>NC_091215.1:4757143-5099643 GCF_040958095.1 Procambarus clarkii | reverse complement strand
GGCTGTATTGCTGGTTGTTGACACGTAATTGGGGTGTCTAGTTGTTTCACCAGCTCTGGAGCCAAGTACAGCGTATGGCTGTTTCTTTGTTATTGTTGTGTAGCTGGGAGCGTCGGCCAGTGACTCGCTAACGCCCTGAGGCTGGTTCATTCCTCAAAGTAATTTACATTAACAAGGGAACCTAGCTACCTTACGGTGTTAATAATTATATTCAGTCTTATTGATTACTTTTTTGTTAAATCTAGATACAAAACTATTCTATAAACAATGTTTAATATTGTAAATATACGATGACGTCTATGACGTCACGGAGTCTCCCATTTTCCATCCTGAAGGGATTACAGACTAAGGGAGACTGTGTTATGTGTGTGTCGAATTCCCGACAATGAGATTTCGCACTCCTAAATCACATGGGTGAGTGATTTATCGATCACGCATGCCAATAAACACTCTCGAGAGTTACGTTACTCGACAGAGCGATGGTGGTCTCTCCAGACACCCTCGTCACTCACCAAATTCTACCAAAATTACGTTAATACTGCAACCCACAATACATATATATATATATATATATATATATATATATATATATATATATATATATATATATATATATATATATATATATATATATATAAATCACACTTGTCATGGCCCTGAGAACAATACAAGAAATTAAGACCACACTGTGGTACATTCCACAATAATCATTGCCAGGAATCACTGACGTTACACACACACTAACCTGAGCGCTCAGTGTTGGAATTCCACACCTGCAAGACTACACATGGAAATGATATCACTCCGTCCCACGGACAATCAAAAATGATTAATTACCATAATGGAATAATATAATTATTACATGGACATCCTCACAGTCCTTGGCTAATCTATGTATACTCTGTTCCCGTGTGTACCCACACACACACACACACTGTATGTCTGTGTACACAAGACGTAAGTCGCTCTGGACTGACAAGATGACAATAAAGGGTGATTATCTCCTCGTCCACACTTCACTTCACCTCACAGGTGCTGGCGTGACAATGTGAGGAACACTTGACTTTCGAATTCAAGCTTTTAGAGACTAACTGATCACCAGAAATACACACATAGGTACTTACTCATTCATACTGCCGGCTTACACACCATTCCCATACATCAGGCACCCCGCTACGGGTGGCTGGCTTGCTCACGGCAGTGGTAGGCAGTGGTAGTACCTCACGTGATATTTTACGTACAATTGGCGCGCACTCAAACCCTCCCCTCACAACACGGCTTGGTTCGCACCCTCGACCCACCGGTGAAGTGAAGCGTTCGTACCCAGGTGACGCGCACAACGATAGCATCTTACACAAACATGGGAAATCTGCCTTAAACTACTGACACGAATTTCCCCATTCCCGTCGACTGCTACAGAGCACTAGCAAGTCTAATCATCACTGGTATGGGATCTACGAGTCTGTTACTGCTCGTATGTACATTACCCCACAACCCCAGATCACTGTACCTCTACCCACTGTACACAATGTCTTTCTCCCCTCCAAGCGACGACTTCGGCCGGATTCTGTGACGACCCTCGTCGTCGATGAAGCAGGAGGTGAAGCAGTTGAGTAATCAAGTCACCACGACGCCCTATACTCAATTTGGCCGAATTGAGTACAGAGAGCGTCTTGACAAAATGGCAGCTGGGTTCAGAATGACGCTTACACCCGTGATTCTCGCGTTCTCCTCGAAATAACCAATGAGAGGAAGGCATATAGCGGCCTACCCCTCTCAACCAATCAGCGACGGTGTAGCAAGGCCCCTAGGGCAACTCCAAGATGGCCGACCAACATGCCGGCTCAAGATGTTTACTAAGATGGCGGCTGTTTCCATGAGGACGACTCAAGTGGCTAGCGCGCGGGAGGCCCACAGCTTACCCCATGCCTAGGGCCTAGCTGTTCCCACGCAAAGAGTCTCGCTCAAGCCATACAATGAGATGATGCTATCGGCATATCTCTGTCCACAGACGTGCTACTCTGGCCAGGGTAACATTTCTGGACTGCTGATGACTGGGGCTTTCACATGAGCCCAAACACTAGATGTTTCGTTTGCTGGTTACCAAACTTAAGTCCGCCCACTTAACAAGTGTACTGGCTCCCACAGGCATAAGAGCACTATTGTAAGTGAGCTGGTGAACCATTTCCTCACATTTACATACATACATACATACATACATATATATATATATATATATATATATATATATATATATATATATATATATATATATATATATATATATATATATATATATATGTATATATATATATATATATTGTGACGGTAAAGCGTTGGTGTTCGGCTGTTTCAAAAGCTAGGGGCATGGCCTCGTCACATAAAGAAAAAAAAGAGAAAAGCTGGAACTTTCGTCTGTGGTAAGGTAATGGGAAGACACACAAAACACAAGTAAATTTAACAATGAAATTTTAATTACGTTAGAAAAGCAAGACATGAATAAAATTGGACATAAAATGTAACAGACAAGTCAACAAACAAAATAATAAGAATAATCACTGGCAAATGAAAAGTTACGTTAAGACAAGTGAATAATAGCAAAGTAAATATTAGTGCCGGAATATTGGCTTCGAGCTGCCACCTCCCTTAGTACACGTAAGCCAAGGCTTAGTCTACCAATGAGACGTGTCAACTGCAAGGAGCACTGGGATATTCTGCCTTCTCTGGGTCGCTGTAGCCCAGACATCAACTCGTGGCGGAGGGTCGTGGGGCAGGTGCGACTAGACACCAGCCAATCAACGACCGGCAGGCGATGGACAAGCAGTTTGCCGGTTAACGGTGGCGGGGGCGAGCAGGTGTGCTGGATACGTTTTGCTCGCTGGGCAAAACGTTTTGGAGATACTTGTTGGATATATCTTCTGTATTATTTGTTGATGTGACGTACTTTGGAGGGAAGAGCAGGCTCAATCTCTCTTGAAAGAGATTATCGTCACAACTCTCCCCCGAAGCCTGCGGTTCTGGAAGAAGTATGTCGTTATGTGGTGGAGTAATAGGTGGAGTTGTTTCTACTTCATAAACTCTGGAGAGGGCATCGGCTATGATGTTGTCAGACTCCTGGTATAGCGGATCTCCAGGTTGAATTTCTGCAGTTATCAAGCCCATCGTAGAAGACGTTGAGTTTAGAAGTGGGCTCGCTGCAGGAGGTGTAGGGTGGTGTGGTCCGTGTTGATGGTAGACCGAGCACTTTTCAAGTATGGAGTAAAGTGCTGGAGATTCAGGATGATGAAGAGTAGCTCCTTGCCAATTGTTCCGTAGTTCCGTGTAGCGGTGATCGCTGACAGATGTATTCTCTTCGTCTCGTTGCTGTACTAGGTCACCCCCGATGCTGGTACCACTGGTTGCGACATGGAGGATGAAGGGCTTATCTGACGAGGTGAGAGTGGAATTAGAATATGACAAAGGAGCACTATTATGGTCCTGAAAATGGTTGGGAATATCAGTAAGGATTTCTGAATTAGAAAGCGCTGACTTCTTGTCAGGGCTTTCGGGAGGAGAAGCTGGGAAGGTCTCACTGTGGATGTATGGTTCTGTAAAAGCAGAGTAGTTAAACATGACAGTGGGAGGAGTACCGTTATATAACTTCAGAAGGTTGACGTGGCACAGCTGGGTCTTCCGCCGCCTATCTGGAGTCTCTAGAACGTAGTTATGGTTGTTTTTTCACTCCTTGAAGCGGTAGGGTCCTGAAAACCTGTTTTGTAAAGGAGAACCTAGGATAGGGAAGTAAGCAAGGACGAAGTCTCCCGGCTTAAATTTTATTACTTTGCTGGTCTGGTCGTAATGAGTCTTCATCCTCTCCTGTGATTTCAATAGATTATCTTGGGCAAAACTGTGGACTCTCTCTAGAATGTGTTGAAGGTTTTGAAGAAACTGGGGCACATTCTGATGCTCACTGCAGGTGGCATCACGTAGAGAGTCTTTGAAAGCCTTGAGGGGAGTACGGCACTTACGGCCGCTGAGCATCTCATAAGGAGATACTCCTAGGGACTCATTGGGAAGACTTCTAAAGATACACATTATCAGATCTATTTGCTTATCCCAATCCTTAGAGGTTTCACTACAAAACTTTTTCAGGAGTGCTTTGATAGTCTGATGACTATGCACAAGAGAACCCTGTGAAGCAGGATGATAGGGGCTGGACAATACCTGTTTGATGTTGAACTCCTCCAGTGTCCTTTTGAAGAGATCACTGGTGAAGTTGGTACCACAGTCGCTCTGAACCTCCCTGGGAAATCCATACTGGGTGAAGATCTTCAATAAGTGCTTCACAACCGTAGCAGCCGTAATGTTCTTCACTGGAACTGCTATGGGGAATCTGGTGGTAGGACACAGGATGGTTAAGATATAGGCGTTACCTGAACTGGTCCAAGGTAAAGGACCAACACAGTCTATAATAAGTCTGTGGAAAGGTTCCGCAGGCACTTGTATGGGAATCAGTGTCGCTCTGGGAATAGAGATGTTCGGTTTACCTGCCATCTGACATGTATGACACTGTTTGACGTACTGTTTGACGCTATTTACCGTATCTGGCCAGTAGTAGTCTTGACGGATTCCATGGTAAGTCTTGTTGAATCCGTAGTGGGAGAGTGCTCCGTGGGCCAGGTGTAGAATAGTGTTCCGCAGGCTGGCAGGAATCACAAGTTGTTCGACGTTGGCCCAATCGTCCTCCTCCTTCAGTTTACTGGGTCTATATCTGCGGTAGAGCAAGTCGTTCTCTAGGAAGAACCCAGGAATACTGTCGGGTTGAGTCTCAGCCTGGAAAAATAATGGTGTCAAGGTAAGATCTTCCCTCTGTAACTTACGGAACTCCAACTTGGTCAGATTCGGGGGTAGTTTCTGAGGGTCTTGAGGGACAGCGGTAGCAGTAGAGTCAGCTGGCTGTGGTCGTGCGGCTTGTGCATGGGTGGTCACTAGAACCGGAGGAGAAACTTCATCACTCTCTTGAACCTTTGCTGGAACATACTCAAATATAGGGTTATCTGTCACAGAGGTACACACCTGGGGTTTGTCCATGACGATCAGGTTGGTCGGTTGCAGGTCTTCTGCCAAGTCGTTGCCCAGGAGAAGTTGCACTCCAGGCATGGGAAAAGGCTTTTCCCTGGCGGCGAGTTGGACTTCTCCGTTCACGAAGGGACAATCCAGGTGGACTCTGGCGAGAGGATAAGGAGTGGTAGCAGTGAGGTCAGTGATGAAGACAGTTTCTCCGGTGTAGGCGATGTTGGGCACAGCCGACTTCAAGATGATCGATTGAAGAGCCGCTGTGTCCCTCAAGATCTTCAATTTGAAACGTCCCTCCGGATTTGAACCGTTGGCAGAGACAGTTCCAGTATACAGGTGGTTACTGAAAAGAGAAAGATCATTAACATGAACACCAACATTCATCACAGGCTTACCGGACTTAGGAGGAGTTGGTTTGGGTTTTTGCGTGTCGGTGGTTCCTTTGTATTGAGACTTACCACATTTATCGATGGTATGTCCATAGAGTCTACAATACTTGCAGTACAATTGCGAGCCAGCTTGATCGGTACTCACTTTCTCGTAACTGTACCACGACTTCTTACTGGAGGATGGTTCTGGTGTCAGCCGGTGGATGAGGCTGTAAGTGTCAGCCGACTTAGCACACTTCAGGTAGTCGGTTTCTTCTTTATCTGCTAAATATAGACGGACAGGAGGCGGCACACACCTCAAGCATTCTTCAACTAGCATCAGGTTGACGAGTTCTGCAAAGGTAGAGACATGTGCTGCTTCCAGCCATTTCATAAAATATCTCCTTTTGGTGTTAGCAAACTCGAGAATGGTAGAGGTACTTGCCTTCAGGTGGTCACGGAATTTCCTTCGATAACTTTCGGTGGAAAGAAGGTAGGCGTCCAACACTGCTTGTTTCAGAGTCTGGTAGTCATTCTCAGACGCCAAAGTACTAAGTGTGACTGCAGCTCTACCTGTAAGATGTACTCTGAGAAGTGTGGCCCATTGGTCGGCAGGCCAACTAAGTTGATTAGAAAGGGTTTCAAGGGTGGTGAAAAACACGTCAACTTCTGCTTCTACAAATGATGGCATTAACTTACTTGCATGTGATATATTAAAACTGATGGGAAGATTGGCAGTAGCTTGCTGGCGTTGAGCGAGGTGTGAAATTTCCAACGCGAATTCTCGTTGACGACATTCCATAGCCAGGGTTGCTTGTTGCTTGTCATGTTCGTGTTGCATCTCCAACTGGCGTCTTTTTGTTTCAAGCTGTACTCGTTCACGTTCACGGAGTAATGCAATCTCACGTTCTTGTTCTTCCTTCTTCAAGGCAGCCTCACGTTCTTGTTCTTCCCTTCGTATGGCAGCCGCTTCCCTTTGCTGCTCGAGGGCTTCCCTTTGCTGCTCACGTTCAATCTTGGCCAGCTCTAGTTTGAGTTTCATCGTTGCCAAATCAGTTTTATCTGCAATAAAGTAAGTTTCGTGAGTTTCAGAGTCTATCTTACCTTGCTCTAAGAAGAGATCCAGTAACAGGTTGTGTATCTCATTTTTGTTGGCTTGGTAGTGAACTTCTAGTTGATACTCATGTGCAAGAGTGTGTAATTCAGTCCTCTTGGCACGACTTAAAGTCCCTATTTCACCTGCTGGATCTGCACGGAAAGCTTGGAGACGAAACATGGTGAAATTAGCAAATAAATGCACAACGAATATACCGTTGTGATATAGTGAATGTCAGAAACAGGAAAACGTGGCAACTGGTACCTATCCTGTGGAATCTTTAACAATTAAAGTTAAGTACAAGATGTTAAATGTTTAATTTAAATCAAGGTCGCAGGAAATCTTGGACCCGGTACTCATGTAAGAGGATAAGGGCAAGAAAATCCTACTAAACAAGTGAAACTGAGTTTCTAAAACAAATGAAACAGTTAATTGCCTCAAAAGTAAAATTGGTAGTCCAAGGATGTAGGCATACCTTGCCGAGTCTCTATAGGACATAAGCAAGTTTTCCCACTGAAATTAATATGATACTTACAGAATTAGCGAACTTTTGTGCTCTGAAAAAGAAAGCTAATTCCCTACCAATGTATGTATCATCATCTCTGACTGACGTGTAGGGGTGCGAGGTGTCAACTGGTGACGAGAACTGCTGCTGAGGTCCCAATTCAGCAACTAAAGTTCGTGCTAGAGGAACTATGGCCCTCTTTATCCTCCTACTGTCAGATTGCAGAAGATTAGGTGCACTTGACCGGGGGGCAGACCACAGTACCAGGGTACCAATATGATGATCTGTCGAAAATATGAGAAATATCCAAGGGACAAAAGATGGTAAACACGAGTAATAACACGGAGGGAGAGATGACCAATTAAAAGAATGACTGAGGCCTACAGTCACCACGTAATCCAAAGTTGTCTCACCTTCACCATATGGTACTCTTGGAATGCACAATACACACAGCACCATATAAAATAAAATGGAACATGAAAAATAGTAAAAGCTACATTACCAAAGCCAAATACGCTTACCATAAATTACTACTTGGCACCAGTACCTGAGTGAAGCTCCCGGACAGGCCCCCACTTTTATGTGACGGTGAAGCGTTGGTGTTCGGCTGTTTCAAAAGCTAGGGGCATGGCCTCGTCACATAAAGAAAAAAAAAGAGAAAAGCTGGAACTTTCGTCTGTGGTAAGGTAATGGGAAGACACACAAAACACAAGTAAATTTAACAATGAAATTTTAATTACGTTAGAAAAGCAAGACATGAATAAAATTGGACATAAAATGTAACAGACAAGTCAAATAACAAAATAATAAGATAATCACTGGCAAATGAAAAATTACGTTAAGACAAGTGAATAATAGCAAAGTAAATATTAGTGCCGGAATATTGGCTTCGAGCTGCCACCTCCCTTAGTACACGTAAGCCAAGGCTTAGTCTACCAATGAGACGTGTCAACTGCAAGGAGCACTGGGATATTCTGCCTTCTCTGGGTCGTTGTAGCCCAGACATCAACTCGTGGCGGAGGGTGGTGGGGCAGGTGCGACTAGACACCAGCCAATCAGCGACCGGCAGGCGATGGACAAGCAGTTTGCCGGTTAACGGTGGCGGGGGCGAGCAGGTGTGCTGGATACGTTTTGCTCTCTGGGCAAAACGTTTTGGAGATACTTGTTGGATATATCTTCTATATTATTTGTTGATGTGACGTACTTTGGAGGGAAGAGCAGGCTCAATCTCTCTTGAAAGAGATTATCGTCACAACTCTCCCCCGAAGCCTGCGGTTCTGGAAGAAGTACGTCGTTATGTGGTGGAGTAATAGGTGGAGTTGTTTCTACTTCATAAACTCTGGAGAGGGCATCGGCTATGATGTTGTCAGACTCCTGGTATAGCGGATCTCCAGGTTGAATTTCTGCAGTTATCAAGCCCATCGTAGAAGACGTTGAGTTTAGAAGTGGGCTCGCTGCAGGAGGTGTAGGGTGGTGTGGTCCGTGTTGATGGTAGACCGAGAACTTTTCTAGTATGGAGTAAAGTGCTGGAGATTCAGGATGATGAAGAGTAGCTCCTTGCCAATTGTTCCGTAGTTCCGTGTAGCGGTGGTCGCTGACAGGTGTATTCTCTTTGCCTCGTTGCTGTACTAGGTCACCCCCGATGCTGGTACTACTGGCGGCGACATGGAGGATGAAGGGCTTATCTGACGAGGTGAGAGTGGAATTAGAATATGGCAAAGGAGCACTATTATGGTCCTGAAAATGGTTGGGAATATCAGTAAGGATTTCTGAATTAGAAAGCGCTGACTTCTTGTCAGGGCTTTCGGGAGGAGAAGCAGGGAAGGTCTCACTGTGGATGTATGGTTCTGTAAAAGCAGAGTAGTTAAACATGACAGTGGGAGGAGTACCGTTATATAGCTTCAGGAGGTTGACGTGGCACATTTGGGTCTTCCGCCGCCTATCTGGAGTCTCTAGAACGTAGTTATGGTTGTTTTTTCACTCCTTGAAGCGGTAGGGTCCTGAAAACCTGTTTTGTAAAGGAGAACCTAGGATAGGGAAGTAAGCAAGGACGAAGTCTCCCGGCTTAAATTTTATTACTTTGCTGGTCTGGTCGTAATGAGTCTTCATCCTCTCCTGTGATTTCAATAGATTATCTTGGGCAAAACTGTGGACTCTCTCTAGAATGTGTTGAAGGTTTTGAAGAAACTGGGGCACATTCTGATGCTCACTGAAGGTGGCATCACGTCGAGAGTATTTGAAAGCCTTGAGGGGAGTACGGCACTTACGGCCGTAGAGCATCTCATAAGGAGATACTCCTAGGGACTCATTGGGAAGACTTCTAAAGATACACATTATCAGATCTATTTGCTTATCCCAATCCTTAGAGGTTTCACTACAAAACTTTTTCAGGAGTGCTTTGATAGTCTGATGACTATGCACAAGAGAACCCTGTGAAGCAGGATGATAGGGGCTGGACAATACCTGTTTGATGTTGAACTCCTCCAGTGTCCTTTTGAAGAGATCACTGGTGAAGTTGGTACCACAGTCGCTCTGAACCTCCCTGGGAAATCCATACTGGGTGAAGATCTTCAATAAGTGCTTCACAACCGTAGCAGCCGTAATGTTCTTCACTGGAACTGCTATGGGGAATCTGGTGGTAGGACACAGGATGGTTAAGATATAGGCGTTACCTGAACTGGTCCTAGGTAAAGGACCAACACAGTCTATAATAAGTCTGTGGAAAGGTTCCGCAGGCACCTGTATGGGAATCAGTGGCGCTCTGGGAATAGAGATGTTCGGTTTACCTGCCATCTGACATGTATGACACTGTTTGACGTACTGTTTGACGCTATTTACCGTATCTGGCCAGTAGTAGTCTTGACGGATTCCATGGTAAGTCTTGTTGAATCCGTAGTGGGAGAGTGCTCCGTGGGCCAGGTGTAGAATAGTGTTCCGCAGGCTGGCAGGAATCACAAGTTGTTCGACGTTGGCCCAATCGTCCTCCTCCTTCAGTTTACTGGGTCTATATCTGCGGTAGAGCAAGTCGTTCTCTAGGAAGAACCCAGGAATACTGTCGGGTTGAGTCTCAGCCTGGAAAAATAATGGTGTCAAGGTAAGATCTTCCCTCTGTAACTTATGGAACTCCAACTTGGTCAGATTCGGGGGTAGTTTCTGAGGGTCTTGAGGAACAGCGGTAGCAGTAGAGTCAGCTGGCTGTGGTCATGCGGCTTGTGCACGGGTGGTCACTAGAACCGGAGGAGAAACTTCATCACTCTCTTGAACCTTTGCTGGAACATACTCAAATATAGGGTTATCTGTCACAGAGGTACACACCTGGGGTTTGTCCATGACGATCAGGTTGGTCGGTTGCAGGTTTTCTGCCAAGTCGTTGCCCAGGAGAAGTTGCACTCCAGGCATGGGAAAAGGCTTTTCCCTGACGGCGACTTGGACTTCTCCGTTCACGAAGGGACAATCCAGGTGGACTCTGGCGAGAGGATAAGGAGTGGTAGCAGTGAGGTCAGTGATGAAGACAGTTTCTCCGGTGTAGGCGATGTTGGGCACAGCCGACTTCAAGATGATCGATTGAAGAGCCGCTGTGTCCCTCAAGATCTTCAATTTGAAACGTCCCTCCGGATTTGAACCGTTGGCAGAGACAGTTCCAGTATACAGGTGGTTACTGAAAAGAGAAAGATCATTAACATGAACACCAACATTCATCACAGGCTTACCGGACTTAGGAGGAGTTGGTTTGGGTTTTTGCGTGTCTGTGGTTCCTTTGTATTGAGACTTACCACATTTATCTATGGTATGTCCATAGAGTCTACAATACTTGCAGTACAATTGCGAGCCAGCTTGATCGGTACTCACTTTCTAGTAACTGTACCACGACTTCTTACTGGAGGATGGTTCCGGTGTCAGCCGGTGGATGAAGCTGTAAGTGTCAGCCGACTTAGCACACTTCAGGTAGTCGGTTTCTTCTTTATCTGCTAAATATAGACGGACAGGAGGCGGCACACGCCTCAAGAATTCTTCAACTAGCATCAGGTTGACGAGTTCTGCAAAGGTAGAGACATGTCCTGCTTCCAGCCATTTCATAAAATATCTCCTTTTGGTGTTAGCAAACTCGAGAATGGTAGTGGTACTTGCCTTCAGGTGGTCACGGAATTTCCTTCGATAACTTTCGGTGGAAAGAAGGTAGGCGTCCAACACTGCTTGTTTCAGAGTCTGGTAGTTATTCTCAGACGCCGAAGTACTAAGTGTGACTGCAGCTCTACCTGTAAGATGTACTCTGAGAAGTGTGGCCCATTGGTCGGCAGGCCAACTAAGTTGATTAGCAAGGGTTTCAAGGGTGGTGAAAAACACGTCAACTTCTGCTTCTACAAATGATGGCATTAACTTACTTGCATGTGATATATTAAAACTGATGGGAAGATTGGCAGTAGCTTGCTGGCATTGAGCGAGGTGTGAAGTTTCCAACGCGAATTCTCGTTGACGACATTCCATAGCCAGGGTTGCTTGTTGCTTGTCATGTTCGTGTTGCATCTCCAACTGGCGTCTTTTTGTTTCAAGCTGTACTCGTTCACGTTCACGGAGTAATGCAATCTCACGTTCTTGTTCTTCCTTCTTCAAGGCAGCCTCACGTTCTTGTTCTTCCCTTCGTATGGCAGCCGCTTCCCTTTGCTGCTCGAGGGCTTCCCTTTGCTGCTCACGTTCAATCTTGGCCAGCTCTAGTTTGAGTTTCATCGTTGCCAAATCAGTTTTATCTGCAATAAAGTAAGTTTCGTGAGTGTCAGAGTCTATCTTACCTTGCTCTAAGAAGTGATCCAGTAACAGGTTGTGTATCTCATTTTTGTTGGCTTGGTAGTGAACTTCTAGTTGATACTCATGTGCAAGAGTGTGTAATTCAGTCCTCTTGGCACGACTTAAAGTCCCTATTTCACCTGCTGGATCTGCACGGAAAGCTTGGAGACGAAACATGGTGAAATTAGCAAATAAATGCACAACGAATATACCGTTGTGATATAGTGAATGTCAGAAACAGGATAACGTGGCAACTGGTACCTATCCTGTGGAATCTTTAACAATTAAAGTTAAGTACAAGATGTTAAATGTTTAATTTAAATCAAGTTCGCAGGAAATCTTGGACCCGGTACTCATGTAAGAGGATAAGGGCAAGAAAATCCTACTAAACAAGTGAAACTGAGTTTCTAAAACAAATGAAACAGTTAATTGCCTCAAAAGTAAAATTGGTAGTCCAAGGATGTAGGCATACCTTGCCGAGTTTCTATAGGACATAAGCAAGTTTTCCCACTGAAATTAATATGATACTTACAGAATTAGCGAACTTTTGTGCTCTGAAAAAGAAAGCTAATTCCCTACCAATGTATGTATCATCATCTCTGACTGACGTGTAGGGGTGCGAGGTGTCAACTGGTGACGAGAACTGCTGCTGAGGTCCCAATTCAGCAACTAAAGTTCGTGCTAGAGGAACTATGGCCCTCTTTATCCTCCTACTGTCAGATTGCAGAAGATTAGGTGCACTTGACCCGGGGGCAGACCACAGTACCAGGGTACCAATATGATGATCTGTCGAAAATATGAGAAATATCCAAGGGACAAAAGATGGTAAACACGAGTAATAACATGGAGGGAGAGATGACCAATTAAGAGAATGACTGAGGCCTACAGTCACCACGTAATCCAAAGTTGTCTTACCTTCACCATATGGTACTCTCGGAATGCACAATACACACAGCACCATATAAAATAAAATGGAATATGAAAAATAGTAAAAGCTACGTTACCAAAGCCAAATACGCTTACCATAAATTACTACTTGGCACCAGTACCTGAGTGAAGCTCCCGGACAGGCCCCCACTTTTATGTGACGGTGAAGCGTTGGTGTTCGGCTGTTTCAAAAGCTAGGGGCATGGCCTCGTCACATAAAGAAAAAAAAAGAGAAAAGTTGGAACTTTCGTCTGTGGTAAGGTAATGGGAAGACACACAAAACACAAGTAAATTTAACCATGAAATTTTAATTACGTTAGAAAAGCAAGACATGAATAAAATTGGACATAAAATGTAACAGACAAGTCAAATAACAAAATAATAAGAATAATCACTGGCAAATGAAAAGTTACGTTAAGACAAGTGAATAATAGCAAAGTAAATATTAGTGCCGGAATATTGGCTTCGAGCTGCCACCTCCCTTAGTACACGTAAGCCAAGGCTTAGTCTACCAATGAGACGTGTCAACTGCAAGGAGCACTGGGATATTCTACCTTCTCTGGGTCGCTGTAGCCCAGACATCAACTCGTGGCGGAGGGTGGTGGGGCAGGTGCGACTAGACACCAGCCAATCAGCGACCGGCAGGCGATGGACAAGCAGTTTGCCGGTTAACGGTGGCGGGGGCGAGCATTTGTGCTGGATACGTTTTGCTCTCTGTGCAAAACGTTTTGGAGATACTTGTTGGATATATCTTCTATATTATTTGTTGATGTGACGTACTTTGGAGGGAAGAGCAGGCTCAATCTCTCTTGAAAGAGATTATCGTCACAATATATATATATATATATATATATATATATATATATATATATATATATATATATATATATATATATATATATATATATATATATATATTATTAAATATGACCGAAAAAGTAAGATTAATAATTCTAACACGAATTTTCTCAATCTTTCGTACATTACGCTTCACTGTTGGAGGTAAATCAAAAATCAATTCTCCAAAATTCATTTTTATTTCTAGTCTGACGCGACACGGGCGCGTTTCGTAAAACTTATTACATTTTCAAAGACTTTAGTTCACAAATACACAACTGATTAGAACTTACGTATCTCCGATTTTATATCTACATTTGAGTGAGGTGGGAGGGGTGATGTGGCATTAACACAAGACAGAACAAGAGGGGATATTAATAGGGTATTAAAAGTATCAACACAAGACAGAACACAAACAATGGGTATTGAATAGAAGTGTTTGTAGAAAGCCTATTGGTCCATATTTCTTGATGCTTCTATATTGGAGCGGAGTCTTGAGGTGGGTAGAATATAGTTGTGCAATAATTGGCTGTTGATTGCTGGTGTTGACTTCTTGATGTGTAGTGCCTCGCAAACGTCAAGCCGCCTGCTATCGCTGTATCTATCGATGATTTCTGTGTTGTTTACTAGGATTTCTCTGGCGATGGTTTGGTTGTGGGAAGAGATTATATGTTCCTTAATGGAGCCCTGTTGCTTATGCATCGTTAAACGCCTAGAGAGAGATGTTGTTGTCTTGCCTATATACTGGGTTTTTTGGAGCTTACAGTCCCCAAGTGGGCATTTGAAGGCATAGACGACGTTAGTCTCTTTTAAAGCGTTCTGTTTTGTGTCTGGAGAGTTTCTCATGAGTAGGCTGGCCGTTTTTCTGGTTTTATAGTAAATCGTCAATTGTATTCTCTGATTTTTGTCTGTAGGGATAACGTTTCTATTAACAATATCTTTCAGGACCCTTTCCTCCGTTTTATGAGCTGTGGAAAAGAAGTTCCTGTAAAATAGTCTAATAGGGGGTATAGGTGTTGTGTTAGTTGTCTCTTCAGAGGTTGCATGGCTTTTCACTTTCCTTCTTATGATGTCTTCGACGAAACCATTGGAGAAGCCGTTATTGACTAGGACCTGCCTTACCCTACAGAGTTCTTCGTCGACTTGCTTCCATTCTGAGCTGTGGCTGAGAGCACGGTCGACATATGCGTTAACAACACTCCTCTTGTACCTGTCAGGGCAGTCGCTGTTGGCATTTAGGCACATTCCTATGTTTGTTTCCTTAGTGTAGACTGCAGTGTGGAAACCTCCGCCCTTTTCCATGACTGTTACATCTAGAGAGGGCAGCTTCCCATCCTTTTCCATCTCGTAAGTGAAACGCAGCACGGAACTCTGCTCAAATGCCTCCTTCAGCTCCTGCAGATGTCTGACATCAGGTACCTGTGTAAAAATGTCGTCAACATACCTGCAGTATATGGCCGGTTTCAAGTTCATGTCGACTAAGACTTTTTGCTCGATGGTACCCATGTAGAAGTTTGCAAACAGGACACCTAGGGGAGAACCCATGGCGACCCCATCTACTTACTTATACATGTGCCCATCCGGGCTCAAGAAGGGTGCCTCTTTAGTACAAGCTTGGAGTAGTTTCCTCAGAATATTTTCTGGCATGTCAAAAGGAGTACAGGCTGGATCACGATACACTCTGTCGGCTATCATTCCGATTGTCTCGTCCACAGGTACGTTGGTAAACAGCGATTCTACGTCCAACGAGGCTCTTATCCCTGTGGCCCGTGTGCCCCGCAGTAAGTCAACAAATTCCTTTGGAGACTTCAGACTGAAGGCGCAAGGAACATAAGGAGTCAGCAGGCCGTTGAGTCGCTTCGCCAGTCTGTACGTGGGTGTGGGTATCTGGCTAATGATTGGCCGAAGTGGGTTTCCAGGCTTGTGCGTCTTGACATTTCCATACGCATATCCAGGTTTATATTCCCCAATGATCTTTGGCAGGTGGAGTCCGGATTTCTTGGCGTTCAAAGTTTCGATCAGTTTGTTGACCTTTGCTTTTAATTCGGCTGTAGTGTCCTTCGTTACCCTTTGGAACTTAGTTTGGTCAGAGAGTATGATGTTCATTTTCGCCAGATATTCGTCTTTTTTAAGAATGACATATATTGGCGACTTGTCACCTCTCCTGACAACTATCTCCTTGTTCTCACGAAGGCTTTTAGCTGCCGCTTTAAGCTCGGGGGACAGTATGGTGCTTCTGTAGTTGCCTCTACAGAAGGCAACTACAACTACAGTTGTAGTTGCTTCTGTAGAAGCACCATACTGTCCCCCGAGCTTAAAGCGGCAGCTAAAAGCCTTCGTGAGAACAAGGAGATAGTTGTCAGGAGAGGTGACAAGTCGCCAATATATGTCATTCTTAAAAAAGACGAATATCTGGCGAAAATGAACATCATACTCTCTGACCAAACTAAGTTCCAAAGGGTAACGAAGGACACTACAGCCGAATTAAAAGCAAAGGTCAACAAACTGATCGAAACTGTGAACGCCAAGAAATCCGGACTCCACCTGCCAAAGATCATTGGGGAATATAAACCTGGATATGTGTATGGAAATGTCAAGACGCACAAGCCTGGAAACCCACTTCGGCCAATCATTAGCCAGATACCCACACCCACGTACAGACTGGCGAAGCGACTCAACGGCCTGCTGACTCCTTATGTTCCTTGCGCCTTCAGCCTGAAGTCTCCAAAGGAATTTGTTGACTTACTGCGGGGCACACGGGCCACAGGGATAAGAGCCTTGTTGGACGTAGAATCGCTGTTTACCAACGTACCTGTGGACGAGACAATCGGAATGATAGCCGACAGAGTGTATCGTGATCCAGCCTGTACTCCTCTTGACATGCCAGAAAATATTCTGAGGAAACTACTCCAAGCTTGTACTAAAGAGGCACCCTTCTTGAGCCCGGATGGGCACATGTATAAGCAAGTAGATGGGGTCGCCATGGGTTCTCCCCTATGTGTCCTGTTTGCAAACTTCTACATGGGTACCATCGAGCAAAAAGTCTTAGTCGACATGAACTTGAAACCGGCCATATACTGCAGGTATGTTGACGACATTTTTACACAGGTACCTGATGTCAGACATCTGCAGGAGCTGAAGGAGGCATTTGAGCAGAGTTCCGTGCTGCGTTTCACTTACGAGATGGAAAAGGATGGGAAGCTGCCCTTTCTAGATGTAACAGTCATGGAAAAGGGCGGAGGTTTCCACACTGCAGTCTACACTAAGGAAACAAACATAGGAATGTGCCTAAATGCCAACAGCGACTGCCCTGACAGGTACAAGAGGAGTGTTGTTAACGCATATGTCGACCGTGCTCTCAGCCACAGCTCAGAATGGAAGCAAGTCGACGAAGAACTCTGTAGGGTAAGGCAGGTCCTAGTCAATAACGGCTTCTCCAATGGTTTCGTCGAAGACATCATAAGAAGGAAAGTGAAAAGCCATGCAACCTCTGAAGAGACAACTAACACAACACCTATACCCCCTATTAGACTATTTTACAGGAACTTCTTTTCCACAGCTCATAAAACGGAGGAAAGGGTCCTGAAAGATATTGTTAATAGAAACGTTATCCCTACAGACAAAAATCAGAGGATACAACTGACGATTTACTATAAAACCAGAAAAACGGCCAGCCTACTCATGAGAAACTCTCCAGACACAAAACAGAACGCTTTAAAAGAGACTAACGTCGTCTATGCCTTCAAATGCCCACTTGGGGACTGTAAGCTCCAAAAAACCCAGTATATAGGCAAGACAACAACATCTCTTTCTAGGCGTTTAACGATGCATAAGCAACAGGGCTCCATTAAGGAACATATAATCTCTTCCCACAACCAAACCATCGCCAGAGAAATCCTAGTAAACAACACAGAAATCATCGATAGATACAGCGATAGCAGGCAGCTTGACGTTTGCGAGGCACTACACATCAAGAAGTCAACACCAGCAATCAACAGCTAATTATTGCACAACTATATTCTACCCACCTCAAAACTCCGCTCCAATATAGAAGCATCAAGAAATATGGACCAATAGGCTTTCTACAAACACTTCTATTCAATACCCATTGTTTGTGTTCTGTCTTGTGTTGATACTTTTAATACCCTATTAATATCCCCTCTTGTTCTGTCTTGTGTTAATGCCACATCACCCCTCCCACCTCACTCAAATGTAGATATAAAATCGGAGATACGTAAGTTCTAATCAGTTGTGTATTTGTGAACTAAAGTCTTTGAAAATGTAATAAGTTTTACGAAACGCGCCCGTGTCGCGTCAGACTAGAAATAAAAATGAATTTTGGAGAATTGATTTTTGATTTACCTCCAACAGTGAAGCGTAATGTACGAAAGATTGAGAAAATTCGTGTTAGAATTATTAATCTTACTTTTTTGGTCATATTTAATAATATATGTCTACAGGAAAGACTGCTACCAAAATATACTAATATATATATATATATATATATATATATATATATATATATATATATATATATATATATATATATATATATATATGTACATATATATATATATATATATATATATATATATATATATATATATATATATATATATATATATATATATATATATATATATATCAAATTTTTTAACACTCAACCCACCAGGAGACTCGAACCCTGGCCCACAGAGTGGCAGGTACACACTGTATCCACTACACCATGCTTCAAAGCCATAAGAGAGGTAGGAATTCTTGGGTATTTAACCAACAGAATTCCATTCCTCTCCCAGGCAATGAGATGATGAGGGACCTCTGGTGTTCTTTAATCGAGCCCTGTTATGTGGGAAAACTCAGTGTTAATGCTTGATGCACAGAAATTAATACACCGAGTTATACAAGGATCCTGCACCTTGTCAAGCACAAGACGAAGCTGGAAAAAGTTCAGAGGTATGCCACTAGACTGGTCCCAGGACTAAGAGGCATGAGTTATGAGGAAAGACTGCGGGAAATGCCCCTTACGACACTGGAAGACAAGAGGGGAGACATGATCACGACCTACAAAATCCCCAGGGGAATTGACAGGGTAGACAAGGATAAACTATTCAACACTGGTGGTACGTGAACAAGGGGACACAGGTGGAAATAACTGAGTACCCATATGAGCCACGGGAATGCTACAAATAACTTTTTCAGTGTCAGAGTAGTTAACAGGTAGAATGCATTAGACAGAGATGTGGTGGAGGCTGACTCCATTTACAGGTTTAAATGTAGATATGATAGAGCCCAGTAGGCTCAGGAATCTGTACACCAGTTGATTGACAGTTGAGAGGCGAGCCCAAAGAGCCAAAGCTCAACCCATGCAAGCACAATTAGGTGAGTACATACATACATACATTCATACATACATACATACATACATACATACATACATACATACATACATACATACATACATACATCTGTGCATACATACATACATACATACATACATACATACATACATACATACATACATGCATGCATACATGCATGCATACATACATACATACATACATACATACATACATACATGCATACATGCATACATACATACATGCATACATACATACATACATACATACATACATACATACATACATGCATACATGCATACATGCATATATACATGCATGGATACATACATGCATACATACATTCATACATACATACATACATACATACATGCATGCATACATACATACATACATACATACATACATACATACATACATACATACATACATACATGCATGCATACATACATGCATACATACATGCATACATACATGCATAACATATATACATGCATACATACATGCATTCATACATGCATGCATACATCCATACATACATGCATGCATACATACATGCATACATACGTACATACATACATACATACATACATACATACATACATACATACATACATGCATACATACATGCATACATACATACATACATACATACATACATACATACATGGATACATACATGCATGCATTCATACATTCATACATACATACATACATACATACATACATACATACATGCATACATACATACATACATACATACATGCATGCATGCATACATACATGCATACATGCATGCATGCATACATACATACATACATACATACATACATACATACATACATACATACATACATACGTACATACATACATACATATACTTCCAGTCAGCATATAACAATTTCGGGACAAAATCCAATACAGTTTATATTAGTGAGACGCCACTGTGATGAGGAGTTTAAATATCACAAGAACTGTAGGTTAATGTGTGACATAAGTGAGGTGAAATGAGGCATCTACAAGCATCAGCTGGAGGCTGGGAGAGTGTTGTGGAATAAGGTGGTATTATGCACTTTTGTAAATAACAACATTCCCGCACAGATTATTGATGACCTGCACATGGGGGATGAGTTTGAATCACTGGGAGTAACCCTTTACTTAAACAATAATGCCCAACATATAATCAACCTATATGTGCCACAGAGTAAACTTGACCTTGACACACTGCCTGAATTTGTTATTTTTTTTTTTTGAGATATATACAAGAGTTATTGCATTCTTGTACAGCCACTAGTACTCGTAGCGTTTCGGGCAGGTCCCTGGAATACGATCCCCTGCCGCGAAGAATCGTTTTTTCATCCAAGAACACATTATACTGTTCAGTTAAACAGAGGCTGCAGTTAAGGAATTGCGCCCAGTAAATCCTCCCCGGCCAGGATACGAACCCATGACATAGCGCTCGCGGAACGCCAGGCGAGTGTCTTACCACTACACCACGGAGACAGCATACCTAATGAAGAACCTACCCTGCTGGTCGGTGCCCTGAATGACAGACACCCACACTTTGGTGCCAACTGTCATCAGCCCAATGTCAATGGACGGAAACTGTCACTCTGTCAGGGGAAGTGAAAACCTTAGGGTCCTGGGTGATGAACAGCCAACTCACCTCAGAGGAGGAAGGTTAGATTATGCTCTCCTGCTGAATGCACAGGACACGGATGCCAGTACACACATTGTGCACAGTTTATGTAGTGACCATTGGGCACTGATTACCACCGTCGACATGAGCAAGAGAAGGAAAGAGACAAATAAAAGAAAAAGGTTATCACTCGGACCAGATATGAGGCCGCACTTCATAAACAGGATGAGTGACTGGTTCACGGAATACCAAATCCCAGAAGACATTGACACATTTGTTGATGACCTTAATCACCAAATTGAGAGCTGTCTAAGAGTTCCGCGCCGTACGCCTGGGCAAGTAACCCTTAGAGGATGAAAATAAAATGGTATGAGAATGATTACATAAAGATGCTTAACGCAAATGTGCGAGACATGAGTAGAGAGTACCGGTGACATCCCACTGAAAGTAACCAAGAGTTGTTTAAAACTGTGTGTCAAGTAGCCAGGGAAGAGAAGATTAAAGAGCGGGAAAGACAATGGCTTGAGTTCACTAGCTCTATTGGACGGGAAACATCTGCAAGACAAGTGTGGGCAAAAATTCAGATAGCTAAGGGGGGCAGAACCCGGCCGGCGGCGCACAAAGACCCCCAGGGTAAGGCTGAGGAACTAATTCACAAGTGGAGTGATGCAGCATCCTCCTCCTCCCTCCCTGCAGAAATCAGGTGAGAACAGCTCCTGCGACATGATGACAGAAGAATTAGGATAACAAGAGCACTGTCTAGTGATGACGAATATGGGGAACCAATAATGCCCAAGAAGTAAGGGGCGCTATGAAAAAGGGTAAAAGTACAGTACCTGGTGAAGATGGCGTCACCTACGACATACTCAATGCACTGTGTGAAGTATCTGGGAATCCACTGCTCCACCTGTTTAACAAATCATTCCTAAGTGGAGTGTTGCCCACACAATGGAAACACGCAATAATTGTTCCCATACCGAAGCCCAATGACCCTGGTAATTACAGACCTATCAGTCTCGTGTCATACACTTGCAAGATGCTTGAAAGGATCATCCTAAATCGACTGTTGCACAAAATAGGTAGGTTAGGGGAGGGGGTCAATGGATTTGTTAAAGGACGGAGCACAGCAAATTGTATAGTTAATTACTTGGCTAATGACACGGCTAGGTACTCTTAATTTGTTGACATCAAAGGAGCCTTCGACAAAGTACAGGGGATTGCGATCCTGGACGAGCTTGCATGCATGGGTGTCAAGGGGAGACTCATGAAATGGGTTGAAGACTACCTCACAGGAAGGAAAGCCAAGGTTTTCTTCAATGGAGCAGTCTCCAGAACAATGAATATGGAACTCGGGACCCCCCTAAGGCAGAGTCTTAAGCCCTACACTGTTCAATGTACTTATGAACGCCATTGCAAATATTGATTTTCCGGAAGGAACACAACAAGTGGGAAATGCAGATGATGTCCTAATACAAGCTCCCACCTTGGGAAAAATTTAACAGTCCATTGAACTCCTTGGAAGGAAATGTATTGAGCTCGGTTTCACTCTCTCCACAAACAAGACGAAGGCATACTCCCATCACAAGCGGAGAGCAAATGCAGAATTGCAAATTAATGGTGTAACACTTGAATGGGTTGATCGCTGTCGGTACCTTGGCGTCACTGTCGGCTCTTAACAAGGGAAAGAAAGAGGAGCTCAATCAACTCATAGGAACATGCAAAAGTCGACTCAGGGCACTGAAAGCTATGACCTGGAATGGACATGGAGCCTCTATTGCCGTGCTTAAAATGATGTACACAGCCTATGTGCGCTCCATCATAGACTATGCCGCACCAGTTCTGTGCACCTACTCCCAAAGCGATATGAAAAGGCTTGAAAGCATTCAAAATGAAGCCATGACAATCATTCTTGGAGTTCCAAGAACTGCCAAAACGTCTAATCTACGAGAGGAGTTGTCCCTTCCCAGTGTTAAAAGCAGAATTCAGGAGCTGAATGCTAAGCTTGCAATTAGGATAGCCAGAGATCCCCATTACAATGATATTTCTAAGAAAAAACTGAGCTCTGTGCTACTTTCAGGGGGACACAGGAGACGCAAAAAATGGCATCACAGATCAGTCTGCTACCTCGAAGAGCTTCACCTGCTTGAGCAACCCCGTGAGCTCCTGCCTGTAGAGAGGTTACCTCCCTGGGAGGATGACTCATGCAAGATCATCATCAATGAAATAGCAACGAAAAAATCCAACATGATACCACAAGAAATGAGGTACAAGTATCTCGAGAAAATTTATAAAGAAGCCGGAGATGAACTAGATCAAATCTACACTGACGGGTCATCTAATCCTGTCAATGGCAGGGCTGGTGCAGCATACACGGTAATAAGGATAATACTTTCCAACGCAGAAATGAAGAAAAACCACGTAGTGAGAATTATGCCTCTTCAACGCATGCTGAGCTAACTGCCATTGTTATGGCGTTAAGGTTTCTTGAACGGAACACTAATGGTGCAGTGATTTGCAACGATTCAAAAGCAGCACTGCAAAGCCTAAGTTAAAATCGGGCAGAAAATCTTGCAATAGTCGCTGAAATTAAGAGAGCTGTGGGAGTACTTACCAATCAGGGAAGAGTCATCAAGTTTCTGTGAATCCCCTCCCATGTTGGAATGTGTGGGAATGAACGAGCAGATGTGCTGGCTGCTGAAGGCGCTGGAGGAGACCATATTGAATACTTCATACCCAAGAATCTACTTCAAATTAGAGGTATTGTCAGGCAACATCACCGTGACAAGGTAACTGAGGAAAGGAGGATAGAAGCACAAACCAGTGAATCTATACGATGGTACAACATGGTTGCAGCTGGCAATCCCAATCATTATGGCCGAAGAGGAGGAGGACGAGGGAGAGAATCAGTAATAGCGAGAATCCGTCTTGGATACAAATGTCCATGGAGATATTGAATGGAAACAACCGTTGATCAGCGAAGTTGCAGAATCTGTGGTGAGAGTGACGGACACCGCCTTGACCACTATCTACGTGAATGTGAACACCTGACAGAAATCAGAAGTATGTGTAGAATAATAAACCCCACATTGTTTGAGTTAGGAAAACACTATTTGTCAAATATTGATACTGTTCTTAAAAGATTTCCCCATTTTGCATCCGCCAGATAATGTAAGCTTTTAAGGGGTGATAGATGTTAATCTTCTTGTTTGAGGAGCTGTTCACTTGAGACAGTAAAGCAAGTCCCAGCTGTGTCTGGGTACAAGTGACAGGATGAACAACCCAGCGGGTTTTCTTCCTATTGGGGAGTGTTGTACATGGTGCTATGGCGGTGTGTCTACTCACATGATGAGCGGCGCACCCCAATAAACTCGCCCCTCAGGGCAAAATTTAAAAATTTATGCCCAGATGTTGGAGGGTGGGTTTGACCCTCCCACCCCCCACGTTAACCGCAGAACGTCAAAGGTTACCTGCCACTCTCCCTTACCAAGGGTATCGCCCCCCCCCCCCAAACACATGCATGAGATTTTAAACTTACAATATTTATGATTTACCAATTTATGTTACTACACTTACACTCAAATTCACAATATGTATAAACTTGGAACTTAAAATTTGTCAATATTTTTCATAAATTGATAAATTTGTTACCCATCTTGTGGGTGGTAGTGGACCCCATACCCATCTTATGGATGGTATTGGACCCCCATACACATCTTGTCGGTGGTAGTGGACCCAATACTCATCCTGTGGGTGGTACTGGACCCCATACCCATCATGTGGATGGTATTGGACCCCCATACCCATCTTGTCGGTGGTAGTGGACCCCATACTCATCCTGTGGGTGGGAGTGGACCCCATACCCATATTGTCGGTGGTAGTGGATCCCATACTCATCATGTGGGTGGTAATGGACCCCATACTCATCTTGTGGGTGGTAGTGGACCCTATACCCATCTTGTAAATGGTAGTGGACCCCATTCGCATCTTGTGGGTGGTAGTGGACCCCATATCCATCTTGTGGGTGGTAGTGGACACCATACCCATCTTGTCGAAGGTAATGGACCCCATACCCATCTTGTCGGTGGTAGTGGACCCCATACTCATCCTGTGGGTGGTAGTGGACCCCATACCCATCTTGCGGATGGTAGTGGACCCCCATACCCATCTTGTGGATGGTAGTGAACCCCATACCCATCCTGTCGATGGTAGTGGACCCCATATCCATCTTGTCGGTGGTAGTGGACCCCATACTCATCCTGTGGGTGGTAGTGGACCCCATACCCATTATGTGGATGGTAGTGGACCCCCATACCCATCTTGTAGATGGTAGTGGACCCCATACCCATCTTGTCGGTGGTAGTGGATCCCATACTCATCCTGTGGGTGGTAGTAGACCCCATACCCATCTTGTGGGTAGAAGTGGACCCCATACCCATCTTGTGGACGGTAGTGGACCCCCATACCCAACTTGTGGAGGGTAGTAGACCCCATACCCATCTTGTGGATAGTAGCGGACCCCATACCCATCTTGTCGGTGGTAGTGCACCCCATACTCATCCTGTGGGTGGTAGTGGACCCCATACCCACCTTGTGGGTAGAAATGGACCCATTACCCAACTTATGGATGATAGTGGACCCCATACCCATCTTGTCGGTGGTAGTGGACCCCATACTCATCCTGTGGGTGGTAATGAACCCCTTACAAATCTTGTAGGTGGTAGGGGATCCCATACCCATCTTGTGGATGGTAGTGGACCACCATACCAATCTTGTTGGTGGTAGTGGACTCCATTCCCATCTTGTGTGTGGTAGTGGACACCATACCCAACCTGTGGGTGGTAGTGGACCCCATACTTATCCTGTGGGTGGTATTGAACCCAGTAAACATCTTGTGGGTTGTAGTGGACCCCATACTCATCCTGTGGGTGGTAGTGGACCCCATACCCATCTTGTCAGTGGTAGTGGACCCCATACTCATCCTGTGGGTGGTAGTGGACCCCATACCCTTCTAGTGGGTGGTAGTGGACCCCATACACATCTTGTGGATGGTAGTGCACCCCATTCACATCTTTTGGGTGGTAGTGGACCCCATACCTAACTTGTGGGTGGTAGTGGACCCCATACCCATCTTGTGGATTGTAGTGGACCCCATACAGATCTTGTCGGTGGTAGTGGACCCTTTACTCACCCTGTGGGTGGTAGTGGACCCCATACCCATCTTGTGGGTGGTAGAGGACGCCATATCCATCTTGTGGATGGTAGTGGACCCCATACCCATCATGTTGGTGGAAGTGGACCCCATACCCATCTTGTCGGTGGTAGTGGACCCCATTCCCATTTTGTGGATGGTAGTGGACCCCATACCCATCTTGTCAGTGGTAGTTGACCCCATAACCATCTTGTGGGTGCTAGTGGACCCCATACCCATTTTGTTGGTGATAGTTGACCCCATACAGATCTTGTGGATGGTAGTGGACCCCCATACCCATCATGTGGGTGGTAGTGGACCCCATACTCATCCCTGGGGTTGTAATAGACCCCATACCCATCTTGTGGATGGTAGTGGACCCCCATACCCATCTTGTCGGTGGTAGTGGACCCCATACCCATCTTGTCGGTGGTAGTGGACCCCATACTCATCCTGTGGGTGGTAGTGGACCCCATTCACTTCTTGTTAGTGGTAGTGGACCCCATACCCATCTTGTCGATGATAGTGGACCCCATACCCTTTTTGTCGGTGGTAGTGGACCCCATACTCATCCTGTGGGTGGTAGTAAACCCCATACCCAAAATGTGGATCGTAGTGGACCCCCATACCCATCTTGTCGGTGGTAGTGGACCCCATACCCATCTTGTCGGTGGTAGTGGACCCCATACTCATCCTGTGGGTGGTAGTGGACCCCATACCCATTATGTGGATGGTAGTGGACCCCCATACCCATCTTGTAGATATTAGTGGACCACCATACCTATCTTGTCGGTGGTAGTGGACCCCATACTCATCCTGTGGGTGGTAGTGGACCCCCATACCCATCTTATGGATAGTAGTGGACCCCATACCCATCTTGTCGGTGGTAGTGGAGCCTATACCCATCTTATGGATGTTAGTGGACCCCAATACCCATCTTGTGGGCAGTAGTTACCCCATACTCATCCTGGGGGTGGAAGTGGACCCCATACCCATCATGTGCGTGGTAGTGGACCCCATACTCATCCTGTGGGTATAGTAGACCCAATACCCATCTTGTGGATAGTAGTGGACCCCATTCCCATCTTGTCGATGACAGTGGACCCCATACTCATCCTGTGGGTGGTGGTGGACACCATACCCATCTTGTGGGTGGTAGTGGACCCCATACCCATCTTGTGGATGGTAGTGGACCCCATATCAATCTTGTGGATGGCAGTGGACCCCATACTCATCCTGAGGGTGGTTGTGGACCCCATCCCCATCTAGTGGATGGTAGTGGACCCCATACCCATCTTGCGGATGGTGGTGGACCCCATACTCATCCTGTGGGTGGTAGTGGACCCCCTACCCATATAGTGGATGGTAGTGGACCCCATTCCCATCTTGTGGATGGTAGTGGACCCAATACCCATCTTGTCGGTGGTAGTGGACCCCATACTCATCCTGTGGGTGGTAATGGACCCCATACCCATTATAGGAATGGTGGTGGACCCCCATACCCAACTTGTAAATGGTAGTGGACCCCATACCCATCTTGTCTGTGGTAGTAGACCCCATACTCATCCTGGGGGTGGTAGTGGACCCCATACCCATCATGTGCGTGGTAGTGGACCCCGTACTCATCCTGTGGGTGTAGTAGACCCCATACCCATCTTGTGGAGGGTAGTGGACCCCATACCCATATTGTGGATGGTAGTGGACCCCATTCCCATCTTGTCGGTGGTAGTGGACCCCATACTCATCCAGTGGGTGGTAATGGAACCCATACCCATCTTGTGGGTGGTAGTGGACCCAATACCCATCTTGTGGATGGTAGTGGACCATATTCACATCTTTTGGGTGGTAGTCGACCCCATACCCATCTTGTGGTTGGTAGTAGACCCCATTCCCATCTTGTGGAAGGTAGTGGACCCCATACCCATCTTGTCAGTGGTAGTGGACCCCATACTCATCCTGTGGGTGGTAGTGGACCCCATACTCATCCTGTGGGTGGCAGTGGACCCCATACTTATTTAGTGGATGGTAGTGGACCCCATTCCCATCTTGTGGATAGTAGTGGACCCCATATACCTATTGTCGGTGGTAGTGGACCCCATACCCATCATGTCGGTGCTAGTGGACACTATTCCCATCTTGTGGATGGTAGTGGACCCAATACCCATCTTATCGGTGGTAGTGGACTTCACACTCATCCTGTGAATGGTAGTGAACCCCATACCCATCTTGTGTATGGTAGTGGACCCCATTCCCATCTTGTTGATAGTAGTGGACCCCATGCCCATCTTGTGGATGGTAGTGGACCCTATACTCATCTTTTGGATAGTAGTGGACCCCATACCCATCATGTCGGTGCTAGTGGACACTATTCCCATCTTGTGCATGGTAGTGGACCCAATACCCATTTTATCGGTGGTAGTGGACCCCATACTCATCCTGTGGGTGGTAATGGACCCCATAACCATTTTGTGGTTAAAATGGACGCTATACCCATCTTGTCAGTGGTAGTGGACCCCATACTCATCCTTTGGGTAGTAGTGAACCCCATACCCATTATGTGGAGGGTTGTGGACCCCCATATCCATCTTGTAGATGGTAGTTGACCCCATACCCATCTCGTCGGTGGTAGTGGACCCCATACTCATCATGTGGGTGGTAGTGGACCCCATACCCATCTTGTGGGAGGAAGTGGACCCCATACCCATCTTGTGGATGGTAGTGAACCCCATACCCATCTTGTCGGTGGTAGTGGACCCCATATTCATCCTGTGGGTGGTAATGGACCCCATACAAATCTTGTAGGTGGTAGTGGACCCCATACCCAACTTGTAGGTGGTAGTGGACCCCATACTCATCCTGTGGGTGGTATTGGACCCCATACCCATCATGTGGGTGGTAGTGGACTCCATACTCATCCTGTAGGTGGTGGTAGACCCCATACCCATCTTGTAGATGGTAAGGGACCCCATTCCCATCATGTGGATGGTAGTGGACCCCATACCCATCGTGTCGGTGGTAGTGGACCCCATACGCATCCTGTGGATGGTAGTGGACCCCATACCCTTCTTGTGGGTGGTAGTGGACCCCATACCCAACTTGTGGATGGTAGTGGACCCCATACCCATCTTGTCGGTGGTAGTGGACCCTATTCCCATCTTGTGGATGGTAGTGGACCCCATACCCATCTTGTCAGTGGTAGTGGACCCCATAACCATCTTGTGGGTGGTAGTGGACCCCATACCCATTTTGTGGTTGGTAGTAGACCCCATACAGATCTTGTGGATGGTAGTGGATCCCCATACCCATCATATGGGTTGCAATGGACCCCATACTCATCCTGGGGGTTGTAATAGACCCATTGCCCATTTAGTGGATATATTGGACCCCATTCCCATCTTGTCGATGGTAGTGGACCCCATATCCATCATGTCGGTGGTAGTGGACAACATACTCATCCTGTGGGTGGTAGTGGACCCCATTCACATCTTATGGGTGGTAGTGGACCCCATATCCAACTTGTGGGAGGTAGTGGACCCCATACCCATCTTGTGGTTGGTAGTGGACCCTATTCCCTTCTTGTGGATGGTAGTGGACCCAATACCCATCTTGTCGGTTGTAGAGGACCCCATACTCATCCTGTGGGTGGTAGTGGACCCCATACCCATTTTGTGGGTGGTAGTGGACCCCGTACTCATCCTGTGGGTGTAGTAGACCCCATACCTATCTTGTGGATGGTAGTGGACCCCATTCCCATCTTGTCGGTGGTAGTGGAACCCATACTCGTCCTGTGGGTGGTAATTGAACCCATACCCATCTTGTCAGTGGTAGTGGACCCCATACTCATCCTGTGGGTGGTAGAGGATCCAATACCCATCTTGTGGATGGTAGCGGACCATATTCACATGTTGTGGGTGGTAGTGGACCCCATACCCATCTTGTGGTTGGTAGTAGACCCCATTCCCATCTTGTGGATGGTAGTGGACCCCATACCCATCTTGTCAGTGGTAGTGGACCCCATACTCTTCCTGTGGGTGGTAGTGGACCCCATACGTATCTAGTGGATGGTAGTGGACCCCATTCCCATCTTGGGGATAGTAGTGGACCCCATATTCATCTTGTCGGTGGTAGTGGACCCCATTCCCATCTTGTGGATGGTAGTGGACCCCATACCCATCATGTCGGTGGTAGTGGACACTATTCCCATATTGTGGATGGTATTGGACCCCATTCCCATCTTGGGGATAGTAGTGGACCCCATACTCATCCTGTGGGTGGTATTGGACCCTATACCCATTTTGTGGTTGACATGGATTCTATACCCATCTTGTCGGTGGTAGTGGACTCCATACTCATCCTGTGAGTGGTAGTGGACCCCATACCCATCTTGTGTATGGTAGTGGACCCCATTCCCATCTTGTGGATAGAAGTGGACCCCATACCCATCTTGTGGGTGGTAGTGGACCCCATTCCCATCTTGTCGTTGGTAGTGAACCCCATACCCATCTTGTGGATGGTAGTGGACCCCATACCCATCTTGTCAGTGGTAGTGGACCCCATACTCATCCTGTGAGTGGTAGTGGACCCCATACCCATCTTGTGTATGGTAGTGGACCCCATTCCCATCTTGTGGATAGAAGTGGACCCCATACCCATCTTTGGGGTGGTAGTGGACCCTATATCCATCTTGTCGGTGGTATATAGTGAACCCATACCCATCCTGTGGGTGGTAATGGACCCCATACCCATCTTGTCGGTGGTAGTGAACCCCATACTCATCCTGTGGATGGTAGAGGACCCCATACCCATCTTGTGAATGGTAGTGGACCCAATACTTATCCTGTGGGTGGTAGTGGACCCCATACCGATCTTGTGGATGGTAGTGGACCCCATACCCATCTTGTGGATATTAGTGGACCCATTACTCATCCTGTAGGTGGTACTGGACCCCATACCCATCTTGTGGATGGTAGTGGATCCCCATACCCGTCTTGTGGATGTTAGTGGACCCCATACCCATGTTATGGATGGTAGTGGACCCTATACCAATCTTATGGATGGTAGTGGACCCCCATTCCCATCTTGTGGATGCTAGTGGACCCCACACCCATCTTGTGGATGGTAGTGGACCAGTACCTATCTTGTGGATGGTATTGGACCCCCATAACCATCGTGTCGGTGGTAGTGGACCCCATACTCATTCTGTGGGTGGTAGTGGACCCCATACCCATCTTGTGGGTGGTTGATGACCCCATACCCATCTTGTGGATGGTAGTTGACCCCCATACCCATATTGTGGATGGTGGTGGACCCCATACCCATCTTGTCGGTGGTAGTGGATCCCGTACTCATCCTGAGGGTGGTAATGGACCCCATACCCATCTTGTTAATGGTAGTGGACCCCTATACCCATCTTGCTGGTTGCAGTGGACCCCATACCCATCTTCTGGGTGGTAGTGAACCCCATACACATCTTGTCGGTGGTAGTGGACCCCATACTCATCCTGTGGGTGGTAGTGGACCCCATACCCATATTGTGTGTGGTAGTGGACCCCATACCTATCTTGTCGGTGATAGTGGACCCCATTCTCATCTTGTGGGTGGTAATTGACTCCATACCCATCTTGTGGGTGGTAGTGGACCCCATACCCATCTTGTGGATGGTAGTGGACCCCCATACCAATCTTGTTGATGGTTGTGAACCCCATACCCATCTTGCTGGTTGCAGTGGACCCCATACCCATCTTGTGGGTGGTAGTGGACCCCATACACATCTTGTCGGTGGTAGTGGACTCCATACTCTTCCTGTGGGTGGTAGTGGACCCCATATCCATCTTGTGGGTGGTATTGGACCCCCTACCCATCATGTCAGTGATAGTGGACCCCATACACATCTTGTCGGTAGTAGTGGACCCCATACCCATCTTGTGGGTGGTAGTGGACCCCATACCCATCTTGTCGGTGATAGTGGACCCCATACTCATCTTGTGGGTGGTAATTGACCCTATACCCATCTTGTGGATGGTAGTGGACCTCATTCACATCTTGTGGGTGGTAGTGGACCCCATACCCAACTTGTGGGTGGTAGTGGACCCTATACCCATTTTGTAAATGGTAATGGACCCCATTCCCATCTTGTGGATGGTAGTGGACCCCCATACCCATCTTGTGGATGTTAGAGGACCCAACACCCATCTTGTGGATGGTAGTGGACCCCCATACTCAACTTGAGAATGTTAGTGGACCCCATACCCATCTTGTGGATGGTAGTGGACCAATACTCATCTTGTGGATGGTAGTGGACCCCAATAACCATCTGTCGTGACGCTGAACCCCGGTTCATTCCGAACACAGCGATTACACAACACATAACACCTTGCCTCAGCAACCGTTACTACCACCTATACTCCTACACACACCAGACCCTTGAGGCGTACCACTAGGTTTGTACTGGAACACAATGAATGAACATATGAAAGGTATTTAAAGGCCGCCGGGTTTTGTCATTTAATTACAAAGAATAGACTCTGACAAATAATAACCTATTAACATACTCTATTAGGTCAATACACTTCCAATACCCATAGACCACTTGACCTCCGCGATCACCACCCACATTCGTAACTTCCGCCTAAGTCCCTAATATGGAATGATTACTACAACGCTCCACACCCGGTTAGTCTTTCATTCAATACTCACATACTGCAGACTTAACTTGGTCACTAAGATCACATCAGGTTCTCGCATAGCTGTCTGCTACACTTCGCTGCTGCCGCAAACGGAGATCCAGAGGACTTCTCAGTTCTACTCCCACAATCAGACTGACTTTAGCCAACCATGGCCTCAAACATTTCACCCCGCCTCTCAAGGAAGGTATAATCCGATTAACCTTATCCCTAGAGCGGTAACCTTGATCCTAGAAGCCTGACGAAGAATAATTCCTCTTTCCAGGAATTATTAATTTGGCTAAACAGCTTCGGTCTTAATCCATTGACCTTTCTTAGACATGTGATCCATAGTCTGTCTACTTAACATGTACTTCCAATCATCATTCGTTAAGTGTTGTAGTAATGATCCTCTAGCTAATAATTCCTACTAACTTCTGGATTACAACACCACTCCCTTCCTTAAACACGCATATGTCCCCATATGCATAATTGCAATGGTTCCATTAGTGCAAGGACCTGGAGGATGCACCCACCATATGTGTACAACTAAAAAATCATCCAATAAGTTCATCATACACACGATGAAATAAATTAAAATTTTCCACGACATGACTCACAGCACTTCTCCAACATACACATTATATTCACATCATAGCACAGGTAAAATAGTGTGTAATAATTTTTCCCATCTCCAACAATGCACATATACCTAAACTGCTGACAAATAATTACATACAAACATAACCATAAAATTACATGGACCAGAATGCTGGCACTTAAACAGAAATGACACTAGTCATTAATATATACACGCATATATATCTAAGGTCTTCATCCTTAGTAATAAGTTACTAACAATTTAACATCTTGCCCTGTACTGTTGACATAAGGGCTTAGAATGGTCACACAATGTTTCACTGGCCTCCTCCACAATTGGCAGCATCACTTCTCTTGTCTTCGTGCCCCATGGTTGCTAGGTCATAGATCCTCCATGACCCAGACAAAACCCAGGCTATCCAGCCTGGTGAATGTTGTCAATGTCCCATCGTTGCTCTGAGCTAACGTGATCCTGGCCTCCAGAGCAACGGAGATTCCTACCCCAGGGTCATGTTCCCTCGGGTCTGTGCTGACGTCTCGTTCCAGGGCACCAATCCCAGAACGCTGTAGATACCTCACAGGTCTCTGGTCATTCTTCCTTGCTGTGCTCATCACAGCTGTAGCACATTACTTTAGGCCCTTTCCGCCCAGAGTGTGTCCACCTGTATTCACACCTTCCCGACCGCTGTACCTGCAAAATATTCCCTCGGAGCCCCCTGGCTCGATCCCATTATTACATAACCCTCTCGGCTCCTAACTCTCTCCCCGTATATAGCCTGAGCGCAGCTGCAAAACCACTGTAGCTGGCCCTTATCCCTGCTTTGATGTCAGGGGGCGAATTTCGCCTATAACGTCACGTTGGCTTCACTTCCACCCCCTTTTTTTCTAGAATTACTGAGTGTAGCCTCATGGCTTCCTTTCTACTCTACCTGAAGCTCTGTGACATGATCCCGGGGGACCTTCTCAAGCCTAACACTCAGTAATGGTGCCGATGAGGTAATATACAGTATATACATACACATACAGTATATACATACACATACAGTATATACATACACATACATTATCACAATAAATACCACATTAAAATCATTTCACAACTAATGTCACTAAAGCATCATACTGCCACTGGCTCGCCTCTAGCGAGATTCCTGTAACAACTTAATTAATGAGAAATTAGTATATCTACTTGGATCGCCCACTCCAACCATCAACACCTGAAATTTTGAAATTCTACATTGTAATCTTATCCATAAGACTTACCCACTCCGTCACACCATCACCTCTGGTCAACCCCACCACTGATGACCTCATTATAACACCGCGTCTCTCAACAGCCAGGCTCTGCGTCCTAACGCACCTGACCTCATTACGCCGATACTCACCGTACCCACCACCACCTGACCTCCTGTGACCTGTGCCCAGGAATGTTACCGATTCTCCAAAAAAACTGCATTTTTCGAAATTCACTTTGAGGTTGTGTGACCTCAGCCTTAGCAAGAGTTACCTCAAATTATGCATGTGCTCCTCTAATGACTTTCCCAGCACGATTACGTCATCGAGGTACAGCAACGCTGTGGGACCTATCAACCCCGATAATACACTCATCATTAGCCTACTGAACACAGTAGGTGCTGACTTCAACCCGAAAAGAAGTCGTTTATATTGCCAGAGCTCGTTGCACGCACTAAACGCTGTGATTTCCTTCGACTCTTCCTCCAGCGGTATCTGGTGATACCCACTGAGTAGGTCTAATGTGGTAAAATATTGTGTACCCTTCAAGTGTGTCAATGTGTCCTGTATGTTTGGTAATGGGTATGCTTCGTCTTTCGTCAGCTTGTTTATTCTGCGGAAATCTACGCATAACCTCACTCCCCCATTATTTTACCTGTCTACTACGAGAGGGCTGTGCCACGGTGAACTGGATGGTTCAATGATATCATGCTCCCTTAGCTGGCTTATCTCCTCCTTCACCTCCCTCTGGTGTGCCACTGGTATGCTATATGGTCTCGTATATACTGGATGTGCGCCCTCTACGTCAATCCTATGTGCTCCTTGAGTAATGCACCCCGGGGGTTCCCCTCTCAACGCAAAAACATCCGGGAACTCCCTGACTAAGCCCCTTAAGGCTTCATTAACCTCCCTTTCCATGGACATCCTATCCATTATGCCCATTAATTTATCCATTCTATCCTCATCGCCCTCACTCTGGCTTACTGACATGGCTGCAATAATCTCCTCCACAGGGTGCCCCCATGCTACCTGTGCATGCTTACTCAAGGTGACTGGCCACCGAGAGGGATTAAAAACCCTCAACCGAATTACCCCTTCATTTATGTCTTCAATAGTCTCCATTATCACCAACCCTGCTGGATTATCCAATGGCTCAATTTGCACAGCGTCTACTCCCTTGGCTTTACATGCCATTTTAATCACTAAGGATGCTTCTCCCGGAATGGTGACATCCTTGGGTACCGTGACTGCCCACTGTATATTCTGGTCCCCAGCCGAGTTACCACAGTTACCCCTCACTACTGCTACTCCTTCTCTACTCCTCACCTGGTTAACGTCTACCGCTTGACCCCCACATACCAATTTATTCCCCCTTGCGCTGAACGCTATGGTACATGAGTATTTTTCGAGGAAATCAATTCCCAAGATAATGTTGGTATGTTTCAGCCCTATATCCTGTATTACTACAAAACTATGTTTAAACCATCTATCTTCTAGCTGGAAATCCACAGTTGTCTCACCCAACACCCGCAACGCATTATCCCCCACCGCCGTTAATCTCCTGTTGTTCGGTATCAGCCTGACGTCTGATCCTAACACGCTACGACTCATGATGAACACGGAAGCACCGGTGTCCACCAAGGCTGTATAGATAGTGCCCTTTAACCGTAAATGCACCTTTATGGGATGACCCGACCCGACGGTACACAACCACTGTCCGCCACCCCCTACTGTACACACTGGGTAATTAGGCGGAACAAAAAGCTTACACTGCCAGGCCAAGTGACCACCGTCACCACATAGCTTACACACTTTTGTCTGCTTAGGTCGTTCTGGCTCGTGTTTACCTGCAGTGTACCCCGTTCCCCGGGGATACCCTCTACCGGTACCCTGGTTCTGGTGGTACATTCCTGTTGCTCCCTGAGCCGGCGTGTATCGTGGTGGAGCAGGAGTGAACCTGCCTCCACGTGCCCCTTGATTATAGCCTCCTCGCTGCCCACGAGTACCCTGAAGGGGTCCCCACGACACCCCACTCGTATTGTGTCCCTGGAACACCCTTGGCTCCCAGCCCTTATTATTGTTACGTCGAGGAGCACCTCGCCCCTTGCCCTTGGAATGTGTGACCCCCGCCGCGGGTCCATCCTCCACTGGCTGAGCTACTGGGGCCCAGAGCTGAGCCTGTCTCTCTTGCGTGTCTGCAAGATTTGCCTGTTCCTTAGGGGACACTTCCTTGAAAATGTCATCCTCTGTTAGTTTATGTGTCGGGCTATTCTCCGCCCAAAACACTGCATGTTTCACCGCTTCCTTAAAAGACTTAGCTTCCCTGCAGTGTAACACACTCTCCCGCGGTAATGCACCGAAAAAAACACTCCATTGCATAGAATCTCTTACTACCCCCGTGAACTGCGTTTCCGTCCGCTCAATCACATCGCCCAAGAGTCTTATTCTATGGCCAAACGCCCTTAATTGTTCCCCTGGTTCTCGTTTAAGTACAGCTAACTGAGCCTTTAGTTCTACTGCATCGTGCTGCACATCGTAATGATCTATCAGTTCCTGCTTAAACTCGCTATAACTATTTATTTCTCTAATTTCCGCCGAGTTGAGCAGGGTCTTTGCTTCCCCTTTCACCTTGGAATATGCCAATGCAATCTTTGCCTGATCCGACCATGACCCCACACTAGTCGCCTTCTCTAGAGCAAAGAAAAATGTTCTAATATCCGTCAGTAACTGACTTTTCGGATCCCGTTTGGCGCCCCAAAACGTGGGTATGTCTCCATATACCTTAGGTCCTGCATTAGTCGTCTCATGCGTGCTCAACACATTTTTCAACCACTGTACAACCTGCCCAATTGTCTCTGACGCTGTCGCCTGCGCTGTAAGCAACGCCGCCGTGTTATCACCACTCTCACCCTGACCGACATTACTCGTGGCCTGGCCACTGGCGCCCCTATTACTACCCGTACCCGTTATGGCTACTCGCCCCTTATGTGCTCGTGTATGAACCAGCTTGACGCTTTACCGTACAGTAACCTTACTTGGCCTTATTCCCTTAATCTCACTAGAATCACTTATAATTTTAAGCCACCATTAACAAAGTCACTTATCAGTTCCCCACACTACTGTTTCCACCCCTTAGGAGACCTTTCCCTGCCGCACAACATGGCCACTCCACTTGGCCACACACCTTGGCCCCACACCCCACTATGGCCACTCACTGGCCCACACACCTTCTCTTCCTCACTCCAATATGCACCGTCCTGAACACAACCCGACGTCTACCAATTTCCGAACATTCCCTCACCAACTAAACCAGTAACACACTTCCTTCATCTCTCAAAGTGTTCCAAAACCTGTTTGCGCTCCAAAACACTAGGTTGCCACCAAATATGTCGTGACGCTGAACCCCGGTTCATTCCGAACACAGCGATTACACAACACATAACACCTTGCCTCAGCAACCGTTACTACCACCTATACTCCTACACACACCAGACCCTTGAGGCGTACCACAAGGTTTGTACTGGAACACAATGAATGAACATATGGAAGGTATTTAAAGGCTGTCGGGTTTTGTCATTTAATTACAAAGAATAGACTCTGACAAATAATAACATATTAACATACTCTATTAGGTCAATACACTTCCAATACCCATAGACCACTTGACCTCCGCGATCACCACCCACACTCGTAACTTCCGCCTAAGTCCCTAATACGGAATGATTACTACAACGCTCCACAACCGGTTAGTCTTTCATTCAATACTCACATACTGCAGACTTAACTTGGTCACTAAGATCACATCAGGTTCTCGCATAGCTGTCTGCTACACTTCGCTGCTGCCGCAAACGGAGATCCAGAGGACTTCTCAGTTCAACTCCCACAATCAGACTGACTTTAGCCAACCATGGCCTCAAACATTTCACCTGGCCTCTCTAGGAAGGTATAATCCGATTAACCTTATCCCTAGAGCGGTAACCTTGATCCTAGAAGCCTGACGAAGAATAATTCCTCTTTCCAGGAATTATTAATTTGGCTAAACAGCTTCGGTATTAATCCATTGACCTTTCTTAGATATGTGATCCATAGTCTGTCTACTTAACATGTACTTCCAATCATCATTCGTTAAGTGTTGTAGTAATGATCCTCTAGCTAATAATTCCTACTAACTTGTGGATTACAACACCATCTTGTCAGTGGTAGTGGACCCCATACTCATCCTGTGGGTGGTAGTGGACCCCATACCCATCTTGTGGGTGGTAGTGGACCCCATACCCATCTTGTGGATGTTAGTTGACCCCCATACCCATCTTGTGGATCGTGGTAGACCCCCATACCCATCTTGTCGGTGGTAGTGGATCACGTACTCATCCTGAGGGTGGTAATGGACCCCATACCCATCTTGTGGGTGGTAGTGGACCCCATACCCATCTTGTGGATGGTAGTGGACCCCCATACCCATCTTGCTGGTTGCAGTGGACCCCATGTGAGAGTTATAGTAACTTGTGAGAAGTTTTGAAATGAATTGTAATTGGTATAAGGAATTTTAGCTCGGAAAATTTCTAAGAATTTTCTTTATTCTTTAACCTTTATTCCTGTCATGATATTCAACTAGGTCGCCTGAGGAAGGACTTGCTTAGCTAACACACCAGTGTAGTAAACAGCTCATTCCTCACTTTGGGACCATGTATGAACAATTGACTAGGCGCGAGCAAACGCCGAGACCCCAATGAAAATTGAAATCCCCCTCACTAGGCCGCCGACCTTCGCCATTCGCCAAAGCGTATCTAACGAGTAGGTCACGGGCTCTCACAACAATAATTTATTGTTGTGTGGTGCCGTATATTTGATCTAAAGCTCAGAAAATTAGTCTCCATTTTATTAGTCGAGTGTGAAGAACATTTGCATAACAATAATAACGTGTGGGGGTATAACGAAAAGACAGTGTTAACCATAACAACTTAGTTTATTCAATAAAGTACTAACTACTACAACAAAACAAAAAGAAATGTCAATGACGTTACTCGAAATCCTTCCTGTGACACTATCAATGACAGCTAGACACCAGCCCCTCGGACTGCATAATGAACTAACTCGAACATAAGCGTGACCACAGAGGAATCAACAAGCAAGCAAGAACTAACAGATCTATAATCGCAATTACAACAATCACACAGTAGGTTCTGAAATACGTCTCCAGTAACCTCCTAACTGTTCTACGCCTCAGTGCAGTCTACACCTGCAATGGCGGTTGCAATGCAATCAAATCAGTAGTCTTTCAATGAAAACAATAGCTAATGGGTTCACTGGCAACTCCAGCACCCTTCCTCAAATTAATCCTTACGTTAACACTCCGTCCCACGGACGATCAACAATCAATAACAATTGATTTTCGTTAATAACAAGGTAACATTTACGTTAAATTAACAACTCTTACAACTGTCACTAGTAACGCGGATATTAAACAACACTCTACACGTCGAGCATTCAGTGAGAAAATCCCATTAATCCCTGTACTTCCAGACAGCTGATTAATCTCTTTACTAGTTACGTTAATTTACGTTTATCGGTTACTAATCACTCAACGATGGTAAACTCTGATTTACAATGTCCAAAGTGCTAAGAAAACGGTAATCACTCGTGATTACCTTTAGAGTAATTAATTACTATCCTCAAGATCAATAATTAAACAATTAAAATACGCAACCTTTCACACTGGCTCAGCAATTTACATTATGGTATGAATTCCGTCTAAGCCTTCCATACTCAGACCAATTCAGGTGGCTAATAACACTAATTAGCACCACGTTTACGTTATTCTAAAATGACGTTACTCCTCCCACGAGTCAATCAAGTGCCGGTACTTCCGGGCAGATAACGACGTTACGTTAATGGAACAATGTAGCCTTCGTGTGAGTCGATCAAACAAGGATCGAGGTTAATTACTTTGACTTCCTGAAACACGTCAATTACCCGGCCCACTGACCGTTAATTACGACAGACAATACTCTAATTCTTATCTGGCTGATGGCTAGGCTCCTCGAGACTACCGTAGCTGCTTGCAGGAACGTAAATTAACCCAAACGTATTCTACGTTACTCAAATTGTCTAAGAACAAATTCTCTTAAAGCAATGGGCGTTCCCTTGGTTACGTTATATTAATTGCCTCGCAATCACCTAACTGAATACTGGACTTCGATGTCCTACCAGATAACCAGGAGAATATATTTGTACCCAAGTACTCGTCTACAGAAGAGTTTCCCCACGACAATGACAAATCACACTAACAAATCACAGTGATTTATGTTACAATCCGGTTGCAATGACAATACTGCAGAATCTAGTAAAATAACATACAGGACATGTACCCTCTAGAACACTGCCCCACAATGACTTTACTGGACTGCAATCACATACGGTGATGCTCAACACTAGCAACAATCACCATCAAATAACAACCCCTTTGCAATAACACACACGGCAAGTACTCTAACTTCCAAATATTAGGATACTGCACAACACTTACTTACTTACTGTTGCAAATGACCCCAGTGCTCTCAATAACCCCTAGAACATAGGTCAATATATTGCAATCACCACACAGTAAATAACACTGGGCACCGTGACACTACGATGTCACGGTGCCCAGTGTTACGTGACACTATATATATATATATATATATATATATATATATATATATATAATTACTGCTGATACATGTAGCCTACAGCTATCAAACGTTATTGGGAACACTAAGGAGATCTCACACTCCTTAAATCACATGGGTGAGTGATTTATCGATCAAGCATGTCGATAAACACTCTCGAGAGTTACGTTACTCGACAGAGCGGGGGTGGTCTCTACAGACAGCCACGTCACTCACCAAAATTACGTTAATACATATATATATAAATATAAATCACACTTGTCACGGCCCTGGGAACAATACAAGAAATTAAGACCACACTGTGGTACACTCCACAATAATCATTGCCAGGAATTACTGGCGTTACACATACCTGAGCGCTCAGTGATGGAATTCCACACCTGCAAGACCACACATGGAAATGATATCACTCCGTCCCACGGGCGATCAAAAATGATTACCACAATGAAATAATATAATTATTACATGGACATCCTCTCAGTCCTTGGCTAATCTATGTATACTCTGTTCCTGTGTGTACCCCCACATACACACACACACTGTACGTCTGTGTACACCAGATTTAAGTCCCTCTGAACTGACAAGATGACACAAAGGTGAATATCTCCTCGCCCACAATTTACTCCACCTGAACAGGTGCTGCGTGACAATGTGACAGAACACTTGACCTCGAATTCAAGCTTCAGAGACTACTAATCACCAGAAATACACACATAGGTACTTACTCATTCACACTGCCGGCTACACACCTTCCCATACATCAGGAGCCCCACTTCCGGTGGCTGGCTCGCTCCGGGTGGCGTAAGCGGCGGTAGTATTTATTCGAAAAAATTGGCGCACACTCGAACCCCTCCCACTCAACACGGCTGAGTTCGCACCCTCGACTCACCGGTGAAGTGAAGCGTTCATACCCGGGTGACGCGCACCACGATGGCGTCTCACACAAACATGGGAAATTTGCCTTAACACTGACACGAATTTCCCCGTTCCCATCGACTGCTACAGAGCACTAGCAAGTCTAATCATCACTGGTATGGGATCTACGAGTCTGTTGCTGCTCGTATGCACATTCCCCACGATCCCAGATCACTGTACCTCTACCCCTTGCACAAAAATGTCTTAAACCCCTCCAAGCGACGACTTCAGCCGGATTCTGTGACGACCGTTGTCGTAGGTGAAGCAGGAAGCATCAGCAGTTGAGTAGTCCAGCCACCACGATGCCCTATACTTCAATTTGGCCGAATTGAGTAAAGAGAGCGTCTTGACAAGGTGGCAGCTGTGTTCAGAATGCTGCTACACCGACGATCCCCGCGTCCTTCTCGAAATAACCAATGAGAGGAAGGCATACAGCGGCCTACCCCTCTCATCCAATCAGCAACGGTGTAGCATAGCCCCTAGGGCAACTCCAAGATGGCCGACCAACATGGCGGCTCAAGATGTTTACTAAGATGGCGGCTGTTTCCATGACAACGACTCAAGTGGCCAGCGAGCGCGGGAGGCCCACAGGTCACCCACGCCGACGGCCTAGCTGTTCCCGCGCAAAGTTGTCTGGCTCCATGCCATACAAGGAGATGATGCTATCAGCTCTAGCACTGTCCACAGACATGCCACCCCGGCCAGGGTAACATTTATGGACTGCTGATGACTGGGGCTCTCACATGAGCCCAAACACTAGATGTTTCGGTTGCTGGTTACCAAACTTAAGTCCGCCCACTTAACAAGTGCACTTAACAAGTGTACTGGCTCCCACAGGCATAAGAGCACTATTGTAAGTGAGCTGGTGAACCATCCCCTCACACCCCATACCCATCTTGTGGGTGGTAGTGGACCCCATAGACATCATGTCGGTGGTAGTGGACCCCATACTAATCCTGTGGGTGGTAGTGGACCCCGTACCCATCTTGTGGGTGGTAGTGGACCCCATACCCATCTTGTCGGTGATTGTGGACCCCATACTCATCTTGTGGGTGGTAATTGACCCCATACCCATCTTGTGGGTGGTAGTGGACCCCATACCCATCTTGTGGATGGTAGTGGACCTTCATACCAATCTTGTTGGTGGTTGTGAACCCCATACCCATCTTGTGGGCGGTAGTGGATCCCATACCCAACTTGTGGGTGGTAGTGGATCCCATACCCATCTTCTCTGTGGTAGTGGACCCCCATATGCATCTTGTGGGTGGTAGTGGACCCCATACTCATCCTGTGGGTGGTAGTGGACCCCATACCAATCTTGTCGGTGGTAATAGACCCCATACTCATCCTGTGGGAGGTAGTGGACCCCATACCCATCTTGTGGGTGGTAGTGGACCCCATACACTTCTTGTGGGTGGTAGTGGACCCCATACCCATCTTGTGGATGGTAGTGGACCCCCATACCAATCTTGTTGGTGGTAGTGGACCCCATACGCATCTTGTGGGTGGTAGTGGACCCCATACCCAACTTTTGGGTGGTAGTGTATCCCATACAGATCTTCTCGGTGGTAGTGGACCCAATGCCCATCTTGTGGGTGGTAGTGGACCCCATACTCATCCTGTGGGTGGTAGTGGACACCATACCGATCTTGTGGATGGTAAGGGACCCCATTCCCCTCATGTGGATGGTAGTGGACCCCATACCCATCTTGTCGGTGGTAGTGGACCCCATACTCATCCTGTGGGTGGTAGTGGACCCCATACCGTTCTTGTGGGTGGTAGTGGACCCCATACCCATCTTGTGGATGGTAGTGGTCTTTGGGTATATGAAGTGTATTTACCTAATAGAGTATGTTAATAATATATTAACATACTCTATTTGGTAAATACACTTCCAATACCCCTAGACCACTTGACCTCTGCGGTTACCACTTGCACTCGTAACTTCCACCTAAGTCCCTAATACTGAATGATTACTACAACGCTCCACACCCGGTTAGTCTTACATTCAATACTCACATACTGCAGACTTAACTTGGTCACTAAGATCACAACAGGCTCTCGCATAGCTGTCTGCTACACTTCGCTGCTGCCACAAACGGAGACCTCGGAGGACTTGCCAGTTCCACTCCCACAATCAGACTGTCTTAGCCAACCATGGCCTCAAACATTTCTCCCCGCCTCTCAAGGAAGGTATAATCCGATTAACCTTATCCCTAGAAGCGGTAACCTTGTTCCTAGAAGCCTGAGTCCTCTTTCCAGGTATTATTAGTTTGGCTAAGTAGCTGCGGTCTTAATCCCTTGACCTTTCTTAGATATGTGATCCATAGTTTGTCTACTTAACTTGTACTTCCAATCATCATTCGTTAAGTGTTGTAGTAATGATCCTCTAGCTAATAATCCCTACTAACTTGTGGATTACAACACCACTCCTCTCCTTAAACACGCATGAGTCCCCATATGCATTATTGCAATGATTCCATTGGTGCAAGGATCTGGAGGATGCACCCACCAGATATGTACAAATAAAAATTCATCCAATAAGTTCATCATGCACACGACAAACTAGTTTTAAATTTTCCCCGACATGACTTACAACACTTCTACAACATATACATTATATTCACATCACAGTATAGGTAAAATAGTCTGTAATATTTTTTCCCATCACCAACAATGCACATATACCTAAACTGCTGACATATAATTACATACAAACATAACCATAAAATTACATGGACCAGAATGCTGGCACTTAAACAGAAATGACACTAGTCATTAATATATACATAACACATATATATCTAAGGTTTTTCATCCTTAGTAATAAGTTAATAACAATTTAACATCTTGCCCTGTACTGTTGACATAAGGGCTTACAATGATCACACAATGTTTCACTGGCCTTCTCCACAATTGGCAGCAACACTTCTCTTGTCTTTGTCTCCCATGGTTGCTAGGTCATAGATCCTCCATGACCCAGACAAAACCCAGGCTATCCAGCCTGGTGAATGTTGTCAATGTCCCATCGTTGCTCTGAGCTAACGTGATCCTGGCCTCGAGAGCAACGGAGATTCCTACCCCAGGGTCATATTCCCTCGGGTCTATGCTGACGTCTCGTTCCAGGGCACCAACCCCAGAACGCTGTAGATACCTCACAGCTCTCTGGTCATCCTTCCTTGCTGTGCTCACCACAGCTGTTGCACATTAGTCTAGGCCCATCTGCCCAGAGTGTGTCCATCTGTATTCACACCTCCCCGACCGCTGTACCTGCAAAATATTCCCTCGGAGCCCCCTGGCTCGATCCCATCATTACATAACACCCCCTCGGCTCTTTTACTCTCTCCCCGTATATAGCCTGAGCGCAGCTGCATAGCCATTGCAGCTGGCCCTTATCCCTGCTTTGATGTCAGGGGGCGAATTTCGCCTACAATGTCACGTTGGCTTCACTTCCTCACCACGTTTTTTCTAGAATTACTGAGTGTAGCCTCATGGCTTCCTTTCTACTCTACCTGAAGCTCTGTGACATGATCCTGGGGGACCTTCTCAAGCCTAACACTCAGTAATGGTGTCGATGAGGTAATATACAGTATATACATACACATACAGTATATACATACACATACATTATCACAATAAATACCTCATTAAAATCATTTCACAACTAATGTCACTAAAGCATCATACTGCCACTGGCTCGCCTCTAGCGAGATTCCTGTAACAACTTAATTAATGAGAAATTAGTATATCTACTTGGCTCGCCCACTGCAACCACCAACACCTGAAATTTTGAATTTCTACCTTGTAATCTTATCCATAAGACTTACCCACTCCGACTTAATTAATGAAAATTTTAATGAAAATAATGAATTTTTATTAGTCTTTTATGAGTGTTGCTAAATATATCGACTTGGGTCGCCTACTGCAGCTACCAACTCCTCCATTATAACACCACACATCCCCACAACCACTTCCTGCGTCCTATCGCACCGACCTTGCTACGCCAATACTCACCTTACCGACCACTACCTGGCGCCTTTGCGCCCCCATAACTCCACAACACCACACTCTATACCAGGCGTCCAAACGCCACTACACCACACCACCCAGTTGCGTCCCCAACGCCATCAACATAACATCCGGCGTCCTCAACGCCCTCAACACAACACCCGGCGTCCCCAACGCTATCAACACAACACACGGCGTCCCCAACGCCATCAACACAACACACGACGTCCCTAACGCCATCAACACAACACCCGGCGTCCCCAACGCCATCAACACAACACACGGCGTCCTCAACGCCATCAACACAACACACGGCGTCCCCAATGCCATCAACACAACACACACGGCGTCCCCAACGCCATCAACACAACATACGGCGTCCCCAACGACATCAACACAACACACACGGCGTCCCCAACGCCCTCAACACAACACACGGCGTCACCAACGCCCTGAACATACACACAGCGTCTCCAACGCCCTCAACACCACCACGGCGTCCCCCAACACCATTACCACCACAGGCATATGCCTTGCGCCAGAGCGCATCAAAACACCAGGAGACGTCACCACCAATAAGTAACCAGACGCCACACACACTCCCTTTTCTCTGGTAATCCGTTAATTACCTGACCAACACTCGTCAGGCATAATTTCTTGTGTAGTGGCCACCCGCCACACACTACCACCTGCGTTAACATACTTCAACGCTAATGTCTACAATACACCCGGTGTTACAACAACCAGTTATGCTACACATGCTACACCTTGGTGCTACAATGCCAACAATGACATGCATAATATCAACAGTCAAAACATGCACATTACACTACAGTAAACTAGTCATTACGCCGGCGTCTAATACGCCACTACACATGCATTACACTACTCACCCTCGTCCTTCCGCCAATATACAATCATGCACTACACTTGGCGTCCAAACGCCAGTACACACTGCGTCGCCACCTCTGGACGCCACACACTCCCACCAACGGGACATGCTCCCCGTGTCCCCAGGTGACACTCTCCATAATGCTACCTGCACCCACAAAAAATCTCCATGGACCTCTCCACGGTACTCTAGACGTCGAACCCCAGACGGCAAATTACGCATTGCTCGCTATGCCCAGGCATCCATAATTCACTGCGCCTGTTTTCTGTATCTACGTCTGACAACGCCGGAACTCGCTCAAGTCTTTACGTAATATTTAATTATCTTTAAAATATTTGATCTACACTTTACATGATATTTAATTGACTTCAAATTACGTAGTTTTCACGCTTGATTTGTCCTTAGCAACGGTTTCTCACTATTACCATCATACCGACGATATATAACAAACTCCATGGTGCGGCTGGCTTGGCCCACCCATCGCTTGGCCGCACATGGCCCACGCTGGCCCACATTCACCCGCGCTAGTTTAACTTGCCACTCTGTATAATCCGCACTACGAACACTGCACTTGTTTTGGTTCCCGATGATTCAGTGATCCAGACTTGCCTCTTAGCCGTCTCTCGTTGCGGGAATCTGGAAAGAAGGAAATAAACCCCACATGTGTCCCACAATGGCCTAGTCCCTTTAATTACCTAACTCCTCTGATCTGGTCTCACCTGACCATTCTTTCCTCCGTCTAGTAACCACCGTTCTCAACACAACCCGACGTCTACCATTTCCCGAACATTTCCTCACCAACTAAACCAGTAACACACTTCCTTCATCCCTCAAAGTGTTCCAAAACCTATTTGCGCTGCCACCAAATATGTCGTCTACCAATTCCCTAACATTCCCTCACCAACCAAACCAGGAACACTATGAGGGGACAGATGGAAGGTATTTAAAGGCCGTCGGGTTTTGTCATTTAATTACAAAGAATAGACTCTGACAAATAATAACATATTAACGTACTCTATTGGGTTAATACAATTCCAATACCCATAGACCACTTGACCTCCGCGGTCACCACTTGCAGTCGTAACTTCCGCCTAAGTCCCTAATACTGAATGATTACTACAACGCTCCACACCCGGTTAGTCTTCCATTCAATACTCACATACTGCAGACTTAACTTGGTCACTAAGATCACAACAGGCTCTCGCATAGCTGTCTGCTACACTTCGCTGCTGCCACAAACGGAGACCTCGGAGGACTTGCCAGTTCCACTCCCACAACAAGACTGTCCTTAGCCAACCATGGCCTCAAACATTTCTCCCCGCCTCTCAAGGAAGGTATAATCCGATTAAAATTATCTCTAGAAGCGGCAACCTTGTTCCTAGAAGCCTGAGTCCTCTTTCCAGGTATTATTAGTTTGGCTAAGTAGCTGCGGTCTTAATCCCTTGACCTTTCTTAGATATGTGATCCATAGTCTGTCTACTTAACTTGTACTTCCAATCATCATTCGTTAAGTGTTGTAGTAATGATCCTCTAGCTAATAATCCCTACTAACTTGTGGAATACAACAGACCCCATTCACATCTTGTTGGTGGTAGTGGACCTCATACCCATCTTGTGGATGGTAATGGACCCCATTCCCATCTTGTGGATGGTAGTGGATCCCATATCCATCTTGTCGGTTGTAGTGGACCCCATACTCACCCTGTGGGTGGTAGTGGACCCCATACCCATCTTGTGGATGGTAGTGGACCCCATAACCATCTTGTCGTTGGTAGTGGACCCCATACTCACCCTGTGGGTAGTAGTGGACACCATACCCATCTTGTGGATGGTAGTGGACCCCATTCCCATCTTGTGGATGTTAGTGGACCCCATATCCATCTTGTCGGTTGTAGTGGACCCCATACCCATCTTATGGATGGTAGTGGACCATATTTACATCTTCTGGATGGTAGTGGACCCCACACCCATTTTGTGGTTGGTAGTAGACCCCATTCCCATCTTGTGGATGGTAGTGGACAACATGCCCATGTTGTCAGTGGTAGTGGACCCCATACGCATCCTGTGGGTGGTAGTGGACCCCATACCAAACTTGTGGATGGAAGTAGACCCCATTCCCATCTTGTGGATAGTAGTGGACCCCATACCCATCTTCTGGTTGAAATGGACGCTATACCCATCTTGTCGGTGGTAGTGGACCCTATACCCATTTTGTGGATGGTAGTGGACACCATACCCATCTTGTGGGTGGTAGTCGGCACCATACCATCTTGTAGATGATAGTGGACCCATACCCATCATGTCGGTGGTAGTGAACCCATACTCATTCTGTCGGTGGTAGTGGTCCCCATACTCATCCTGTGGGTAGTAATGGAACCCATACCCATCTCTTGGGTGATAGTGGACCCCATACGCATCTTGTGGATGGTAGTAGACAATATTCACATCTTGTGGGTGGTAGTGGACCCCATACCCATCTTGTGGTTGGTAGTAGACCCCATTCCCATCATGTGGATAGTAGAGGACCCCATACCCATCTTGTCGGTGTTAGTGGACCCCATACTCATCCTGTGAGTGGTAGTGGACCCCATTCCCATCTTGTGGATAGAAGTGGACCCCATACCCATCTTGTCGGTGGTAGTGGACCCCATACTCATCCTATGGGTGGTAGTGGACCCCATACCCATCTTGTGGTTGAAATGGACGCTATACCCATCTTGTTGGTGGTAGTGGACTCTATACCCATTTTGTGGATGGTAGTGGACCCCATACCCATCCTGTGGGTGGTAGTGGACCCCCATATCCATCTTGTCGGTGGTAGTGAACCCATACTCATTCTGTCGGTGGTAGTGGACCAATACCCATCTTGTGGATGGTAGTGAACCCCATACCCATCTTGTCGGTGGTAGTGGACCCCATACCCATCTTGTGGATGGTTGTGGACCCAATACTCATCCTGTGGGTGGTAGTGGACCCCATACCGAGCTTGTGGATGGTAGTGGACCCCATACCGAGCTTGTGGATGGTAGTGGACCCCATACCCATCTTGTGGATAATAATGGACCAATTACACATCCTATGGGAGGTACTGGACCCCATACTCATCTTGTGGATGTTAGTGGACCCCATACCCATCTTGTGGATGGTATTAGATCCCATACCCCTCTTGTAGATGGTAGTGGACCCCCATACCCATCTTGTGGATGTTAGTGGACCCCATACCCATCTTGTGGATGGTAGTGGACCAATACCTATCTTGTGGATGGTAGTGGACCCCCATAACCATCTTGTCGGTGGTAGTGGATCCAATACTCATCCTGTGGGTGGAAGTAGACTCCATACCCATCTTGTGGATGGTAGTGGACCCCCATACCCATCTTGAGGATGTTAGTGGACCCCATACCCATCTTGTGGATGGTAGTGTACCAATACCCATCTTGTGGATGGTAGTAGACCCCATACCCATCTTGTTGGTGGTAGTGGACCTTATACCCATCTTGTGGATGGTAGTGGACCCCATTACCATCTTGTTGGTGGTAGTGGATCCCATACCCAATTTGTGGGTGGTAGTGGACCCCATACCCATCTTGTGGATGGTAATGGACCCAATTCCCATCTTGTGGATGGTAGTGGACCCCATACCCATCTTGTCGGTTGTAGTGGACCACATACTCACCCTGTGGGTGGTAGTGGACACCATACCCATCTTGTGGATGGTAGTGGACCCCATTCCCATCTAGTGGATGGTAGTGGACCCCATTCCTATCTTGTAGATGGTAGTGGACCCAATACCCATCTTGTGGGTGGTAGTGGACCCTATTCTCTTCTTGTGGATGGTAGTGGACCCAATACCCATCTTGTGGGAGGTAGTGGACCCCATACCCATCTTGTCGGTGGTAGTGGACCCCATACCCATCTTGCAGGTGGTAGTGGACCCCATACTCATCCAGGGGGTGGTAGTAGATGCCATACCCATCTTGTGGATGGTAGTGGACCCCATTCTCATCTTGTCGATGGTAGTGGACCCCATATCCATCTTGACGGAGGTAGTGGACCCCAAACTCATCCTGTGGGTGGTAATGGACCCCATAACCATCTTGTGCGTGGTAGTGGACCTATACCAATCTTGTGGATGGTAGTGGACCCCATTCACATCATGTGGGTGGTAGAGGACCCCATATCCAACTTGTGAGTGGTAGTGGACCCCCATACCCATCTTGTCGGTGGTAGTGGACCCCATACCCGTTTTGTCGGTGGTAGTGGACCCCATTCCCATCTTGTGGATGGTAGTGGACCCCATACCCACCTTTTCAGTGGTAGAGGACCCCATAACCATCTTGTGGGTGGTAGTGGACTCCATTCCCATTTTGTGGGTGGTAGTGGACCCCATACAGATCTTGTGGATGGTAGTGGATCCCCATACCCATCTTGTTGCCAGTAGATACCCCATACTCAGTCAGGGGGTTGTAGTGGACCCCAAACCCATCATGTGGGTGGTAGTTGACCCCATACTCATCTTGTGGGTGATAGTAGACCAATACCCATCTTGTGGATGGTAGCGGACCCCATTCCCATCTTGTGGATGGTAGTGGACCCCATATCCATCTTTTCGGTGGTATCGGACCCCATACTCATCCTGTGGGTTTTAATGGACCCCAAACCCAGCTTGTGGGTGGTAGTGGACCCCATACCCGTCTTGTGGATGGTAGTAGACCCCATTCTCATCTTGTGGATGGTATTGGACCCCATACCCATCTTGTCGGTGGTAGTGAACCCCATACTCACCCTGTGGGTGGTAGTGGACCCCATACTCATCCTGTGGGAGGTAGTCGAACCCATACCTATCTTGTGGATGGTAGTGGACCCCATTCCCATCTTGTGGATGGTAGTGGACCCCATACCCATCTTGTCTGTGGTAGTGGACCCCATTCACATCTTGTCGGTGTTAGTGGACCCCATTCTCATCCTGTGGGTGGTAGTTGACCCCATACCAATCTTGTGGTTGAAATGGACGCTATTCCCATCTTGTGGGTGGCAGTGGACCCCCATACCCATCTTGTCGGTTGTAGTGGACCCCATACCCATCTTGTCGGTGGTAGTGAACCCTATACTCACCCTGTGGGTGGTAGTAGACCCCATACTCATCCTGTGGGTGGTAGTGGAACCCATACCTATCTTGTGGATGATAGTGGATCCCCATACCCATTTTGTGGAGGGTAGTGGACTCCATACAGATCTTGTTGGTGGTAGTGGACCCCATACCCATTTTGTGAATGGTAGTGGACCCAATAGTCATCCTGTGGGTGGTAGTGGACCCCATACCCATCTTGTCGGTGGTAGTGGACCCCATACTCATCCTGTGGGTGATAGTGGACCCCATACCCATCTTGTCGGTGGTAGTGGACCCCATACTCATCTTGTCGATGGTAGTGGACCCCATACTCATCCTGTGGGTGGTAGTGGATCCCATTCCCATCTTGTCGGTGGTAGTGAACCCCATACCCGTTTTGTCTGTGGTAGTGAACCCCATTCCCATCTTCTCGGTGGTAGTGGACTCCATTACCATCTTGTGGATGGTAATACCCCATACCCACCTTTTCAGTGGTAGAGGACCCCATAACCATCTTGTGGATGGTAGTGGACCCCATACCCATTTTGTGGGTGGTAGTGGACCCCATACAGATCTTGTGGATGATAGTGGACCCCCATACCCATCTTATTGCCAGTATTTACCCCATACTCAGTCTGGGGGTTGTAGTGGACCCCAAACCCATCATGTGGGTGGTAGTTGACCCCATACTCTTCCTGTGGGTGATAGTAGACCAATACCCATCTTGTGGATGGTAGCGGGCCCCATTCCCATCATGTGGATGGTAGTGGACCCCATATCCATCTTTTCGGTGGTATCGGACCCCATACTCATCCTGTGGGTTGTAATGGACCCCAAACCCAACTTGTGGGTGGTAGTGGACCCCATACCCATCTTGTGGATGGTAGTAGACCCCATTCTCATCTTGTGGATGGTATTGGACCCCATACCCATCTTGTCGGTAGTAGTGGACCCCATACCCATCTTGTCGGTGGTAGTGAACCCCATACTCACCCTGAGGGTGGTAGTGGACCCCATACTCATCCTGTGGAAGGTAGTGGAACCCATACCTATCTTGTGGATGGTAGTGGACCCCATTCCCATCTTGTGGATAGTAGTGGACCCAATACCCATCTTGTCTGTGGTAGTGGACCCCATTCACATCTTGTCGGTGTTAGTGGACCCCATTCTCATCCTGTGGGTGGTAGTTGACCCCATACCCATCTTGTGGTGGAAATGGACGCTATACCCATCTTGTGGGTGGCAGAGGACCCCCATACCCATCTTGTCGGTTGTAGTGGAGCCCATACCCATCTTGTCGGTGGTAGTGAACCCTATACTCATCCTGTGGGTGGTAGTGGAACCCATACCTATCTTGTGGATGGTAGTGGACCCCCAAACCCATTTTGTGGAGGGTAGTGGACTCCATACAGATCTTGTTGGTGGTAGTGGACCCCCATACCCATTTTGTGGATGGTAGTGGACCCAATAGTCATTCTGTGGGTGGTAGTGGACCCCATACCGGTCTTGTCGGTGGTAGTGGACCCCATACTCATCCTGTGGGTGGTAGTGGACCCCATACCCATCTTGTCGGTGGTAGTGGACGCCATACTCATCCTGTGGGTGGTAGTGGACCCCATACCCATCTTGTCGGTGGTAGTGGACCCCATACTCATCTTGTATATGGTAGTGGACCCCATACTCATCCTGTGGGTGGTAGTGGATCCCATACCCATCTTGTCGGTGGTAGTGAACCCCATACTGATCCTGTGGGTGGTAGTGGATCCCATACCCATCTTTTGGATGGTAGTGGACCCCATACCCGTCATGTGGATGGTAGTGGACCCCATACCCATCTTGTGGATGGTATTGGACTCCATACCCATCTTGTGGATGGTAGTGGACCCCATACCCATCTTCTCGGTGGTAGTGGACCCGATGCTCATCCTGTGGGTGGTAGTGAACCCCATACCCATCTTGTTGGTGGTAGTGGACCCCATACCCATCTTGAGGGTGGTACTGGACCCCATACCCATCTTGTCGGTGGTAGTGGACCCCATACTCATACTGTGGGTGGTAGTGGACCCCATACCCATCTTGTGGTTTTTAGTGGACCCCATACCCATCTTGTGGATGGTAGTGAACCTCATACCCATCTTGTCGGATATAGTGGACCCCATACCCATCTTCTGGATGGTAGTGGACCCCATACTCATCTTGTGGGTGGTAATTGACCCCATACCCATCTTGTGGGTGGTAGTGGACCCCATACCCATTCTTGTGGACGGTAGTGGACCCCCATACCAATCTTGTTGGTTGTAGTGGACCATATACCTCTCTTGTGGGTGGTAGTTGACCCAATACCCATCATGTGGATGGTATTGGACCCCATAACCAACTTGTGGGTGGTAGTGGACCCCATATCCATTTTGTGGGTGGTAGTATACTCCATACAGATCCTGTGGATGGTAGTGGACCCCCATACCCATCTTGTCGCTGGTAGTGGGCCCCATTCCCATCTTGTGGATGGTAGTGGACCCCATTCCCATCTTGTGGATGGTAGTGGACCCAATACCCATCTTGTCTTTGGTAGTGGACCCCATTCCCATCTTGTGGATGGTAGTGGACCCCATATCCATCTTTTCGGTGGTATCGGACCCCATACTCATCCTGTGGGTTGTAATGGACCCCAAACCCAACTTGTGGGTGGTAGTGGACCCAATACCCGTCTTGTGGATGGTAGTAGACCCCATTCTCATCTTGTGGATGGTATTGGACCCCATACCCATCTTGTCGGTAGTAGTGGACCCCATACCCATCTTGTCGGTGGTAGTGAACCCCATACTCACCCTGTGGGTGGTAGTGGACCCCATACTCATCCTGTGGGAGGTAGTCGAACCCATACCTATCTTGTGGATGGTAGTGGACCCCATTCCCGTCTTGTGGATGGTAGTGGACCCCATACCCATCTTGTCTGTGGTAGTGGACCCCATTCACATCTTGTCGGTGTTAGTGGACCCCATTCTCATCCTGTGGGTGGTAGTTGACCCCATACCAATCTTGTGGTTGAAATGGACGCTATACCCATCTTGTGGGTGGCAGTGGACCCCCATACCCATCTTGTCGGTTGTAGTGGACCCCATACCCATCTTGTCGGTGGTAGTGAACCCTATACTCACCCTGTGGGTGGTAGTAGACCCCATACTCATCCTGTGGGTGGTAGTGGAACCCATACCTATCTTGTGGATGATAGTGGATCCCCATACCCATTTTGTGGAGGGTAGTGGACTCCATACAGATCTTGTTGGTGGTCGTGGACCCCATACCCATTTTGTGGAAGGTAGTGGACCCAATAGTTATCCTGTGGGTGGTAGTGGACCCCATACCCATCCTGTGGGTGATAGTGGACCCCATACCCATCTTGTCGGTGGTAGTGGACACCATACTCATCTTGTCGATGGTAGTGGACCCCATACTCATCCTGTGAGTGGTAGTGTATCCCATTCCCATCTTGTCGGTGGTAGTGAACCCCATACCCGTTTTGTCTGTGGTAGTGGACCCCATTCCCATCTTCTCGGTGGTAGTGGACTCCATTACCATCTTGTGGATGGTAATACCCCATACCCACCTTTTCAGTGGTAGAGGACCCCATAACCATCTTGTGGATGGTAGTGGACCCCATACCCATTTTGTGGGTGGTAGTGGACCCCATACAGATCTTGTGGATGATAGTGGACCCCCATACCCATCTTATTGCCAGTATTTACCCCATACTCAGTCTGGGGGTTGTAGTGGACCCCAAACCCATCATGTGGGTGGTAGTTGACCCCATACTCATCCTGTGGGTGATAGTAGACCAATACCCATCTTGTGGATGGTTGCGGACCCCATTCCCATCTTGTGGATGGTAGTAGACCACATATCCATCTTTTCGGTGGTATCGGACCCCATACTAATCCTGTGGGTTGTAATGGACCCCAAACCCAACTTGTGGCTGGTAGTGGACCCCATACCCATCTTGTGGATGGTAGTAGACCCCATTCTCATCTTGTGGATGGTATTGGACCCCATACCCATCTTGTCGGTAGTAGTGGACCCCATACGCATCTTGTCGGTGGTAGTGAACCCCATACTCACCCTGAGGGTGGTAGTGGACCCCATACTCATCCTGTGGGAGGTAGTGGAACCCATACCTATCTTGTGGATGGTAGTGGACCCCATTCCCATCTTGTGGATAGTAGTGGACCCTATACCCATCTTGTCTGTGGTAGTGGACCCCATTCACATCTTGTCGGTGTTAGTGGACCCCATTCTCATCCTGTGGGTGGTAGTTGACCCCATACCCATCTTGTGGTGGAAATGGACGCTATACCCATATCTTGTGGGTGGCAGAGGACCCCCATACCCATCTTGTCGGTTGTAGTGGACCCCATACCCATCTTGTCGGTGGTAGTGAACCCTATACTCATCCTGTGGGTGGTAGTGGAACCCATACCTATCTTGTGGATGGTAGTGGACCCCCATACCCATTTTGTGGAGGGTAGTGGACTCCATACAGATCTTGTTGGTGGTAGTGGACCCCCATACCCATTTTGTGGATGGTAGTGGACCCAATAGTCATTCTGTGGGTGGTAGTGGACCCCATACCGGTCTTGTCGGTGGTAGTGGACCCCATACTCATCCTGTGGGTGGTAGTGGACTCCAAACCCATCTTCTCGGTGGTAGTGGACCCCATACTCATCCTGTGGGTGGTAGTGGACCCCATACCCATCTTGTCGGTGGTAGTGGACCCTATACTCATCTTGTATATGGTAGTGGACCCCATACTCATCCTGTGGGTGGTAGTGGATCCCATACCCATCTTGTCGGTGGTAGTGAACCCCATACTCATCCTGTGGGTGGTAGTGGATCCCATACCCATCTTTTGGATGGTAGTGGACCCCATACCCATCATGTGGATGGTAGTGGACCCCATACCCATCTTGTGGATGGTATTGGACTCCATACCCATCTTGTGGATGGTAGTGGACCCCATACCCATCTTCTCGGTGGTAGTGGACCCCATACTCATCCTGTGGGTGGTAGTGAACCCCATATCCATCTTGTTGGTGGTAGTGGACCCCATACCCATCTTGAGGGTGGTACTGGACCCCATACCCATCTTGTCGGTGGTAGTGGACCCCATACTCATACTGTGGGTGGTAGTGGACCCCATACCCATCTTGTGGTTTTTAGTGGACCCCATACCCATCTTGTGGATGGTAGTGAACCTCATACCCATCTTGTCGGAGATAGTGGACCCCATACCCATCTTCTGGATGGTAGTGGACCCCCATACTCATCTTGTGGGTGGTAATTGACCCCATACCCATCTTGTGGGTGGTAGTGGACCCCCATACCAATCTTGTTGGTTGTAAAGGACCATATACCTCTCTTGTGGGTGGTAGTGGACCCCATATCCATTTTGTGGGTGGTAGTATACCCCATATAGATCTTGTGGATGGTAGTGGACCCCCATACCCATCTTGTCGGTGGTAGTGGGCCCCATTCCCATCTTGTGGATTGTAGTGGACCCCATACCCATCTTGTGGATGGTAGTGGACCCAATACCCATCTTGTCTTTGGTAGTGGACCCCATTCCCATCTTGTGGATAGTAGTGGACCCCATACCCATCTTGTCGGTGGTAGTGGACCCCATATTCATTTTGTGGGTGGTAGTGGACCAAATACAGAGGATGTGGATAGCAGTGGATCCCCATACCCATCATGTGGGTCGTAGCGGACCCCCATACTCATCCTGTGGTTGTGGTTGGTAGTGCAACCCATACCCATCTTGTCGGTGGTAGTGAACCCCATACTCATCCTGTGGATGGTAGTGGACCCCCTTACCGATCTTGTGAATGGTAGGGGACCCCATACCCATCTTGTCGGTAGAAGTTGACCCCACACTCATCCTCTGGGTGGTAGTGGACCTCATACCCATCTTGTGGATGGTAGTGGACCCCCATACCCATCCTGTGGGTGGTAGTTGACCCCAAACCGATCTTGCGAATGGTAGTGGACCCCATGCCCATCTTGTCGGTGGTAGTGGACCCCCATACCCATCTTGTGGATGGTAATAGACCCCATACCCACCTTTTCAGTGGTAGAGGACCCCATATCCAACTTGTGGGTGTTAGTGGACCCCATACCCATCTTGTGGATGGTAGTGGACCCCCATACCCATCTTGTCGGTGGTAGTGGACCCCATACCCGTTTTGTCGGTGGTAGTGGACCCCATTCCCATCTTGTGGATGGTAGTGGACCCCATACCCACCTTTTCAGTGGTAGAGGACCCCATAACCATCTTGTGGGTGGTAGTGGACCCCATACCCATTTTGTGGGTGGTAGAGGACCCCATACAGATCTTGTGGATGGTAGTTGACCCCTATACCCATCTAGTTGCCAGTAGATACCCCATACTCAGTCTGGTGGTTGTAGTGGACCCCAAACCCATCATGTGGGTGGTAGTTGACCCCATACTCATCCTGTGGGTGATAGTAGACCAATACCCATCTTGTGGCTGGTAGTGGACCCCATTCCCATCTTGTGGATGGTAGTGGACCCCTTATCCATCTTTTCGGTTGTATCGGACCCCATACTCACCCTGTGGGTGGTAGTTGACCCCATACTCATCCTGTGGGAGGTAGTGGAACCCATATCTATCTTGTGGATGGTAGTGGACCCCATTCCCATCTTGTGGATGGTAGTGGACCCCATACCCATCTTGTCTGTGGTAGTGGACCCCATTCACATCTTGTCGGTGTTAGTGGACCCCATTCTCATCCTGTGGGTGGTAGTTGACCCCATACCCATCTTGTGGTTGAAATGGACGCTATACCCATCTTGTGGGTGGCAGTGGACCCCTATACCCATCTTGTCGGTAGTAGTGAACCCTATACTCACCCTGTGGGTGGTAGTGGACCCCATACTCATCCTGTGGGTGGTAGTGGAACCCATACTTATCTTGTGGATGGTAGTGGACCCCCATACCCATTTTGTGGAGGGTAGTGGACTCCATACAGATCTTGTTGGTGGTAGTGGACCCCATACCCATTTTGTGGATGGTAGTAGACCCAATAGTCATCCTGTGGGTGTTAAGTGGACCCCATCCCGATCTTGCCGATGGTAGTGGACCCCATACCCATCTTGTCGGTGGTAGTGGACCCCATACTCATCCTGTGGGTGGTAGTGGACCCCATACCCATCTTGTCGGTGGTAGTGGACCCCATACTCATCTTGTCGATGGTAGTGGACCCCATGCTCATCCTGTGGGTGGTAGTGGATTCCATACCCATCTTGTCGGTGGTAGTGAACCCCCATACTTATCCTGTGGGTGGTAGTGGATCCCATACCCATCTTGTGGATGGTAGTGGACCCCATACCCATCATGTGGATGGTAGTGGACCCCATACCCATCTTGTGAATGGTATTGGACTCCATACCCATCTTGTGGATGGTAATGGACCCCATACCCATCTTCTCGGTGGTAGTGGACCCCATACTCATCCTGTGGGTGGTAGTGAACCCCATACCCATCTTGTTGGTGGTAGCGGACCCCATACCCATCTTGAGGGTGGTACTGGACCCCATACCCATCTTGTCGGTGGTAGTGGACCCCATACTCATACTGTGGGTGGTACTGGACCCCATACCCATCTTGTGGTTTTTAGTGGACCCCATACCCATCTTGTGGATGGTAGTGAACCTCATACCCATCTTGTCGGAGATAGTGGACCCCATACCCATCTTCTGGATGGTAGTGGACCCCCATACTCATCTTGTGGGTGGTAATTGACCCCATACCCATCTTGTGGGTGGTAGTGGACCCCATACCCATTCTTGTGGACGGTAGTGGACCCCCATACCAATCTTGTTGGTTGTAAAGGACCATATACCTCTCTTGTGGGTGGTAGTTGACCCAATACCCATCATGTGGATGGTAGTGGACCCATAACCATCTTGTCGGTGGTAGTGGAACCCATACTCATTCTGTGGGTTGTAGTGGACCGCATACCCATCATGTGGATGGTAGTGGACCCCATAACCAACTTGTGGGTGGTAGTGGACCCCATACCCATCTTGTGGATGGTAGTGAACCTCATACCCATCTTGTCGGAGATAGTGGACCCCATACCCATCTTGTGGATGGTAGTGAACCTCATACCCATCTTGTCGGAGATAGTGGACCCCATACCCATCTTGTGGATGGTAGTGGACCCCATACCCATCTTGTGGTTGAAATGGACGCTATACCTATCTTGTGGGTGGCAATGGACCCTCATACCCATCTTGTGGCTGGTAGTGAACCCCATACCCATCTTGTCGATTGTAGTGGACCCCATACCCATCTTGTCGGTGGTAGTGGACCCCATACTCATCCTGTGGGTGGTAGTGGACCCCATACCCATCTTGTGGGTGGTAGTGGACCCCATACCCATCTTGTGGATGGAAGTGGACCCCCATACCCATCTGGTGGATGGTAGTTAACCCCCATACCCATCTTGTTGGTGGTAGTGGACCTCATACTCATCCTGTGAGTGGTAATGGGCCCAATACCCATCTTGTTGGTGGTAGCGGACCCCATACCTATTTTGTGGGTGGTAGTGGACCCCATACCCATCTTGTCGGTGGTAGTGGACCCCATACTCATCTTGTGGGTGGTAGTGGACCACATTCACATCTTGTGGACTGTAGTGGACCCCATACCCATCTTGTGGATGGTAGTTGACCTCCATACCCATCTTGTGGATGGTAGTGGACCTCATACCTTTCTTGTGGACAGTAGTGGACCCCATACTCATCTTGTGGGTGGTAATGGACCCCATACCCAACTTGTGTGTGGTAGTGGACCCCCATACCCATCTTGTGGATTGTAGTGGACCTCATACCCTTCTTGTGGACAGTAGTGGACCCCATACTCATCTTGTGGGTGGTATTGGACTCCATACCCATCTTGTGGGTGGTAATGGACCCCATACCCAACTTGTGGGTGGTAGTGGACACCATACCCATCATGTGGATGGGAGTGGACCCCATACCCATCTTGTCGGTGGCAGTGGACCCAATACTCATCCTGTGGGTGGTAGTGAACCCCATACCCTTCTTGTGGTCGGTAGTGGACCCCATTCACATCTTGTTGGTGGTAGTGGACCTCATACCCAATTTGTGGGTGGTAGTGGACCCCATACTCATCTTGTGGATGATAAATGGTCCCATTCCCATCTTGTGGATGGTAGTAGACCCCATACCCATTTTGTCGGTTGTGGTGGACCCCATACTCACCCTGTGGGTGGTAATGGACACCATACCCATCTTGTGGATGGTAGTGGACCCCATTCCTATCTTGTCGGTGGTAGTGGACGCCATACCCATCTTGTCGGTGGTAGTGGACCCCATACTCATCCTGTGGGTGGTAGTGGACCCCATACCCATCTTGTCGGTGGTAGTGGACCCAATACCCATCTTGTTGGTGGTAGTGGACCCCATACTCATCCTGTGGGTGGTAATGGACCCCATACCCATCTTGTGGGTGGTAGTGGATCCCATACCCATCATGTGGATGGTAGTGGACCCCCATACCCATCTTGTGGATGGTATTGGACCCCATACCCATCTTGTCGGTAGTAGTGGACCCCATACCCATCTTGTCGGTGGTAATGAACCCCATACTCACCCTGTGAGTGGTAGTGGACCCCATACTCATCCTGTGGGAGGTAGTGGAACCCATACCTATCTTGTGGATGGTAGTGGACCCCATTCCTATCTTGTGGATAGTAGTGGACCCCATACCCATCTTGTCTGTGGTAGTGGACCCCATTCACATCTTGTCGGTGTTAGTGGACGCCATTCTCATCCTGTGGGTGGTAGTTGACCCCATACCCATCTTGTGTTTGAAATGGACGCTATACCCATCTTGTGGGTGGCAGTGGACCCCCATACCCATCTTGTCGGTAGTAGTGAACCCTATACTCACCCTGTGGGTGGTAGTGGACCCCATACTCATCCTGTGGGTGGTAGTGGAACCCATACCTCTCTTGTGGATGGTAGTGGACCCCCATACCCATTTTGTGGAGGGTAGTGGACTCCATACAGATCTTGTTGGTGGTAGTGGACCCCATACCCATTTTGTGGATGGTAGTGGACCCAATAGTCATCCTGTGGGTGGTAGTGGACCCCATACCGATCTTGCGAATGGTAGTGGACCCCATACCCATCTTGGCGGTGGTAGTGGACCCCATACTCATCCTGTGGGTGGTAGTGGACCCCATACCCATCTTGTCGGTGGTAGTGGACCCCATGCTCATCCTGTGGGTGGTAGTGGATCCCATACCCATCTTGTCGGTGGTAGTGAACCCCCATACTTATCCTGTGGGTGGTAGTGGATCCCACACCAATCTTGTGGATGGTAGTGGACCCCATACCCATCATGTGGATGGTAGTGGACCCCATACCCATCTTGTGGATGGTATTGGACTCCATACCCATCTTGTGGATGGTAACGGACCCCATACCCATCTTCTCGGTGGTAGCGGACCCCATACTCATCCTGTGGGTGGTAGTGAACCCCATACCCATCTTGTTGGTGGTAGTGGACCCCATACCCATCTTGAGGGTGGTACTGGACCCCATACCCATCTTGTCGGTGGTAGTGGACCCCATACTCATACTGTGGGTGGTAGTGGACCCCATACCCATCTTGTGGTTGGTAGTGGACCCCATACCCATCTTCTGGATGGTAGTGGACCCCCATACCCATCTTGTGGATGGTAGTGGACCTCATACCCATCTTGTCGGAGATAGTGGACCCCATACCCATCTTCTGGATGGTAGTGGACCCCCATACTCATCTTGTGGGTGGTAATTGACCCCATACCCATCTTGTGGGTGGTAGTGGACCCCATACCCATTCTTGTGGACGGTAGTGGACCCCCATACCAATCTTGTTGGTTGTAGTGGACCATATACCCCTCTTGTGGGTGGTAGTTGACCCCATACCCATCATGTGGATGGTAGTGGACCCATAACCATCTTGTCGGTGGTAGTGGAACCCATACTCATTCTGTGGGTGGTAGTGGACCGCATACCCATCATGTGGATGGTAGTGGACCACATAACCAACTTGTGGGTGGTAGTGGACCCCATATCCATTTTGTGGGTGGTAGTATACCCCATACAGATCTTGTGGATGGTAGTGAACCCCCATACCTATCTTGTCGGTGGCAGTGGGCCCCATTCCCATCTTGTGGATGGTAGTGGACCCCATACCCATCTTGTGGATGGTAGTGGACCCAATACCCATCTTGTCTTTGGTAGTGGACCCCATTCCCATCTTGTGGATGGTAGTGGACCCCATACCCATCATGTCGGTGGTAGTGGACCCCATACCCATTTTGTGGGTGGTAGTGGACCAAATACAGATCTTGTGGATAGCATTGGATCCCCATACCCATCATGTGGGTCGTAGCGGACCCCATACTCATCCTGTGGCTGGTAGTGCAACCCATACCCATCTTGTCAGTGGTAGTGAACCCCATACTCATCCTGTGGATGGTAGTGGACCCCCTTACCGATCTTGTGGATGGTAGGGGACCCCATACCCATCTTGTCGGTAGAAGTGGACCCCACACTCATCCTGTGGGTGGTAGTGGACCTCATACCCATCTTGTGGATGGTAGTGGACCCCCATACCCATCCTGTGGGTGGTAGTTGACCCCAAACCGATCTTGCGAATGGTAGTGGACCCCATACCCATCTTGTCGGTGGTAGTGGACCCCATACTCATCCTGTGGGTGGTAGTGGACCCCATACCCATCTTGTGGGTGGTAGTGGACCCCATACCCATCATGTGGATGGTAGTGGACCCTCATACCCATCTTGTGGATAGTATTGGACTCCATACCTATCTTGTGGATGGTAGTGGACCATATACCCATCTTGTCGGTGGTAGTGGACCCCATACTCATCCTGTGGGTGGTAGTGGACCCCATACCCATCTTGTGGGTGGTAGTGGACCCCATACCCATCTTGTGGATGGAAGTGGACCCCCATACCCATCTGGTGGATGGTAGTTAACCCCCATACCCATCTTGTTGGTGGTAGTGGACCTCATACTCATCCTGTGAGTGGTAATGGGCCCAATACCCATCTTGTTGGTGGTAGTGGACCCCATACCTATTTTGTGGGTGGTAGTGGACCCTATACCCATCTTGCCGGTGGTAGTGGACCCCATACTCATCTTGTGGGTGGTAGTGGACCACATTCACATCTTGTGGACTGTAGTGGACCCCATACCCATCTTGTGGATGGTAGTTGACCTCCATACCCATCTTGTGGATGGTAGTGGACCTCATACCTTTCTTGTGGACAGTATTGGACCCCATACTCATCTTGTGGGTGGTAATGGACCCCATACCCAACTTGTGTGTGGTAGTGGACCCCCATACCCATCTTGTGGATTGTAGTGGACCTCATACCCTTCTTGTGGACAGTAGTGGACCCCATACTCATCTTGTGGGTGGTATTGGACTCCATTCCCATCTTGTGGGTGGTAATGGACCCCATACCCAACTTGTGGGTGGTAGTGGACACCATACCCATCATGTTGATGGGAGTGGACCCCATACCCATCTTGTCGGTGGCAGTGGACCCAATACTCAACCTGTGGGTGGTAGTGGACCCCATACCCTTCTTGTGGTTGGTAGTGGACCCCATACCCATCTTGTGGACGGTAGTGGACCCCATTCACATCTTGTTGGTGGTAGTGGACCCCATACCCAATTTGTGGGTGGTTGTGGACCCCATACTCATCTTGTGGATGATAATGGGCCCCATTCCCATCTTGTGGATGGTAGTAGACCCCATACCCATTTTGTCGGTTGTGGTGGACCCCATACTCACCCTGTGGGTGGTAATGGACACCATACCCATCTTGTGGATGGTAGTGGACCCCATTCCTATCTTGTCGGTGGTAGTGGACGCCATACCCATCTTGTCGGTGGTAGTGGACACAATACTCATCCTGTGGGTGGTAGTGGACCCCATACCCATCTTGTCGGTGGTAGTGGACCCAATACCCATCTTGTTGGTGGTAGTGGACCCCATACTCATCCTGTGGGTGGTAATGGACCCCATACCCATCTTGTGGGTGGTATGGATCCCATACCCATCTTGTGGATGGTATTGGACTCCAAACCTATCTTGTGGATGGTATTAGACTCCATACATATCTTGTGGATAGTAGTGGGTCCCATATCCTTCTTGTCGGTGATAGTGGACCCCATACTCATCTTGAGGGTGGTAATTGACCCCATACCCATCTTGTGGGTGGTAAGGGACCCCATACCCATCTTCTGGATAGTAGTGGACCCCCATACCAATCTTGTTGGTTGTAGTGGACCATATACCCATCTTGTGGGTCTTAGTTGACCCCATACCCAACATGTGGGTGGAAGTGGACCCCCTACTCATCCTGTGGGTGGTAGTGGGCCCCATTCCCATCTTGTGGATGGTAAGGGACCCCATACCCATATTGTGGATGATAGTGGACCCCATTCACATGTTGTGGGTGGTAGTGGACTCCATACCAAACTTGTAGGTGGTAGTGGACCCCATACCAAACTTGTAGGTTATAGTGGACCCCATATCCATCTTGTCTTTGGTAGTGGACCCCATTCCCATCTTGTGGATGGTAGTGGACCCCATACCTATCTTATCAGTGATTATGGACCCCATAACCATCTTGTGGGTGCTAGCGGACCCCATACTCATCCTGTGGGTGGTAGTGGAACCCATACAGATCTTGTGGATGGTAGTGGACCCTATACCTATCTTGTCGGTAGTAGTGGACCCCATACTCTTCCTGTAGGTGGTAGTGGACCCCATACCCATCTTGTGGATGGTAGTGGACCCCATTCCCATCTTGTGGATAGTAGTGGACCCCATACCCATCTTGTCGGTGGTAGTGGACCCAATACTCATCCTGTGGGTGGTTGTGGACCCCATACCCATCTTGTGGCTGAAATTGCCGCTATACTTATCTTGTGGGTGGCAGTGGACCCTATACCCATTTTGTGGAGGGTAGTGGACCCCATACCCATCTTGTCGATGGTAGTGGACCCCATACCCATCTTGTCGGTGGTAGTGGACCCCATAATCATCCTGTGAGTGGTAGTGGACCCCATACACATCTTGTTGGTGGTATTGGACCCCATACCCATCTTGTGGGTGGTAGTGGACCCCAGACCAATCTTGTAGGTGGTAGTGGACCCCATACTCTTCCTCTGGGTGGTAGTGGACCCCATACCCATCTTGTGGGTGGTAGTGGACCCCATACCCATCTTCTCGGTGGTAGTGGACCCCATATGCATCTTGTTGGTTGTAGTGGACCATATACCCATCTTGTCGTTGGTAGTTGACCTCATACCCAACATGTGGGTGGTAGTGGATCCCATACCCATCTTCTCGGTGGTAGTGGACCCCATACGCATCTTGTGGATGGTAGTGGACTACATACTCATCCTGTGGGTGGTAGTGGACCCCATTCTCATTCTGTGGGTGGTAGTCGACCCCATCCCAAACTTATGGGTGGTAGTGGACCCCATACGCATCTTGTGAATGGTAAGGGACCCCATTCCCATCATGTGGATGGTAGTGGACCCCATACCCATCTTGTCGGTGGTAGTGGACCCCATACCCATATTGTGGATGATAGTGGACCCCATTCACATCTTTTGGGTGGTAGTGGACCCCATACCAAACTTGTGGGTGGTAGTGGACCCCATACCCATCTTGTCTGTGGTAGTGGACCCCATACTCATACTGTGGGTGGTAGTGGACCCAATACCAATCTTATGGATGGTAGTGGACCCCCATACCCATCTTGTGGATGGTAGTGGACCTCATACCCGTCTTGTGGATAGTAGTGGACCCCATACCCATCTTGTCTGTGTAAGTAGACCCCATACTCATCTTGTGGGTGGTAATGGATTCCATACCCATCTTGTGGGTGGTAGTGGACCCCATACTCATCTTGTGGATGGTAGTGGACCTTCACACCAATCTTGTTGGTGGTAGTGGACCCCATACTCATCTTGTGGATGGTAGTGGACTCCCATACCCATCTTGTGGATGGTAGTGGACCCCCATACCAATCTTGTTGGTGGTAGTGGACCCCATACGCATCTTGTGGGTGGTAGTGGACCCCATACCCAACTTGTGGGTGGTATTGGATCCCATACCCATCTTCTCGGTGGTAGTGGACCCAATACCCATCTTGTGGATGGTAGTGGACCCCATTCATATCTTGTGGGTGGTAGTGGACCCCTTACTAATCCTGTGGGTGGTAGTGGACCCCATACCCATCTTGTGGATGGTAAGGGACCCCATTCCCATCATGTGGATGGCAGTGGACCCCTTACCCATCTTGTCGGTGGTAGTGGACCCCATACTCATTCTGTGGGTGGTAGTGGACCCCATACCCATCTTTTGGGTGGTAGTGGACCCCATACCCATCTTGTGGATGGTAGTGGACCCCATTCACATCTTGTGGGTGGTAGTGGACCCCATACCAAACTTGTGGGTGATAGTGGACCCCATACCCATCTTGTGGATGATATTGGACCCCATTCCCATCTTGTGGATGGTAGTGGACCCAATACCCATCTTGTCTGTGGTAGTGGACCCCATACTCATCCTGTGGGTGGTAGTGGACACCATGCCCATCTTGTGGATGGTAGTGGACCCCATTCCCTTCTTGTGGATGGCAGTGGACCCCATACCCATCTTCTGGATGGTAGTGGACCCAATACCCATCTTGTTGGTGGTAGTGGACCCCATACCCATCGTGGCGGTGGTAGTGGACCCCATTCCCATCTTGTGGATGGTAGTGGACCCCATACCCATCTTGTCTTTAGTAGTGGACCCCATTCCCATCTTGTGGATGGTAGTGGACCCCATACCCATCTTGTCAGTGATAGTGGACCCCATAACCATCTTGTGAATAGTATTGGCCCCTCATACCCATCATGTGGGTGGTAGCGGTCCCCATACTCATCCTGTGGGTGGTAGTAGACCCCCTTACCGATCTTGTGGATGGTAGTGGACCCCATACCCATCTTGTGGATGGTAGTGGACCAAATACTCATCCTGTGGGTGGTAGTGGACCCCATACCCATCTTGTGGATGGTAATTGACCCCCATACCCATCTAGTAGTGGACTGGATAGTATTGGATAGTAGTTGACCCCATACCCTTCTTGTCGGTGGTAACCACTACACCATGGAGACTGGTAATATAACAGGGAAACACAGAAAACTAAGTTACCTAACCAGCACTTGGTGACAAGGGGGTTAATTAAGATGAGACATTGATAGCGTGAATCAGGTGAGACAAATCACATTTGGTGAGGAATGTGTGTGGTTATCCTCATATGCAATTGTAAACATTTTTCCTGCAGAAGTTTTCCTCACTTTTATCATGGTATCTCTAACAAAGCACTGATGTATCACACCTCGGTTTTGCTTACGGATTTGACGCAGACTATAGAGGAGTTTCCATATGTATAGGTATTATGAGAAGTAACCATATGTATTCGTTTACTCTCCATCTGATTGATAATACAAGTGCAACTTTTGCTTGTACTTTTTTTGTGGCTATCCGTTGTGGACGAGTGTGCCTCTTAGGAGTCTATGGGTCATGTGGAGTTAGTGGGTCTGGGGGTCTCCCCAGGGTCTAATTGTAGCTGACTCACTGATTCTATGTGGATGAGTTTGTCCAATATCTTCAGGGAAGTTGTTCCTTTAGACAGGATTTTGACTATTCTCAAAATCCCCTTTTCTATCTGGATGGACAGAAACGACTTTACCCAATGGCCCGTCAGCCCTAGGGCCATCATTGTCTACCAAGACAATATCGCCAGGTTGGAGATTAAATTTATTGTGAGAGACATTGGCCCCATAGTGATGTTCTCTTAGAGATGTAAGATATTCTTTTGTCCATACATCATTCCATTTTTGGATTATGCTGGACAAATGCTTATACCCCTGAACCAACTCGCTCTGACCCACATATGAGGGATCTCTGATCTCATCATCCACTAGAGATGGTACCAGAAGTCAGAAGTCTTCCATACATTAGGTGGTCAGGACTTAACGGCTCATGATGAGTAGGATCATCAGACAATTATGTCAATGGCCGGTTATTCACCCTGGATTCCATGGGCTCACCATAGCCCATGCTACTTGGAACTTTTTGTTCCAGGTAGCGAATCTTAAACAACAACAACAACACCCGGGATTCTATTTCCGTCATTACTGTCTGGAGTTCATGAACATTGATTTTCTGACAGTGTAGAAATTTTTGCAAGGATCTTTTAACAGTTCCTATTAACCTTTCATAAAATCCTCCGTGCCATGGCGCTCTCAGAGGGATAAATTTCCATCTGCAGGGACGCTGTTCCAGTGTGGAAGTAACTGCAGATGGGAACAGATTTCCCATAGACATGCTTCTCCAGCTACCAAGTTTGTTTCGTTGTCTGAAATCATCAGCTTAGGGCATGATTGACGTGCTGCGAATCTTCGGAAGACCTGGATAAATGATTGAGCAGTTATATCGGGTGTTACCTCTAGATGTACGGCTCTGGTGGTGGCACAGGTGAACATACAAATGTATGCCTTGATAGGTTACTTATCTGCAGTCCCTGTTAGATATATTGCTCCTGTATAATCTACTCCTGTCATCTCAAAAAGATGTAGATGGACCACTCGTTCCTTTGGTAGTGGTGGTGGACTTGGATAAGAGCACATTCTTGCATTGTACTCTCGGCATATCATGCAATTCTTCAAGACTGATTTGACTGACTGTCTTCCCTGAGGAATCCAGGGCTGCTGTCTGATGTGTGTGAGTGTGTCTAACACTCCTCCATGTTTGATGATTTGTTGATGTGTATGCAACACAATCAACCTTGTGATCCAATGATTTTTTGGTAAAAGCCATGGATGCATGGTATCTAGATTGATATCTGCGTGTTTAAGTCTCCCTCCACAACGCAGAATGTTGTGATTTTCTTGGTCTATCCACAGACCGAGATTGTGTTTTAACTTATGCGGAAGATTTTCAGTCATTCTCATAAGTTTCTCTCTGGGCTTATCTTACCCAATAGACTAGTGCTTCTGGAAAGAATGATTTTATTCCTCTTTTCATGAGATAATGAAACACATTTTGTCTTACTTTGATTAATTTGATGAGTGAGGATTAACGAGTACAATCCAAGACTAATATTTGAGCTTGCTGCCTGGTGGTAGTTATGGTTTGTGTCATAATGACGTGTGGCTTTTGTTCCGGCCAACTATCATTCACTAACCATCGAGGCTCATGAAACCAAATATCTGCCTTTGCAAATTGTTTAAACGCTATCCCTCTGCATAAGAGATCAGCTGGATTATCTTTTGTTGGTACATGCAACAGTTAAAAGCCTGCAGAAATTTCTTTAATTTCTGAGACACGATTTCTTACATACGGTGCCGGACAGTTGTCATTTCATACCCATTGTAAGATAGCTTCATTGTCAGACCATATAATAACATCTTTGATGTTCATGGTAGACAGGACTTGTTTGATATGCACTGATAAGCATGTGCCAGTTAGCAATGCAGTTAGTTCCATCTGAGGCAAAGTCCTCTTTTTGATTGGAGCGACTCTGACCTTAGAGGTGATAAGATAAGAGTGATTAGAAGTCACTAAGTAAGCACAAGCTCCAAAAGCTTTGGCTGACGAGTCTGCAAATGCATGTGGTGTTACTTTATCATTTTCCTCGACTCGGAAAGATTATCTGTTCGACCAAAGTTTGTTCTTGAGCCATCTCCATCCAAGCTTTTTGTAACTGGAGTGGTAGTGGATCATCCCAACCAACTTTTATCTTCTAAGCGTCTTGCACAAATAAACATCATTTCATTGTTAAAGGATTTAGTAGACCAAGTAAAATAAAATAAATAATTTTTTTTTTATAAATAAATATAAATATGTTTATTCAGGTAAGGTACATACATACAAGTAATGTTACATTAATGGATCGATATATAGATAGAGCTAGTACATACAATGCCTAAAGCCACTATTACGCAATGCGTTTCGGGCAGGAAAAACATTAATATCTAGAACTTAATACTAATTGAGCATAAAGAATAAAATGTGTTGAGAACAAATACAAATAAAGATAAAAAAAGGGGGAACATGACTGAAAAAGCAGCACAAATACAATAGGCTGACAAACAGTGTTGATTAAAAAAAAAATAACAGACATGGGTTGACAATAGAGGGGTAAGGTAGGTTACAGGGAATTTATTAGGTAGTGTTTAGTTTTTATCTTAAACTGGTTGAGAGAGGTACAGTCTTTAACATGGTTGGGAAGATCATTCCACATTCTGGGTCCCTTGATTTGTAGAGCATTTCTAGTTTGATTAAGTCGTATTCTTGGAATATCAAAACTGTGTTTATTTCTGGTGTGGTGCTCATGGGTTCTGTTACAACCTTCAATGAAGCTTTTGAGGTCAGGATTGGCATTACAGTTCAGCGTTTTATATATGTATAATACACAAGAGAGAGAATGTGCAGTGACTTAATATCTAACATATTCAGAGATTTGAGTAGGGGTACCGAGTGATGTCTGGGGCTAGAGTTGGATATTGTCGTAATAGCAGCTTTGTGTTGAGTAATTAGAGGACGTAAATGATTTTGGGTAGTAGAACCCCAAGCACAAATACCATAGTTGAGATATGGATAGATGAGGGAGTAATAGAAGGTAACCAGGGCAGGGCGGGGTACATAATATCTGATCTTAGAAAGAATGCCAACAGTTTTTGAAACTTTTTTTGATATATTTAGAATGTGTCCCTGGAAATTCAGCTTGTGATCAATGAGAATGCCAAGGAATTTTCCATCTAATTTGTTACAAATTTGGGTATTGTTTATTTTGAGATTTATTTGATTAGAGGATTTATTGCCAAACAGAATATAGAAAGTTTTGTCAATGTTAAGGGTGAGTTTGTTGGCAGTTAGCCAATGATGGACTTTATTTAGCTCAGTATTTACTGTGGCATTTAGAGCAAGGGGGTCAGGACTGGAGTAAATGAAGGTTGTGTCGTCAGCAAATAGAATAGGTTTGAGGTGTTGGGAGGCATTTGGAAGGTCATTAATGAAGATGAGAAAGAGGAGAGGGCCAAGTATGCTGCCCTGAGGAACACCAATGTTGATGGGTAGGGTGGGAGAAATTGAATTGTTCACATAAACATACTGGAGCCAGTCAGTAAGGTAAGATTTGAGGTATTGTAGGGAGTGTCCTCTGACTCCATAATGATGTAATTTAATAAGAAGGTATTGGTGGTCGACAGTGTCAAAACCCTTACGCAGGTCCACAAATAACCCAACAGGGAACTCATTTTTATCAAGAGCTGCATGAATTAAGTTAATCATACTAATAAGTGCATCGTTAGTGCTTTTTTTGGGTCTGAAGCCATATTGGCAAGAGCTAAGTGAGTCAAACACTTTGCTAACATGTGAAAGCAAATCCCTTTTTGTAGCAATGCAATAGTTTACTGGTACTGATTTGATTGATATTGTGTCTGAGATTAAGTCCCATTCCATACCTAATACCTTTTGTGATTCTGGTACGAGATAGTCAGGGCTATTTGCTATAGACTCTTGCTATTTGATTATTCAATGTTGCATTATTAGAGGCCCATGATTGTAGTGGCATGTTGGCATCTTGTAGCTCCTTGTTGGCCTCTTGATATATTGGTAACAGTTCAGTAGTACTGTTAACTGTCCCTTAAAAATTATCTACATATGGATTTTGACTGATTTCAGCCATATAGGGATTTGATGATTTTTGTAGATGAGTATCTAGAGTTGCTTGCAGGAAAAATGGGCTAGATGTAGCACCGATGAGTACAGAGGAGAATCTGTATGTCACAATAGGACTATTTAGATCTTCTGGGTTCTCTACCCATAGAAACTTAGTGAAATCCCTATCTTCTTCCTGTAAGGCAACTCATAGAAAAGCTTTGCTAATATCTGCTGAAAACGCATATTTGTTTAAGTAAAGTAAAGTAAGTAAAGTAAATTTTATTCAGGAAAGTATATACATAGTTGTTTTACAAATATAATGTTTGATTTATAGATAGAGCTAGTACATACAATACCTAAAGCCACTAGTACGCACAGCGTTTCGGGCAAGCAAACTGCGTGGATTCTGGAAAAAATTTCTTGCAATTAAACATTGTTTTGTGTGAGATGGTAAAATTATAGCTAGGAAGTCTGACACTGGAAAAACCTATGTAATAACCACTGCAGCTCACCTCAATTCTTTCCTGAATGACTGTGGGATAACAGCTGAATAACCAGAATACAAATTATAATCTCATCTAACGACCAATGTGTACTATAGCTCTGCCTTTCCATTCAAAAGGTATTAATTTTATTTTAAATTGTCATCTTGTTATTGTCTCTTTTTTCTAGCTTTTTACTATATTTTTTATATACTCCATACTCCCTTATTCCATTTGAACACTGGCTTTGCCTGTGTCCTCTAGTTTAAAATTTATCATTCAGTGTACCTGAGTGTACCTCTAGCTAATCTACCTCATTTTCTTTTAGTGTAACTTAAGTAATTAACTATATGGTAATTATAATATTATAGTAAGTAAGTTTTTGTTTTATAGAATTATTTATTGTTATTTGATTTATTGAACAAGTCATCTATTGAAAGAACCTTTAAGCAACCTACCCCATTTTGTGTATAGTTTTATATATTTTTTATATCTAGATCTTTTTATAATTCTTTTTTGCTTTTTTTCTGTCAAACAGTCCTCTTATGCAAACTAGTATAGACTCAGACCTTAACCTCATATCTAGCATCTATGACAATCATCACTTTAATGATCAAAATTGCAGGTATTATACAGCACATAATATGAACAATGTTTTAACATGTAATCACAATGTTTCTGTAATTAACTTGAATGTAAGATCTCTAAGCAAACACTTTGATGATGTTAATGCCCTCATTCAAACAGTTAACAACAAATTCTATTTTATTGTGTTTACTGAAACGTGGTTAAAAGAGGAAACTACTCAACTCTTCAACATACCTAACTACTCAGCTATTCACAACTGAATTCCTAACACTGATGTGACTGAATTTAACTCTAACCTTAGTTATCTAATACTAGAGAACAACCTGAATAAAAACCACTTAATTATTTCTGGGGACTTTTACAGTGACCTCTGCGAGACTGATAACCCTCCTGCTGCTAGTTTCCTCAACTGTATGAATTCCTGCTTCCTCATACCCTTAATCACTAGACCTACTAGAATCACTGATAGTACTGCCACAGCTCTTGATCGCATCTGGACCAACATAACCTCTCTGCTTACTTCAGGGATAATCACTGATATGAATCACAATGGTACTACAGACCATTACCCCACATTTTTCCTAACCAACATTCACAAACCACCTCTAGATACAAGGAAGATAAGCTTTAGGCTGCACAATGAAACTTCTATAGGTAGTTTTATAGCAGCTGCGGCTAATATCAACTGGGAGTCCGAATTAGGTACCATAGGGGACATCAACCTAGCAGTGCAATCATTTCTTCAAAAAACTCTCAGCCTTTATAACACCCACTGTCCTATGCTAACGAAACAAGACACAACTAAAAGGCTAAACAATCCTTGGCTTACAAAGGGAATACTTAAATCTATTAATAAAAACATGACCTTGAGAAGAAGTATAGGCTAGGTATCGTCTCCAAAGAACTTTCAAAGAATTACTCATTATTACTATCTAAAATAATTTGAAGAGCCAAAATTAAATACTACGCAGATAAATTTACTCAAACAAAGGGCAACATCATGAAAACATGGAGCACAATTTCACAAATATTTTGATCAAAAAAGATTTTAAATAATACACCAATAATTCAATAGGTTCTTCTCATCGATTGGGTCATCCCTTGCTAATGATATTCCATCTTCCAGTACTAATGTTCAGGACTATCTTACAGGTAACTTTGTAATAAATTAAACATTTAGGGGAAAATAAATTATTCACTATAATAAATTATTATTGTAATAAATTATTCACATTTAGGGGAAAGGTAAGTTACATGGAGTTAATTAGGTAGTACTTAGTTTTCATCTTAAACTGGTTGAGAGAGGTACAGCCTTTGGCATAATTGGGAAAGTCATTCCACATTCTGAGTCCCTTGATTTGTAGAGCATTTCTAGTTTGAATATGTCGTACTCTTGGAATATCAAATAGGTATTTGTTTCTGGTGTGGTGCCCATGCATTCTGTTACAACCTTCTAAAAAGCTTTTAAGGTCAGGATTGACATTACAATTCAGAGTTTTAAATATATAGAGTACACATGAGAGGATATGCAGTGACTTAATATCTAACATATTCAGAGATTTGATTAAGGGTACCGAGTGCTCTCTGGGGCCAGAGTTAGATATTGTTTTAATAGAAGCTTTGTGTTGGGTAATTAGAGGACATAAATGATTTTGGGTAGTAGAACCCCAAGCACAAATACCATAGTTAAGATAAAGATAGGTGAGAGAGTAATAAAGCATCACCAGGGCAGGGCGAGGTACATATCTTATCTTAGAATGAATGCCAACAGTTTTAGAAACTGTTTTTTGCTATATTTAGAATATGTCCCTGGAAATTTAGCTTGTTATCAATGAGGACACGAAGGAATTTACCATCAACTTTACTACTGATTTGTATAATGTTTATTCTTAGATTAATTTAATTTGAGGACTAATTACCAAGCAAAATATAGAAAGTGTTTTCAATGTTAAGGGTGAGTTTGTTAGCAGTTAATCAAAGATGGACTTTATTTAGTTCAGTATTCACAGTGACATTTAGAGCAAGCGGGAAAGGACTGGAGAAAATGAAAGTTGTGTCATCAGCAAATAAGATTGGTTTGAGGTGTTGAGAGGCATTTGGAAGGCCATTAATGTAGATGAGAAAGAGGAGAGGGCCAAGTATGCTGCCCTGTGAAACACCAATGTTTATAGGTAGTGTAGAAGAAATGGAATTATTCACAGAAACATACTGGAGCCTGTCAGTAAGGTAAGACTGAAGGCATTGCAGGGAGTGACCTCTGATTCCATAATGATGTAATTTAAGAAGAAAGTTTTGGTGGTTGACAGTGTCAAAAGCCTTATGCAGGTCAACAAATAACCCAACAGGGAACTCGTTTTTATCAAGAGCTGTATGTATCAAGTTAATCATAGTTATAAGTGCATCGTTAGTGCTTTTATTGGGCCTGAAACCATATTGGCAAGAGCTAAGTATATTGAGTTTGGCTAGATATGAGTAAAGCTGCTTGTAGATTAGCTTTTCAAATATTTTTGACAAGGTTGGCAGAATTGAGATAGGTCTGTAATTGTTAACATCAGTGAGATTACCACATTTGTGGACTTGGGTTACTCTCGCTTTTTTTAGAATATCCAGAAAGGTTTAAAGTTCAAGTGATTCAAGGGATTTGTTGAAGAGCAATGCAATGGCAGGAGCTAGAAATCTAGAGGCTTATTTAGTAAATTAGAGATGGTATCTCACCAAGGGCTCTTGACTTAGTTTTAAGGGAAAGGATTACTTCATTAATAACATCAGAGGAATTAGCGTGAGCTAGGTACAGAGACTCTGGATAGTTGCCAGTAAGGTAGTCTTTAATATTAGTGAGGGAGGATGGAATATCATGAGCAAGGGATGTACCAATGGATGAAAAGAACCTATTGAATTCAATTGCAGTGTCTGAGGCCGAAAGCACACCATCGTCATTAGATTGGAGAACTGTTTTTTTATACAAAATCTTTTTTGAACCTAATATCTGAGAGATAGTGCTCCATGTTTTCTTAAATAACTTGCGTAAATTTATTTTCATAGTATTTACTTTGGTTCTTCTAATTATTTTAGACAGCATGGATGAGTAAATCTTTGTAAATTCTTTGGAGACGACTCCTAACCTATATTTCTTTTAAAGGTCATTTTTTATTAATAGATTTAAGTATATCCTTTGTAAGCCATGGAGTGTTTAACTTTTTATTTGTAACTTGTTTCGTTAGCATTGGACAGTGGGAGTTTTAAGGGTTCAGTGTTTTCTGAAGAAATATTTGCTCTGCTAAGTTGATGTTCACTATGTCACCTAATTCAGCCTCCCAGTTGATATTAGCAGAAGCAGCAATAAAGATGTATATAGAAGTTTCATTGTGCTGCCTAAAGCTTATCTTCCTTGTGTCTAGAGATGGTTTATTAATGTTGGTCAGGAGAAATGAGGGGTAATGGTCTGTGGTCCTATCAATGATTAACCCTGAAGTAAGTGGAGAGGTTATGTTAGTCCAGATGTGGTCAAGAGCAGAGGCAGTACTATCAGTGAATCTAGTAGGTCTAGTGATTAAGGGTATGAGGAAGCAGGAATTAATATCGTTGAGGAAACTATCAGCAGGAGGGTTTTCAGGCTCGCAGAGGTCAATATTAAAGTCCCCTGCGATAATTAGATGGTTTTTGTTCAGTCTGTTATCTAGTATTAGATTTCTAAGGTTAGAGTTGATTTCAGACACATCAGTGTTAGGAATTATATAGACTGCACCCACAGTCAGGACAGACTCAGCACACTTGACTCTGAAACTGGCAAAGATATACTCCCCACAGGAGTCTCTAGTTCTAATTACTTTTAAGCATGTCAGTTCTTGATGGTAGTAAAGAGCAGTACCACGACCTCTCTGAATTGGTCGACAGTTGTGAATTGCTGAGTAGTTTGGCATGTTAAAGAGTTGAGTAGTGTCCTCTTTTAACCACTTTTCAGTAAGTATAACAAAAGAGAATTTGTTGTCAACCGTTTGAATCAAGGCACTAACATCATCAAAGTGTTTGCTTAAAGATCTTACATTTAAGTTAATTACAGAGATATTGTGATTATGTGTTAATACATTGTTTACATCATGTGCTGTAAAATATCTGGAATTTTGATCATTAAAGTGATGATAGTTATAGATACTGGATATGAGGTTTAGTTCTGGGTCTATACTTGTTTGCATAAGAGGGGTGGTTGTAGGAAACAAAAAGGCAAAAAAGGCAATTACAAAATATACAAATGTTGATATAAAAGGGGGGGATATATATATTCAAGACTATACAAGACAAACACAAAACGAACAAAAAAAAAATGAGGTAGATTGCTTACAAGTACTCTCAGGTACACTGAAAGTAATAATTTGCATTAGGAGACACAGGCAAAGCCAGGGGTACAATGGAGTAAGGGAGTATGGCGAGGCTAGGCAACCTAGGTAATAAATGAAAGCAGAGAAAAAGTTGAATAATAAACAGGCAAATTTAATCTTAATGATAATTAACTATAAATTGTTTAGTTATGATCCTATAATTAATATGAATTAAAGAAAAAAATAATGTACTCAGTTAATAAAGATCAATAAATGACTAATATTAAACAAAATTAAAATTTAATTTAAATAATCAGTGTAACAAAGAAACTTTGGTTATCTAGCCCATACTAGGTGACAAGGGGTGGTTAATTATGATGAGTCATTGATAGGGATAAGTTTATACATCAGTAGTATGTCATACAATTTCTGAGTTAGAGTTGGATCTGTTTGGAAACAATCATTCAGACTGGTTCCTTGGGGTCCAGATTTAGAGCTACAATTAATAACTATCTGTAAAGGAGTGGTTTTTTATTCTCTCATTACCGCCATATTTGGTAAAAAAAATGGCCTGTTTGTTTATTGTCGTGTTTCATGACTTTCATGAATTTATTTATTTTTTTTTTTTTTTTGAGATATATACAAGAGTTGTTACATTCTTGTACAGCCACTAGTACGCGTAGCGTTTCGGGCAAGTCCTTAATCCTATGGTCCCTGGAATACGATCCCCTGCCGCGAAGAATCGTTTTTTCATCCAAGTACACATTTTACTGTTGCGTTAAACAGAGGCTACAGTTAAGGAATTGCGCCCAGTAAATCCTCCCCGGCCAGGATTCGAACCCATGATCTAGCGCTCGCGGAACGCCAGGCGAGTGTCTTACCACTACACCACGGAGACTATTATTCTGTAGCTGTTGAGCAATAATATCATGGTAGAGTTGTAAATACTCAGGCCTTCGTCTTAGCTTTGCTAATTGAGATTTAAATTGACTATAAGCCATATGATAGTTGGTAGGTAAGGTTTTATGGTTGACCTTCCACTGTAACCTTACCCAGTACTGTCCCTCATGGTACTGTACAGTTTCTAAGTTCTAAGTACTGATTGTATGTACAGACATCATCAGGACTTGGTTGTTCAGGAATTTTTCCTTTTGCATCAAGTTGCCACAATTTATGCACAGATTCTATTTTTTTTTTTTTGAGATATATACAAGAGTTGTTACATTCTTGTACAGCCACTAGTACGCGTAGCGTTTCGGGCAGGTCCCTGGAATACGATCCCCTGCCGCGAAGAATCGTTTTTTCATCCAAGTACACATTTTACTGTTGAGTTAAACGGAGGCTACAGTTAAGGAATTGCGCCCAGTAAATCCTCCCCGGCCAGGATACGAACCCATGACATAGCGCTCGTGGAACGCCAGGCGAGTGTCTTACCACTACACCACGGAGACTGATAATCTGTCATCAATCATGTGAGGGACATTAAGTGTTGACTGTTCTTTGCCTAGTCAAGCCACAATTACAGTTTCTGTAGTGTGATTTTTCAGGAGTTCAAGCTTCATGATCTAGTACTCTTGTTTGAAGGCTAACTCCTTGATTGATTAGTTCCAGCTGTGCAGTAAGTAATGTATCTGAAGTAATTGTTTTTGCTGCTAAGGCATTGACATTACTCTGTACCTTACAAACTTGTTCAGCTGGTGAAGAAGAATCTTTTGGCTTTGCCTGAGAAGCAGATTGATTATTGATTTTGTTGGCACAGTCTGCATCTGCATTGACTGTGCATTGATAGGTATGTGCATCCTGACAGAATAAACAGCTTGGAGCACGTGTAGCTCCTTTTGTCTTATCTGTCTTGGGAGCTTGATTTCCTACAGTTCTGTTAACTGTGGGTGATATAGCATATGAGCCAACAGTACTCTGTTTCCACTTTTCAGAAGATGAGTTTTGTTGCCTTGATCTCTGATAGTCGGTGTGGACGTTTTTGTTTTTGTTTGTTTTGGATTCACATTTTGGGAATTTATCATGTGATATGATATTATCACAAGTATGTAACACTTGTAGATATGTAATTACATGCAAGTAAGTCACACAAGCATGTAACATTTGTACTCCTCCAAGGATTTCCTTTAAGGATGAATTGTATCTGTAATAATGTGTATTTACATTATTCATGACGTGAAGAAGCATTTTGCTTTTTATATCTCGGCTTTGCCTTTTCGTATAAAGTAGGTTTCTTTGAGATGCTTTATTGCCTTCAGATTTTCTGAGGCTGCTTTCACTCCAGTGAGAGCATGAGATTAGGTGATCAAGATTATATTCTAGGATTAAGATAGTTATTTTAGATGAATGATAATACTTGGATTGACATTGTCAATGGGCTGTTAGCCTTAACCACTTAACTGCTCCAACCGAGTATTCTCGGTCGGCGGGAAACTGCGCCAACCGAGAAAACTCTTTGATTTTTTGGTACCAATTCTAAATGTGTACGAGGATGGTTGTGTACGAAATGTACTCTTAGGACCTTCAGTGAGAGGCAGCCTTCTTGGAAAAAATTCCCAGAATGCCCTAGGGCTGCTGGCTGGGTTAGTACTGAATGAGCAACCATGGGTGGCGCAAGCGCCACTGACTCTCAAACACCTGTCCGACGGTGTCGCGGTGTTGAAAGATAACGCTTTGTCGGTGAAATTCAAACCTTATTGTTTGAAGAACATAAGAGTCATAATATTGGTGAAGCTAGGCGCAATAAAGACCTAACACAAAGGTCGGATTCAAGTGATACAGCACCTATGAGGACGATACAGCGAGCGAATCCAGTTGTAGCTCTGAGCATCACCCTTGCAATCCTATGTTATCTCCAATTTATTTAGATGATACATAGATGAATCATTTTCTGCGTTCAGTGATGATGCATCTGATACAAGTAGCATAGATGAACAGTGTTAGCAGCTCCCATGGTTGTGTTTTCCATAGATATTTTCAAGAATACCTGAATCTCTTCCTGACTGACGGACACTCTTTGAGGCTAGCTGAATTTCTTTCTGACTGACGGACACTCTTGAAGTAAGCTGAATCTCTTCCTGTGTGGGACCATACCAAGCGATCTTTTCAAGACTACCTTACAAATTGATCTTTTCCTATAATCTTTTCAATAATACCTTATGCTCTATAAGCTTGGCTACATACATCCTACAAGTATTAAAGCTATGGATGTATGTGAGTGGGTTATTTACAAGCACACAGAATGAAGAAACAGGAAGCAAAAATTTATCTGTACCTCGTGTACTGAGAGCGAAGTCGCGCTGTGTACCATGGGCTACTTCGTTAATTATTACTCACTTCCGAAGTACTGAGTGTATAATACAGTGTGTTACTCTATGTAAATAGTGTGTGAAACTGTACATATTTTAATTTTAGTGAATTTTTAACAAGTAATATTGCAATAATAAACATTTATTGTGGACACATTACTGACACATGTATCACAGTTCCATGGAACATTATGAACGTTCTATTGTATACATATTGTAAAGGACACAAATATGCATCATATACGATAAAAAACTAATAAAACAGCATTGGAAATACATAAAACAAATAATTGAAAATATATTTGTGGCAATACCCGGTGCGACCGTGTCTGGGCGATTCACGCACGGGCAACCAGGCCCTGATGATGTCACAGCGCACCTTGTCCACGTCCCCACAGCCAAAGTAAGTGGAATTTGGTATTTATTTTTACATAGACATGTTCAGGGAAGGGAATTTATCAGTTTACGAGGAAAAAAAAAATTTTGGGAGCACTTTATTTCATGCGCACCGGGAAATTTCACAATAAACTTGACACAGCATGGTGGTTAGTCTTAAGATTGTAGATTAATGATGTGAGGATTAAGATTGGTCTTAATCCCCAATGGTAGACTATTGTAGCCAAGTGATGATGACATTTCTCTATCACCTGATTTGAATGGCCTGCAGGCTGTAGATTAAGATGAATGATTTGCTGTTTAGCTAAGTGATAGCTTTAGAAGTTGCCAGTAAGCCTTCAAGTTTCTTGATTAGTATCCACTGTACTTATCATATAACAATTGTATGGCTTAATCATAATCTTCATCTGTGATCACTGCTAATCTGACAAATTACTGCTAATCTGACAAATTAGCAGTGATCTGTAATGCCTTTTCTCTTACTTGGCCTTGTAAATATATAAATTTAATTGCCTTGGTGAGAGAAGCATTAGAGTGTATTAAATAATCGAAAGATCTCCAGAAGGAATACAATTTTCTTCTTCCTTGCCCTCAAAACATGGTAATTGTACCTTTGGGAGCCCGGCTGGTACATGTGGGATAGATGAGGTACCAAACTAAGTGCATTGCTCACATTTGGTTGGGTAATGCAAGTTTGATTAAAGGATCTAGTTTATCCTTGATATTATTTTCATACTTTGCTGTTTCAGCTCTGAAATCCTGAAGTTCCCTTTGGATTAATCAGCATTAGCTCCTGCTATTTAAGTCTCAGAAAGGCATTTGATTTTATAAAAAAAATTAATTTGAAGTTTTTATTCCGTTATTCAAGACGATTAAATCAAGAAATACTTGATTAGCAATCTCTTGACATCTGTCAACCTGTTGAGTCAAGTGAGTTTTTAGACACTTTATAAGTGTTCTTTTCTTTCCTGTTTCTGTAGCAAGTGAAGAATTAGTAGTCATCTGGATTTTCCAAGTTTTCCGAGATATTTTATTTTATGATAAAATATGTATAATGTTAATGTATTATGATAAATGAGCTACCCTGTCTACTTAAGTAATGATTCAAAAGATTGTCCTTCCTTTCCTCCCTGGAATCTGGATATATCAAGTGCTCAATTGTCAAAAGTGTAAAATATTTTTTTTTTCAGCCGAATGCACTAATCGGTAATTTTTTTAATAATTTAAAAAAATAGTAAATGGCACTCTTTTTGCAAAATCATTACCATTATGATTATCTATTATCCTAATTGGGGGTGATAAAATACAGTAGAATACCTACTGGTTTTACCTTTAATAGGTTTTTTTTTTTTTTTTTTTTTTTGAGATATATACAAGAGTTGTTACATTCTTGTACAGCCACTAGTACGCGTAGCGTTTCGGGCAAAGAAACGCAAAGCGCAAAGAAACGCAAAGCGTTTCGGTTCGCTACGCGAAAACGCGTAGCGTTTTCGGTTTGATACAGTTGATTATGGATATATTGTAATGAAATGCTCTTATTGTTAAGAAACACTTTTTTAAAGAGTATTTTGTAATGAGCAGCTCTGAAAATCAGTTGATTAAAGATAATGCTGGATAATACACTTATATGTGTCTATATAATGTTACCACAAGTGAGGTATATAATGGTATATATGAGATAAGATGTAATTGTGTCTGTGACGCTGATAAAATTAAGTACTGTGTTTTTCTTACACAGAAATGTTACCAGTTACAAGTATGCTATGAATGCCTAATAGGTAATGGATATGGTGGCTTAAGTCACTGTAAACAATTTGTTCACTTAGATATATGGATATTATAAATATTAGTTGTTAGCTAGGTTAGGCTATAATATGTAAAAATTACTCCAATGCAAAATCAAGAAGTTTCTTATGTATTTTGCTATTGAAATATTCAGTAAATGAAGGACCATACGTATGGTCTGAAGTGTACTGATATAACCATCCGGTTCGAAGGACCATAAATGTGGGAAAATCCTGTCGGGATTAATATGAGAGGAGAACTACTAGGGACTTGTACTGCACTAAATTAAAAATTATTGTTTGCAAAATTAATTCAACTAACTCTCTAGCTAGGGTTGTAAATCCTAGCTTCTCTTTTCCTAGTGACAGATTGTGGGCTGTAAGGGGCAGGTGGGGGTGAATGGAGAAGTTTTTGAAGATCCACAATCCACCTGTAGACAAATATCTCACATCAGCTTGTATTGTTAATACAAGGATAAGATTATTAATTCAGTTCTATAACTGAAAACTGGTTCTGTTTAAATCAAGGATTTAAACATGTACATAGTCCAACCTATCACCTTAACTATAACAGCCAATATTCTTATACCAATAAATACAAATATTTAAATTGTAGATGTATGATATTAAATGACCTTAAATGTAGTCTTAGTACTATTAACTAAGTACTAAAATTATATTCAATTAGATAAACTTATATTATATATTAAAGATAACGAAGCAAACAATTGTTAACTCAATTTATATGTTCAAGAATATAAAGAGATATATTCAATTTATATGAAGAGATTCAGTTACGCTTGACTGGAACTTTTCCCAGACTAGGGACACTCACGAGCTTCTGAATCTCACAAATGTCTGGGGACTCGGAAGAAATTCAGTCGTTTCAAGATCAATGAATACTTACTGAAATATGAGGCGTTGCCTCACTCTTTAATGACAGACAGACTTATTGAATATATTAAAGTTACACAAGTATACAATTGGCCAATTAATACACCAAATAACATTCAATATACTCATGACTGAGTGCCGGGTGCGTGTCTGACAAGTGGCCAGACTGGATAACTCTCTTGTAGAGTTTAGGTACGATATTTTATGTCTCAGCTTTGCTGTATACCATTCTAGTAGGTTTGCTAATTGATTATGTCCTTAATTGCGTTTGCAGTAGGCTAAGATTGGTGATGATGGTGATACTTTGTGTTCTCCACTCTACACTTATTTAGATATGTTCTAGGAATTCTTCCATGTAGATATATTGTCCTGGTACTCCCCCAGTTCGGGAGAGTAATCACTGGTGATAAAGATAATTGAATAAAGTGTCCTAAGATGATTAATGTCCGCTACGCACCGTCACACATCTTCACTGTTTTATAAACAAACACGTTCTGCCTCGGGGCGTCTTGGGTGCTCCCTTCACTCCCGAGTTTGGCTCCCCTTCTCCGCTTAAGAGGGTAGTTTTCAATGAATATTGACTGATTAATTTTACTGTGTAGACATAAGATTGAGATAAGATTTGATTATAATATAATTAGATATAAGATTTAAATATTATAAGTAGTATTTGTTAGCACTACTGATTCTTATTAAGGATTTGATTTAATCCGTACCGGAAATTGGTTGAATGTTCCAGTAGTTCTTTAATTAAGAAATCCTTCTAGAAGCTTCTAGATCCTCGAGAAATCATGCATAAAATCACGTAGGCAACCAAGGGCCCTATGGTCGTAGGTGATCATAGGCATTGTCATCTATGATCCAGATGTATAATGAATCTGTAGTGATTCTGATATGATTTTGATATTGATTTGGTTATGATTTAGATATGATATAGAAATAATACATTTCTTAGATAATAATATAGATATAGTGGGTAAAAATTTCCCACACCCAGATTCTGCTACGTTCTGCTACCTAAACAACATTCACATAACAAGATAAAAATCTCCATGGATCGTTATACACCTGCAACAGACCTTGAAACAGCAACTGAATTTAATAGCTTCTTTTTATCGATTGGTGCTAACCTTGCGCAAAAAATCCTACAGACACAGACACATGTTCCACATATCTTTCAGGTAGCTATCCAAACTATCTTCTTCTCTCACTGATCAGCCCTACAGAGGTTGGGTTGTAGTAATAAATTCATCACCATCATTCACTCACTAAAATCCAAAGCTGGGAACATTAGTGAAATACCATCCATGGTATACAAGAGCGGCTCCCTTGCCCTTGCACTTCCCATAGCTCTGCTGTTCAATAAATCTCTAGAGTGTCATACCTTCCCTGACATCCTTAAAAAAGCAAGAGAAACGCCAGTTCATAAATGAGGTAACACGGCAGACATAAATAATTACAGACCCATATCAAATCTACCTTTATTATAAAAAAATATTTGGAAAATTTATTTTCAAACAGCTCTACTCCTATCTCGTAAAATTCAATATACTAAGTCCCTGTCAGTTTGGCTTCCGCTCCCAAAAGAGTACCAATAATGCAATTGTTAGTCTGCTTGACTTAATCTACTCAGCCCTTGACAAAAGTGAGTTTCCGATTGGACTTTTCATTGACCTGAGAAAGTCTTTTGATACTGTTAACCACAACTACCTCTTACTTAAATTCCAACATTATGGAATCCGTGGCCTTGCCCTGAACTATATCCGGTCCTATATTAGTGACAGACACCAATATGTAGCCATCAATGACGTATCCTCTCCTACTCAACGACTAACCTTAGGGGTGCCACAGGGCAGCATCCTACGACCCCTCCTGTTTCTTATATACATCAATGATCTGCCTAATGTCTCTAACATGCTTAAACCTTTATTGTTTGCTGATGATACTACTCTCATCTACTCTGACCCCAACCTATTCATATTAAATAATGTTGTAAACAATGAAATAAAAAAAAGTCCCCTTATGGATGTCACCCAACAAACTTACACTAAACACAGAAAAGACCTAATACATCTTATTTGGAAGACAAATCAACAAATGCAATTCAGCTTCAGATAGATAATGTAAACATTAGCAATAAAAATTATGGAAAGTTCTTTGGCCTATACCTAGACTTGAGACTCAATTTCAGCACCCACATTCAGCACATAATTAAAAAGTTTTTTTTTTTTTTTTTTTTTTTTGAGATATATACAAGAGTTGTTACATTCTTGTACAGCCACTAGTACGCGTAGCGTTTCGGGCAGGTCCCTGGAATACGATCCCCTGCCGTGAAGAATCGTTTTTTCATCCAAGTACACATTTTACTGTTGCGTTAAACAGAGGCTACAGTTAAGGAATTGCGCCCAGTAAATCCTCCCCGGCCAAGATACGAACCCATGACATAGCGCTCGCGGAACGCCAGGCGAGTGTCTTACCACTACACCACGGAGACTGTTAAAAGGTTTCTAAAACAGTTGGTATACTTTCTAAGATCAGATATTATGTACCCTACTCTGCTCTCCTCTCTATTATCCACTTATCTATCCCTATCTTACTTATGGAATCTGTGCTTGGGTTTCAACCTCTGCAAACTACCTCAAGCCCATCATCACCCAGCAGAAATCTGCTATCAGGATAATAACAAACTCTGCTTTCAGAAAACACACAGCTCCCCGGTTTAAATCCCTAAACATACTAAACATAAATTCACTCCATACATTCTCTTGTGCCAATTACATTTATAAAACCGGTTTTTTTTAAGTGCAAACCCTGCTCTGAAACTCTTCCTGTATAGATGTAATAGAACACATAATCACCACACCAGACATAAATATCTCTTTAATATCCCCAGAGTCAAACTAATTCTGTGTAAACACTCTATGCAAATAAAGAGATGTAGTCTATGGAACTCACTCCCTAATGAACTGAAAAGCTGTCCTACTTTTGCCTTATTCAACAATAAAACCAAAAATTACCTAATTTCATCTTAATAGTCTTCTACCTAGAGCTTTATCTTCACACGGTTTTTAGTGCTACCCAGTCCACCATTCTTTGTACCTAAGCCATATTCTTCACCATTGTAATCTTTGATCATCTGTTATCATGGTTGTTGTATTGATTGTACATTCTACTGCATTACTCCTTGTAATGATCCCCAAATTGTGCTTCAGTGATTCAATGTATAACCCTGAGATGTTTTACTAATTGTACTTAGGAATCCTTGTTCATTATTGTGTATTGTTATTATTATGTATTATTCTGATCTGCTTTTGTGTCAAAAATTCGTGCAATGTATCTGTAAAAATGTTTTTTTGTTGAAATTTTTTCTGTAATTATCCTACTTTAAATCATCTGCACTTGTAAAGTAAAGCAGTAATGCACCTGTTAAACACTTTTTATATATTTTATTATTATTTTCTAAGACTTTCTGTTAGTTTAAGGACTTGCCCGAAATGCTATGCGTGCTAGTGGTTTTATAAGATTGTAATTTCAACTTAAACTCTATGTTCTCTCTTAACCCTTAATGTACCTTCGTGAATATATATATATATATATATATATATATATATATATATATATATATATATATATATATATATATATATATATATATATATATATATATATATATATATATATATATGTATGTATCTTTTCTCTGACCTCTCAATTAGGTTTCGTATGTGGAATAACTCTCAGATCGGTACACTCGTTCTTCAGGCATCCTGGGGTCAAAACAATCAGAGTGAAGGCTGGTGCTTTAAACTATGTCAGGGTGAAGGTTGAGTCCGTAAACTATGTCAGGGTGAAGGTTGAGTCCGTAAACTATGTCAGGGTGAAGGTTGAGTCCGTAAACTATGTCAGGGTGAAGGTTGAGTCCGTAAACTATGTCAGGGTGAGGCTAGTGCTGTAAACTATGAAAAGGTGAAGGCTGGTGTTGTAAACTACTCAGGGTGAAGGCTAGTGCTGTAAAGTATGTCAAGGTGATGGCTGGTGCTGTAAACTATGTCCGGGGTGAAGATTGGTGCTGTAAACTTGTCAGAGTGAAGGTTGGTGCTGTAAACTATGTCAGAGTAAAGGTTGGTGCTGTAAACTATGTCAGGATGAATGTTGGTGCTGTAAACTATGTCAGGGTGAAGGCTGGTGCTGTAAACTAGTCAGGGTGAAGGCTGGTGCTGTAAACTATGTCAGGGTAAAGGTTGGAGGTGTAAACTATGTCAGAGTGAAGGTTGGTGCTGTAAACTATGTCAGGGTGAAGGCTGGAGCTGTAAAATATGTCAAGGTGAAGGTTGGTGCTGTAAACTATGTCAGGGTGAAGGTTGGTGCTGTAAACAATATCAGGGTGAAGGCTGGAGCTGTAAACTATGTCAGGGAGAAGATTGGTGCTGTAAACTATGTCATGGTGAAGGCTGGAGCTGTAAACTATGTCAGGGTGAAAGTTGGTGCTGTAAACTATGTCAAGGGGATAGTTGGTGCTGTAAACTTTGTCAGGGTGAAGGCTGGTGCTGTAAACTATTTCAGAGTGAAGGTTGGAGCTGTAAACTATTTCTGAGTGAAGGCTGGTGCTGTAAACTATGTAAGGGTGAAGATTGGTGCTGTAAACTATGTCAGGGCGATGGTTGGTGCTGTAAACTATGTCAGAGTGAAAGCTGGTGCTGTAATCTAGTCAGGGTGAAGGTTGGTGCTGTAAACTATGTCAGGGTAAAGGTTGGTGGTGTAAACTATGACAGATTGAAGGTTGGTGTTGTAAACTATGTCAGGGTGAAGATTGGTGGTGTAAACTAGTCAGAGTGAAGGTTGGTACTGTAAACTATGTCACGGTGAAGCTAGGTGACGTAAACTATATCAGAGTAAAGGTTCTTGGTGTAAACTATGTCAGAGTGAAGGTTGGTGCTGTAAACTATGTCAGGGTGAAGGCTGGAGCTGTAAACTATGTCAAGGTGAAGGTTGGTGCTGTAAACTATATCAGGGTGAAGGATCGTGCTGTAAACTATGTCAGGGGTGAAGGCTGGAGCTGTAAACTATGTCAGGGTGAAGGTTGATGCTGTAAACTATGTCAGGGTGATGGTTGGAGCTATAAACTATGTCAGGGTGAAGGTTGGTGCTGGAAACTATGTCAGGGTGAAGGTTGGTGTTGTAAAATATGTTAGAGTGAAGGCTGGTGCTGTAAACTATGTCAGGATGAAAGTTGGTGCTGTAAACTATGTTAGAGTGAAGGCTGGTGCTGTAAATTATGTCAGGGTGAAGGTTGGTGCTGTATACTATGTCAGAGTGAAGGCTGGAGCTGTAAACTCTGTCAGAGGGAAGATTGGTGCTGTAAACTATTTCAGAGTGAAGGCTGGAGCTGTAAACTATGTCAGAGTAAAGGCTGGTGCTGGAAACTATGTCAGGGTGAAGGTTGGTACTGTAAACTACCTCAGGGGTGAAGGCTGGTGTTGTAAACTATGTCAGAGTGAAGGCTGGAGTTGTAAACTACGTCAGGGTGAAGGTTGGTACTGTAAACTCTGTCAGGATGAAGGTTGGTGCTGTAAACTACTCAGGGTGAAGGCTGGTGCCGTAAACTATGTCAGGGTGAAGGCTGGTGCTGTAAACTATGTCAGAGTGAAAACTGGTTCTGTAAATTAGTCAGGGTGAAGGTTGGTGCTGTAAACTATTCAGGGTGAAGGTTGGTGCTGTAAACACTATCAGAGTGAAGGTTGGTGCTGTAAATAATGTCAGCGTGAAGGCTATTGCTGTATACTATGTCAGGGTGAAGGCTGGTGCTGTAAACTAGTCAAGGAGAAATCTGGTGCGGTAAACTATGTCTGAGTGAAGGCTGGAGCTGTAGACAAGTCAGAGTGAAGGCTGGAGCTGTAGACAAGTCAGAGTGAAGACTGGTGCTGTAAACTATGTTTGAGTGAAGACTGGTGCTGTAAACTATGTCGAGGTGAAGGTTGAAGCTGTAAACTATGTGAGAGTGAAGGTTAGTGCTGTAAACTATGTCAGGGTGAAGGTTGGTGATGTAAATTATGTCAGGGTGAAGGCTGGTGCTGTATACTATGTCAGGGTGAAGGCCGGTGCTTTTATTATGTCAGGGTGAAGGTTTGTGCTGTAAACTATGTCAGGGTGAAGGTTGGTGCTGTAAAGTATGCCAGGGTGAAGGCTGGCGCTGTAAACTATGCCATGTTGAAAGTTGGTGCTATAAACTATGTCAGAGTGAAGGCTGGTGATGTAAACTATGTTAGAGTGAAGGTTGGTGCTGTAAACTATGTCAGATTTAAAGCTATTGTTGTAAACTATGTCAGGGTAAAGGATGATGCTGTAAACTATGTCGGGGTGAAGATGGTGCTATAAACTAGTCAGAGTGAAGACTGGAGCTGTCAACTATGTCAGAGTGAACACTGGAGCGGTAAAATATGTCAGGGTGAAGGCTAGTGCTGTAAACTATGTCAGGGTGAGGCTAGTGCTGTAAACTATGTCAAGGTGAAGGCTGGTGCTGTAAACTAATCAGGGTGAAGGCTAGTGCTGTAAACTATGTTAAGATGAAGGCTGAAGCTGTAAACTATTTCATGATGATGGCTCGTGCTGAAAACTTTATCGAGTGAAGGCTGGTGCTGTAAACTACGTTAGGGTGAAGGATGGTGTTGTAAACAATATCAGGGTAAAGGATGGTGCTGTAAACTGTGTCAGTGTGAAGGATGGTGCAGTAAACTATGTTATGGTGAAGGTTGGAGCAGTAAACTATGTAAGGGTGAAGGTTGGTTCTGTAAACTATGTCAGGGTGATGGTTGGTGCTGTAAACTATGTCAGGGTGATGGTTGGTGCTGTAAATTTTATCAGATGAAGGCTGGTGCTGTAAACTAATCAGGCTGAAGGTTGGTGCTGTAAACTATGTCAGAGTGAAGGCTGGAGCTGTAAACTATGTCAAGGTGAAGGTTGGTGCTGTAAACTATGTCACGGTGAAGGTTGGTGCTGTAAACTATGTCAGGGTGAAGGTTGGTGCTTTAAACTATGTCAGGGTGAAGGCTGGAGCTCAAATCTATGTCAGGGAGAAGGTTGGAGCTGTAAACTATGTCAGGGTGAAGGCCGGTGCTTTAAATTATGTCAGAGTAAAGGCTTGTGCTGTAAACTATGTCAGGGTGAAGGCTGGTGCTGTAAACCATGCCAGGGTGAAGGTTGGTGCTGTAAAATATGCCAGGGTGAAGGCTGGTGCTGTAAACTATGCCATGTTGAAAGCTGGTGCTGTACACTATGTCAGAGTGAAGGCTGGTGATGTAAACTATGTCAGCTTGAAGGTTGGTGCTGTAAACTATGTCAGGGTGAATCCTGGAGCTGTAAACTGTGTCAGAGTGAATATTGGTTCTGTAAACTATGTCAGAGTGAAGGTTGTTGCTGTAAACTATGTCAGAGTGAAGGTTGTTGCTGTAAACTATGTCAGAGTGATGGTTGGTGCTTTAAACTGTTTCAGAGTAAAGGCTGGGGCTGTAAACTATGTCAGAGTGAAGGCTGGAGCTGTAAACTATGTCAGGGTGAAGGTTGGTGCTGTAAACTATGTCAGGGTGAAGGCTGGTGCTGTAAACTATGACAGGGTGAACGATGGTGCTGTACACTATGTCAGAGAAAAGGCTGGAGCTGTAAACTATGTCAGGGTGAAGGTTAGTGCTGTAAACTATGTCAGGGTGAAGTTTGGTACTGTAAACTGTGTCAGAGTGAAGGTTGGTGCTGTAAACTATGTCAGGGTGAATCCTGCGGCTGTAAACTATGTCAGACCGTTGGCTGGTTCTGTATTCTATGTCAGAGTGAAGGCTGGTGCTGTAAACTATGTAAGGGTGAAGGTTGGTGCTGTAAACAATGTCAGGATGAAGGCTGGTGCTGTAAACTATGTCAGGGTGTAGGCAGGTGCTGTAAACAATATCAGGGTGAAGGTTGGTGCTGTAAACTATGTCAGAGTGAAGGTTGGTGCTGTAAACTATGTCAGGGTGAGGGCTGGTGCTGTAAACTATATCAGGGTTAAGGCCGGAGCTGTAAACTATGTCAGGGTTAAGGTTGGTGCTGTAAACTATGTCAGGGTGAAGGTTGGTGCTGTAAACTATGTCAGGGTGATGGTTGGTGCAGTAAAACGTTTCAGAGTGAAGGCTGGTGCTGTAAACTATGTCAGGGTGAGGGCTGGTGCTGTAAACTATGTTAGGGTGAGGGCTGGTGCTGTAATCTATATCAGAGTGAAGGCTGGAGCTGTAAACTATGTCAGAGGTACGTCTGGAGCTGTAAACTATGTCAGGGTGAAGGTATGTGCTGAAAACTATGTCAGGTTTAAGGTTGGTGCTGTAAACTATGTAAGGTGAAGGATGGTGCTGTACACTATGTCAGAGTGAAGGCTGGCGCTGTAAACTATGTCAGGGTGAAGGTTGGTGCTGTAATCTATGTCAGGGTGATGTTTGGAGCTGTAAACTGTGTCAAAGTGAAGGCTGGTGCTATAAACTATATCAGAGTTAAGGCTGGAGCTGTAAACTGTGTCAGAGTGAAAGCTGGTGCGGTAAACTATGTCATAGTGAAGGCTGAAGCTATAAACTACTCAGGGTGAAGGTTGGTGATGTAAACTATGTCAGGGTGAAGGTTGGTGATGTAAACTATGTCAGGGTAAAATTTGGAGCTGTAAACTATGTCAGGGTGAAGGCTGGAGCTGTAAACTATGTCAGAGTGAAGGCTGGTGCTGTAAACTATGTCAGGGTGAAGGCTGGTGCTGTAAACTATTTCAGGGTGATGGTTGGTGCTGTAAACTATGTCATAGTGATGGTTGGTGTTGTAAACTATGTCATGGTGAGGGCTGGTGCTGTAAACTATATCAGGGTGAAAGCTGGAGCTGTAAACTATGTCAGAGCTAAGTCTGGAGCTGTAAACTATGTCATAGTGAAGGTTTGTGCTGTAAACTTTGTAAGGAAAAGGATCGCGCTGTACATTATGTCAGAGTGAAGGCTGGTGCGGTAAACTATGTCAGGGGTGACGTTTGGTGCTCTAAACTATTTCAGGGTGAAGGTTGTGCAGTAAACTATGTCGGAGTGAAGGCTGGTGCTGTAAACTATGTCAGGCTGAGGGCTGGTGTTGTAAACTATATCAGGGTGAAAGCTGGAGCTGTAAACTATGTCATAGTGAAGGTTTGTGCTGTAAACTTTGTAAGGAAGAGGATGGCGCTGTACATTATGTCAGTGTGAAGGCTGGAGTTGTAAACTATTTCAGGGTGAAGGTTGGTGCTGTAAACTATGTCAGGGAGATAGTTGGTACTGTAAACTGTGTCAGAGTGAAGGCTGGTGCTGTTAACTATGTCAGAGTTAAGGCTGGAGCTGTAAACTTTTGTCAGAGTGAAGGCTGGTGCGGTAAACTACGTCAGGGGTGAAGTTTGGTGCTGTAAACTATTTCAGGGTGAAGGTTGTGCAGTAAACTATGTCAGAGTGAAGGCTGGTGCTGTACACTATATAAGGGTGAAGGCTGGCGCTGTAAACTATGTCAGAGTGAAGGCTGGAGCTGTAAACTTTGTCAGAGTGAAGGCTGGAGCGGTAAACTATGTCACGATGAAAGTTGATGCTGTAAACTATGATAGGGTTAATCCTGGGGCTGTAAACTATGTCAGTGTGAAGGCTGGTGCTGTAAACTATGTCAGAGTGAAGGTTGGTGCTGTAAACTATGTCAGCGTGAAGGTTAGTGCTGTAAACTATGTCAGGGTGAAGGCTAGTGCTGTAAACTATGTCAGAGTGAAGGTTGGTGCTGTAAATTATGTCAGAGCGATTGTTGGGGCTGTAAACTATGTCAGGGTGAAGGCTGGAGCTGTAAACTTTGCCAGAGTGACGATTGTTGCTGTAAACTATGTCAGAGTGAAAGTTGGTGCTGTAAACTCTGTCAAAGTGACGGCTGGTGCTGGAAACTATGTCAGGGTGAAGGCTGGTGCTGTAAACTATGTCAGAGTGAAGGTTGGTGCTGTAAACTATGTCAGAGTGAAAGCTAGTGCTGTAAACTATGTCAGAGTGAAGGTTGGTGCTGTAAACTATGTCAGAGTGAAGGCTGGTGCTGCACACTATGTCAGGGTGAAGGCTAGTGCTGTAAACTATGTCAGGGTGAAGGCTGGTGCTGTAAACTATGTCAGGGTGATGGTTGATGCTGTAAACTATGTCAGGGTGATAGCTGTTTCTGTAAACTATGTCAGGGTGAAGGTTATTGCTGTAAACTATGTCAGGGTGAAGGATGGTGCTGTAAACCAGGTCAGTCGAGGGTCGTGCTGTAAACTATGTCAGAGTAAAGGTTGGAGCTGTAAGCTATGTCAGGGAGAAGGCTGGAGCGGTAAACTATGTCAGAGTGAAGGATGGTGCTCTTAACTATGTCAGATCGATGGTTGGTGCTGTAAACTAGTCAGAATGATGGCTGGTTCTGTAAACTAGTCAGGGTGAAGGCTGAAGCTGTAAACTTCTCTGGGTGAAGGTTGATGCAGTAAACTATGTCAGGGTATAATTTGATGCTGTAAACTATGTCAGGATGAAGGCTGGGGCTGTAAACTAGGTCGGACGAGGGTCGTGCTGTAAACTATGTCAGAGTGAAGGCTGGTGCGGTAAACTATGTCAGGGGTGAAGTTTGGTGCTGTAAACTATTTAAGGGTGAAGGTTGTGCAGTAAACTATGTCAGGGTGAAGGCTGGTGCTGTAAACTATGTCAGGGTGAGGGCTGGTGTTGTAAACTATATCAGGGTGAAAGCTGGAGCTCTAAACTATGTCATAGTGAAGGTTTATGCTGTAAACTTTGTAAGGAAAAGGAAGGCGCTGTTCATTATGTCGCTGTTCATTATGTTCATTATGAGTGAAGGCTGGAGCTGTAAACTATGTCAGGGTGAAGGTTGGTGCTGTAAACTATGTCAGGTTTAAGGTTGGTGCTGTAAACTATGTAAGGTGAAGGATGGTGCTGTACACTATGTCAGAGTGAAGGCTGGCGCTGTAAACTATGTCAGGGTGAAGGTTGGTGCTGTAAACTATGTCAGGGTGATGTTTGGAGCTGTAAACTGTGTCAAAGTGAAGGCTGGTGCTATAAACTATATCAGAGTTAAGGCTGGAGCTGTAAACTGTGTCAGAGTGAAAGCTGGTGCGGTAAACTATGTCATAGTGAAGGCTGAAGCTATAAACTACTCAGGGTGAAGGTTGGTGATGTAAACTATGTCAGGGTGAAGGTTGGTGATGTAAACTATGTCAGGGTAAAATTTGGAGCTGTAAACTATGTCAGGGTGAAGGCTGGAGCTGTAAACTATGTCAGATTGAAGGCTGGTGCTGTAAACTATGTCAGGGTGAAGGCTGGTGCTGTAAACTATTTCAGGGTGATGGTTGGTGCTGTAAACTATGTCATAGTGATGGTTGGTGTTGTAAACTATGTCATGGTGAGGGCTGGTGCTGTAAACTATATCAGGGTGAAAGCTGGAGCTGTAAACTATGTCAGAGCTAAGTCTGGAGCTGTAAACTATGTCATAGTGAAGGTTTGTGCTGTAAACTTTGTAAGGAAAAGGATCGCGCTGTACATTATGTCAGAGTGAAGGCTGGTGCGGTAAACTATGTCAGGGGTGACGTTTGGTGCTCTAAACTATTTCAGGGTGAAGGTTGTGCAGTAAACTATGTCGGAGTGAAGGCTGGTGCTGTAAACTATGTCAGGCTGAGGGCTGGTGTTGTAAACTATATCAGGGTGAAAGCTGGAGCTGTAAACTATGTCATAGTGAAGGTTTGTGCTGTAAACTTTGTAAGGAAGAGGATGGCGCTGTACATTATGTCAGTGTGAAGGCTGGAGTTGTAAACTATTTCAGGGTGAAGGTTGGTGCTGTAAACTATGTCAGGGAGATAGTTGGTACTGTAAACTGTGTCAGAGTGAAGGCTGGTGCTGTTAACTATGTCAGAGTTAAGGCTGGAGCTGTAAACTTTTGTCAGAGTGAAGGCTGGTGCGGTAAACTACGTCAGGGGTGAAGTTTGGTGCTGTAAACTATTTCAGGGTGAAGGTTGTGCAGTAAACTATGTCAGAGTGAAGGCTGGTGCTGTACACTATATAAGGGTGAAGGCTGGCGCTGTAAACTATGTCAGAGTGAAGGCTGGAGCTGTAAACTTTGTCAGAGTGAAGGCTGGAGCGGTAAACTATGTCACGATGAAAGTTGATGCTGTAAACTATGATAGGGTTAATCCTGGGGCTGTAAACTATGTCAGTGTGAAGGCTGGTGCTGTAAACTATGTCAGAGTGAAGGTTGGTGCTGTAAACTATGTCAGCGTGAAGGTTAGTGCTGTAAACTATGTCAGGGTGAAGGCTAGTGCTGTAAACTATGTCAGAGTGAAGGTTGGTGCTGTAAATTATGTCAGAGCGATTGTTGGGGCTGTAAACTATGTCAGGGTGAAGGCTGGAGCTGTAAACTTTGCCAGGGTGACGATTGTTGCTGTAAACTATGTCAGAGTGAAAGTTGGTGCTGTAAACTCTGTCAAAGTGACGGCTGGTGCTGGAAACTATGTCAGGGTGAAGGCTGGTGCTGTAAACTATGTCAGAGTGAAGGTTGGTGCTGTAAACTATGTCAGAGTGAAAGCTAGTGCTGTAAACTATGTCAGAGTGAAGGTTGGTGCTGTAAACTATGTCAGAGTGAAGGCTGGTGCTGCACACTATGTCAGGGTGAAGGCTAGTGCTGTAAACTATGTCAGGGTGAAGGCTGGTGCTGTAAACTATGTCAGGGTGATGGTTGATGCTGTAAACTATGTCAGGGTGATAGCTGTTTCTGTAAACTATGTCAGGGTGAAGGTTATTGCTGTAAACTATGTCAGGGTGAAGGATGGTGCTGTAAACCAGGTCAGTCGAGGGTCGTGCTGTAAACTATGTCAGAGTAAAGGTTGGAGCTGTAAGCTATGTCAGGGAGAAGGCTGGAGCGGTAAACTATGTCAGAGTGAAGGATGGTGCTCTTAACTATGTCAGATCGATGGTTGGTGCTGTAAACTAGTCAGAATGATGGCTGGTTCTGTAAACTAGTCAGGGTGAAGGCTGAAGCTGTAAACTTCTCTGGGTGAAGGTTGATGCAGTAAACTATGTCAGGGTATAATTTGATGCTGTAAACTATGTCAGGATGAAGGCTGGGGCTGTAAACTAGGTCGGACGAGGGTCGTGCTGTAAACTATGTCAGAGTGAAGGCTGGTGCGGTAAACTATGTCAGGGGTGAAGTTTGGTGCTGTAAACTATTTAAGGGTGAAGGTTGTGCAGTAAACTATGTCAGGGTGAAGGCTGGTGCTGTAAACTATGTCAGGGTGAGGGCTGGTGTTGTAAACTATATCAGGGTGAAAGCTGGAGCTCTAAACTATGTCATAGTGAAGGTTTATGCTGTAAACTTTGTAAGGAAAAGGATGGCCCTGTTCATTATGTCGCTGTTCATTATGTTCATTATGAGTGAAGGCTGGAGCTGTAAACTATGTCAGGGTGAAGGTTGGTGCTGTAAACTATATCAGGGTGATGGCTGGTGCTGTAAACTGTGTCAGAGTGAAGGCTGGTGCTGTAAACTATGTCAGAGTTAAGGCTTGAGCTGTAAACTATGTCAGAGTGAAGGCTGGTGCGGTAAACTATGTCAGAGGTGAAGTTTGGTGCTGAAAACTATTTCAGGGTGAAGGTTTTGCAGTAAACTACGTCATAGTGAAGGCTGGAGCTGTAAACTATGTCAGAGTGAAGGCTGGAGCGGTAAACTATGTCAAGATGAATGTTGATGCTGTAAACTATGTCAGGGTGAATCCTGGGGCTGTAAACTATGTCAGAGAGAAGGCTGGTGCTGTAAACTTTGTCAAAGTGAAGGTTGGTGCTGTAAACTATGTCAGCGTGAAGGCTAGTGATGTAAACTATGTCAGAGTGAAGGCTAGTGCTGTAAACTATGTCAGAGTGAAGGTTGGTGCTGTAAACTATATCAGGGTGAAGGCCGGAGCTGTAAACTATGTCAGATTTAAGGCTGGAGCGGTAAACTATGTTAAAGTGAAGGTATGTGCTTTAAACTATGTCAGGGTTAAGGCTGGTGCTGTAAACTGTCAGGGTGAAGGTTCCTGCTGTAAACTATGTCAAGATGAAGGCTGGTGCTGTAAACTATGTCAGAGTGAAGGTTGGTGCTGTAAACTATGTCAGAGGGAAGGCTGCTGCTGTACACTATGTCAGGGTGAAGGCTGGTGCTGTAAACTATGTCAGGGTGAAGGCTGGTGCTGTAAACTATGTCAGGGTGAAGGCTGGTGCTGTAAACTAGGTCAGTCGAGGGTCGAGCTGTAAACTATTTCAGAGTGAAGGTTGGAGCTGTAAACTATGTCAGGGTGAAGGCTGGAGCGGTAAACTATGTCAGAGTGAAGGTTGGTGCTGTTAACTATGTCAGGGCGATGGTTGGTGCTGTAAACTAGTCCGGGTGATGGCTGGTTCTGTAAACTAGTCAGGGTGAAGGCTGAAGCTGTAAACTTCTCAGGGTGAAGGTTGATGCAGTAAACTATGTCAGGGTATAATTTGGTGCTGTAAACTATGAAAGAGTGAAGGCTGGTTCTGTAAAGTGTGTCCAGGTGAAGGCTGGTGCTGTAAACTATGTCAGGGTGAAGGCTGGTTCTGTACACTATGTCAGGGTGAAGGCTGGAGCTTTAAACTATGTCAGAGTGAAGGATGGTGCTGTAAACTGTACTATGTCAGGGTGAAGGTTGGTGCTGTAAACTATGTCAGGGTGAAGGCTGGTGCTGTAAACAAGGTCGGGCGAGGGTCATGCTGTAAACTATGTCAGAGTGAAGGCTGGTGCTGTAAACTATGTCAGAATGAAGGCTGGAGCGGTAAACTATGTCAGGATGAAAGTTGGTGCTGTAAACTATGTCAGGGTGAAGGCTGGAGCTGTAAACTATGTCAGAGTGATGGTTGGTGCTGTAAACTATGTCAGGGTGAAGGTTGGTGCTGTAAACTTTGTCAGGGTGAATCTTGGGGCTGTAAACTATGTCAGAGTGAAGGCTGGAGTTTTAAACTACGTCAGGGTGAAGGTTGTTGCTGTAAACTATGTCAGAGTGAAAAATTGTGCTGTAAACTATGTCAGAGTGACGGCTGGTGCTGGAAACTATGTCAGGGGTGAAGGTTGGTGCTGTAAACTATGTCAGGGTGAAGGCTGGTGCTGTAAACAATGACAGGGTGAAGGTTGGTGCTGTAAACTATGTCAGGATGAAGGCTGGTGCTGTAAAGTATGTCAGAGTGAAGGTTTGTGCTGTAAACAATGTCAGCGTGAAGGTTGGTGCTGTAAACTATGTCAGAGTGAACGTTGGTGCTGGAAACTATGTCAGGGTGAAGGCAGGTGCTGTAAACTATGTCAGGGTGAAGGCTTGTGCTGTAAACAATGTCAGGGTGAAGGTTGGTGCTGTAAACTATGTTAGAGTGAAGGTTGGTGCTGGAAACTACGTCAGAGTGAAGGCCGGTGCTGTAAACTATGTCAGGGTGAAGGCTGGTGCTGTAAACTATGTCAGGGTGATGGCTGGTGCTATAAACTATGTCAGATTTAAGGCTGGAGCGGTAAACTATGTCAGAGTGAAGGTTGGTTCTGTAAACTATGTCAGAGTGAAGGTATGTGCTTAAAACTATGTCAGGGTTAAGGCTGGTGCTGTACACTATGTCAGGGTGAAGGCTGGTGCTGTACACTATGTCAGGGTGAAGGCTGGTGCTGTAAACTATGTCAGGGTGAAGGTTGTTGCTGTAAACTATGTCAAGATGAAGGCTGGTGCTGTAAACTATGTCAGAGTGAAGGTATGTGCTGTACACAATGTCAGGGTGAAGGCTGGTGCTGTAAACTATGTCAGGGTGAAGGCTAGTGCTGTAAACTATGTCAGGGTGATGGTCGATGCTGTAAACTATGTCAGGGTTATAGCTGGTTCCGTAAACTATGTTAGGGTGAAGGTTAGTGCTGTAAACTATGTCAGGGTGAAGGCTGGTGCTGTAAACTAGGTCAGTCGAGGGTCGTGCTGTAAACTATGTCAGAGTGAAGGTTGGAGCTGTAACCTATGTCACGGTGAAGGCTGGAGCGGTAAACTATGTCAGGGTGAAGGTTGATGCAGTAAACTATGTCAGGGTATAATTTGGTGCTGTAAACTATGTAAGAGTGAAGGCTGGTGCTGTAAACTATGTCAGGGTGAGGGCTGGTGCTGTAAACTATATCAGGGTTAAGGCTGGAGGTGTAAACTATGTCAGAGTGAAGTATGGTGCTGTAATCTGTACTATGTCAGGGTGAAGGTTGGTGCTGTAAAAAGTGTCAGGGTGAAGGCTGGTGCTGTAAACTAGGTCGGGCGAGGGTCATGCTGTAAACTATGTCAGAGTGAAGGCTGGTGCTTTAAACTATGTCAGATTGGAGGCTGGAGCGGTAAACAATGTCAGGATGAAAGTTGGTGCTGTAAACTATGTCATGGTGAAGGCTGGAGCTGTAAACTATGTCAGAGTGAAGGTTGGTGCTGTGAACTATGTCAGGGTGAAGGTTGGTGCTGTAAACTATGTCAGGGTGAATCCTGGGGCTTTAAACTATGTCAGAGTGAAGGCTGGATTTTTAAACTACGTCAGGGTGAATATTGGTTCTGTAAACTATGTCAGGGTGAAGGTTGTTGCTGTAAACTATGTTAGAGTGAAGGTTGGTGCTGTAAACAATGTCAGGGTGAAGGCTGGTGCTGTAAACTATGTCAGAGTGAAGGTTGGTGCTGGAAACTATGTCAGAGTGAAGGCAGGTGCTGTAAACTATGTCAGGGTGAAGGCTGGTGCTGTAAACAATGTCAGATTTAAGGCTGGAGCGGTAAACTATGTCAGAGTGAAGGTATGTGCTTTAAACTATGTCAGGGTTAAGGTTGGTGCTGTAAACTATGTCAGGGTGAAGGTTGGTGCTGTAAACTGTGTCAGGGTGAAGGCTGGTGCTGTAAACTATGTCAGAGTGAAGGCTGGAGCGGTAAACTTTGTCAGAGTGAAGGCTGGTGCTGTAAACTATGTCATGGTGAGATTTGGTGCTGTAAACTATTTCAGGGTGAAGGTTGGTGCTGTAAACTAGTCAGGGTAAAGGCTGGTGCTGTAAACAATAATTTTGAAAACAAAATCTGTTTTCAAATAATTGTAAATTTTTATTCTTATGTCGACAATAATTCGATTGTTCTTCTCAGGTTGTGGTCATCACAGGAGCAGATCCTTCACCCGACAAACCGCTCCCAGAGTTCATACTCACAGCTTCCTGGTTCAAACACACCTTCACACAGGCCCCACCGTGAGTATCTGGTTCACACTCACCTTCACACTGGTCCCACCGTGAGTACCTGGTTCACACTCACCCTCACACTGGTCCCACCGTGAGTACCTGGTTCACACTCACCCTCACACTGGTTCCACTGTGAGTACCTGGTTCACACTCACATTCACACTAGTCCCACCATGAGTACCTGGTTCACACTCACCCTCACACTGGTCCCACCGTGAGTACCTGGTTCACACTCACCCTCACACTGGTTCCACCGTGAGTACCTGGTTAACACTCACATTCACACTAGTCCCACCATGAGTACCTGGTTCACACTCACCCTCACACTGGTCCCACCATGAGTATGTGGTTCACACTCACCCTCACACTAGCCCCAACGTGAGTACCTGGTTCACACTCACATTCACACTGGTCCCACTGTGAGCCCTCCGTTTTACACTGATGCCGTTCGAACACTTCCGGAACAAGTGTTTCGCTCACGTCCTCTGTTCGAACCACAATTCTATAAATGCTTGACCCACATACTTCAAATATAAATAATCGCCAACAGAACCTGAACACCTAACCTGACCTACTTCTAGCTATTCATAGAATTTTAATGTTTTATAATGTTAATATATATATGAGAACAAACCTAATTTTAATACACAGTATATTAAAATTATGAATGCTTCTGGGGAATTACGGCCGCTGCTTTAACCAGCCTAGTGTGCGGACGGCCGCTTCTTTAACCAGCCTAGTGTGTGGACGGCCGCTGCTTTAGCCAGTCTAGTGTGAGGACGGCCGCTGCTTTACTATTCCTTGTGTGAGGACGGCCGCTGCATTAACCAGCCTAGTGTGAGGAGGGGTTGGAGGATTACGGCTTCTTCTATGGCGTAAAGTCAGGTGTCCAGGGTGGGGGGGGAGGTGTAAGCAATAGGTTAACTACCTAAGCAATAGGTTATGTAACCTCCTTGTTACATAATCGCTCGCTAAATCTGGTAATCACTGCCCTCAGGAGATATTAGAATTTGAATTATTGTTTATAAAAGTTGATATTAATATTATCCTTTTGAAGCAACAAACAGTGTTAGGGATAAATTATGCATCATTTACCTCATATAATTGTATGATTGGTCTCACTAACATAGTTATGTAAAGCTGAGCCCTCATGGACATCTGACAGACCTCTTGTGTTATGAATGTTTATGTGTTCCCAAGTTACAGGGAACACGTGTATGTCCTTCTAAAATACACTAACATCACGGCAACACGTGTATGTCCTGCTGTAATACACTTTAACGTCATGGAAACACGTGTATGTCCTGCAATAACACACATTAAAATCATGGCAACACGTGTATGTCCTGCTATAATACACTCTAACATCTAGGGAACACGTGAATGTCCTGCTATAATACACTCTAACATCTAGGGAACACGTGAATGTCCTGCTATAATACACTCTAACATCTAGGGAACACGTGAATGTCCTGCTATAATACACTTTAACATCTAGGGAACACGTGAATGTCCTGCTATAATACACTCTAACATCTAGGGAACACGTGAATGTCCTGCTATAATACACTCTAACATCTAGGGAACACGTGAATGTCCTGCTATAATACACTTTAACATCTAGGGCACACGTGTATGTCCTGCTATAATGCACTTTAACATCTAGACAAGACGTGTATGTCCTACTATAATTCACTTTAACATCTCTGCACATTTCTGTAATTAGGTTTAAGTTAAATTGTAAGTTTGATCCACAAAATTTCCACCAGAAGACCACACCACCTGAACTACTTGCCTTTAATAAAATGATTTCATCTAGCGGTCCATTCCATCCAACGGTCGACCCACCGACGCATTCATAAATTTTAACATGCTGTTCATTTAAAACAGGAATTTTCTCATATATATATATTAATATTATAATATATTATCATATTGTGCATTTATAGGTATAGGTTAGGTTAGGTTAGGTTAGGTGTTTAAGTTCTGTTAGCGATTATTTGTATTTGTAGTACGTTGGTGAAGCATTTACAGCGTTGTGATTCGACAACCCGTCCTCGACTCAAGTCCACAACCCGTCCTCGACTCAAGTCCATTACATTCAGCGGTCGACCCCACAGACGCATTCATAAATTTTAACATGCTGTTCATTCAAAACGGGAATTTTCTCAAGTATAAATTAATATTATAATATATTGGCATATTGTGTATATATAGGCATAGGATAGGTTAGGTCAGGTGTTTAGGTTCTGTCGACGAATATTTGTATTTGTAGTACGTGGGTGAAACATTTATAGCGTTGTGATTCGAACAAAATTCGTCAGTGAAGCACTTGTTCCTAATATGTTCGAACGTCAGCAGTTGTGAGTCGTGTGTAAACCGCTTTTCATTCATAAACAGGGGGTTTGGCGGGTGCATGGAATCACTTTTGGATCTTTGTTTGGAGGACGGGCTGGATTCGATCAAAATTCATTAATGAAGCACTTGTTCTGGAAGTGTTCAAACGAAATCAGTTTGACTCGTGTATAACAGCCCGTCCTCCAAACAAAGATCTGTTGATTCCATGCACCCGCCAAACCCCCTGTTTATGAATGAAAAGCGCTTTACACACGACTCGCAACTGCTGACGTTCGAACATATCTGGAACAAGTGCTTCACTGACGAATTTTGTTCGAATCACAACGCTATAAATGCTTCACCCACGTACTACAAATGCAAATAATCGCCAACAGAACCTAAACACCTGACCTAACCTATCCTATGCCTATATATACACAATATGCCAATATATTATAATATTAATTTATACTTGAGAAAATTCCCGTTTTGAATGAACAGCATGTTAAAATTTATGAATCGTCTGTGGGGTCGACCGCTGAATGTAATGGACTTGCAGCCCGTCCTCCAAACAAAGATCCAAAAGTGATTCCATGCACCCGCCAAACCCCCTGTTTATGAATGAAAAGCGCTTTACACACGACTCACAACTGCTGACGTTCGAACATATCTGGAACAAGTGCTTTACTGACGAATTTTGTTCGAATCACAACGCTATAAATGCTTCACCCACGTACTACAAATGCAAATAATCGCCAACAGAACCTAAACACCTGACCTAACCTATCCTATGCCTATATATACACAATATGCCAATATATTATAATATTAATTTATACTTGAGAAAATTCCCGTTTTGAATGAACAGCATGTTAAAATTTATGAATGCGTCTGTGGGGTCGACCGCTGAATGTAATGGACTTGAGTCGAGGACGGGTTGTATATAAACCGTTTTCATTCATAAACAGGGGTTTGGCGGGTGGATGGAATCAGTTTTGGGTCTTTGTTTGGAGGACGGGCTATTTATAGAACTGTGGTTCGAACAGAGGACGTGAGCGAAGCACTTGTTCCAGATGTTTTCGGACGGTATCAGTTGTGAGTCGTGTATAAATCGCTTTTCATTCATAAACAGGGAGTTTGGCGGCTGGATTAACGACCTTGGATCTCTGTATGCGAGGTAGTACAAATTGTACTATTTTTACCATTGTATTATACACTTAATATTGATCAACCAAGATTTTGTGAAGGATTAATGTGGAAGTGAAGCTATGAACGACACTTGTCACCATGGTTAGTCTTCCTTCTCTATTGTGACCATTATAGAATACCAATAGTCGTTTACGCTGCTTATTGTGACCATTGTACTACACACTTAGTCATTTCTTCTGTTTTTCGTGACCATTGTAGTACACCTTTAGTCGTTCCTTCTGTTTATTGTGATCATTGTGTGATCATTGATCTACCTCATTGTAGATCATTGAACAGGGATGGCCTGTTCAAGATCCTCCGCAAGATCGAATGCCCACACAAGCTCCTCAGCATCATTAGATCTTTCCACGAGAACATGACGGGCACCGTGGTCTTTGACGGCTTAACATCAGACGCCTTCGACATCCAAAGTGGAGTCAGGGCTGCGTCCTGGTTCCAAACCTATTCGAAATTTTCTTCGCAGTCATGCTGCAGCTCGCCTTCGGATTTACCACGGAAGGCATCTACCTCCGGATCAGTCGGATGGAAAGCTCTTTAACTTCGCCAGGCTGAGAGCCAAGATAAAAATTTAGGTGAAGTGTCTGCGCGACTTCCTTTTTGCTGATGACGCAACAGTCATCGCCTAGTTAGCCGAAGACCTCCAACGGCTCATGACCCGCTTCAGCGAGACCTGTCAGGCTTTCGGACTCACCATGAGCCTGAAGAAAACACAGGTCATTGGGCAAGGAGTGGACTCCCCACCTGACATCGGCATCTCCGATTGCAAACTGGAAGTCGTTCACGACTTCTTGTACCTGGGCTCCAGGTACCTGGGAATCTCTGAGTCCCTCTCTCTTGATACGGAGCTCAACAAACGTATAGGTAAGGCATCTACTTCCATGTCACGATTGACAAAGAGAGTTTGGGCCAACAATAAGCTGAGTATACAAAGATCCAGATTTACAGAGCCTGTGTCCTGAGCACTGTCCTATATTGCAGTGAGTCATGGACACTCCGCGCTCGTCAGGAAAGACAGCTGAATGCCTACCACATGCGCTGCCTCCAACACATCTTGGACATCGCCTGGCAGGACAAGGTGACAAACAACAGCGTCTTGGGGAGAGCTTGAATCACCAGCATGTACACAATGCTGAAGCAGAGACGAATGTTCTGGCTCGGGCACGGGGTGCGAATGGGCGACAGCAGGATCCCCAAGGCTCTCCTGTATGGAGAGCTGACACAGGGAAAGCGTCCAACAGGCAAACCCCAGCTACGGTACAAAGACATATGCAAGAGGGACCTGAAAACCTTGGACGTCGATCTTGCTACGTGGCAAACACTGACCGCAGACCGTTCAACCTGGGGACAGTCGGTTCAGAGAGGATCTCCAAGTTCAAGGAGTCACTTGCCAAGAAATCGGAAGCGAAGAGACAGAGAAGGGTAGCCAGTAGCAAGGAAGACAGACCAAAATCAGATTTCGATAGTGCTCAGTGTGGGATAGACTGCCATTCTTGGATTGGCCTCATCAGGCACACCAGGCGCTGCACCGGGATTGACAACGAGAGCACATCTCCATAGTCTCCCGAGACTGAAGGATGTCTACTACTGTAGTACACCATTAGTTGCTCCCTCTGCTTATTGTGACCATTGTAGTTGTCAGGAGAAATGATGTCAGGAGATGAATTCTCCAGCTCCCTTGTGCAATGAATGGGTGCACAAGTCCGGTGTGCACAGTCCGTGTGCACAGGTGCATGTGCACCGTAGAACCAGATTGCGAAATACAACTCGTTCATAGCCGTTTGAGGTGTCTGTAGAAAGCCCTCGTCGAGTGCTCGTCAGTGATGCTATTGTGATTGCTGTATCCAGTCTGTGGGAAAAGTTACAATAGGGAGTTGATTTCTGTTGAATTTTGTACCAGTTCAAGTGTAGTGAGGGGGTTTGGTGGTTTAACGGTTGTAGGTAGACCCTACTGCTCACGTGATCCCTTCGTGACAGGGGGCATAGCGTCGCCTCGAAGGAGCATGATAGACCGAGGCTTCTGGGCCTTGGTAATGCTTCGCGGTGATTGGTCGAAGAGTCTGAGAGTACCCGGGGTCGCTAGTGGGCCCTCTCTTGGCACCAAAGGGCATTCTTACAAGTGTCGGCTGCTTGAGGAGGACGTGACTTTTCGTGCTAGGCCAAGCACCCGAAATACCGCCTGCAACGACTCAAAGTCACTCTCGATAGTCGTGCCACAATCCCGAGACCATGGAAACTAAGAATCTGGCATCGTGGAAAGGGAAACAGCGATAAAGCTAACGAGTGTGAACTTAGAGTGATTGTTACTCAGGCCACGTGATTATGGAACACCACTCAGAGTAAACTGGACTGTGGAGGCTGTTGGTCTATGTGTGGTAGCGACATCCGTCTTCTAGCATGCCTTAGCTACAAGGTACCTGGGAGAGATGATCTTGTGAAGGTTTCAGTGTTGTGTTGGAAACCTTAAATTCGTAATTCCGAGGAATTACCAGTGAACAATGAAGGACTCTGTCATTTTTACATGCTGCGCCGTGTAGCGCCATACCTTGACGATACTGCGCCGGGCTGAGGGCGTACTACCATCCAAGCTGTGTGTGTATACCAGCCGCCGCCGTGTCTCGTTCTCCTTGTCTACCCTAGGCCAGAGCGAGAGTACCTGCCACCACCATCCTAGTCCGTGTGTGAGGACACCGTGGTCCACCCACCCCGTGGTCCTGCCGACCTCGTGTACGAAGTAGGGGAGACGCCTACTTCACCACCTACAGCAGCAGGAAGTGGGGGGTTTTCTTATGTGTGTGTGTGTGTGTGTATGAGGCCGGCCGGTGAAATTGGAGTAAGTACCTGTTTTGTGTTTTTGGTGTGTTAAACTCTGAAGCTGGTTTCGCATCCAGTGTTCTGTCTTGCCATTGTCCCTTTAAACACCTGGTGAGGTGATGGAAATTGAAAACGTGTGAGTTACACCTGTTCAACGTCATTCAAGTTGAGGAGTGGGCCCCAACTGTGAGGGTAGACGTGTGTAAGAGGACACAATTAGAGACACATTCAGTTGTGTGGAAGTGATTAGTATATTACTGTATCTCCAAGGGTGGAGGAAAGTGATCTATTTGTTTCCATTTTTCTATTTGTGCCATGTATGTAAATTCCTTGCAGAGTGTTTCCGTTTCAGCAGTGGAGTGGTAACGGGAAATTTCCCTTGGTTAATTAATAATTTTATATTATATTTTGGCCAGCTCTTTGTTATACTGTTGTGTTGTGTTAGGGCCGTGAATTATTAGTGTTATAATTTATTGGGGGAAGTGTTTTGCAAGTGCCGTGGGCGGCAAATGTTGTACCGTGTTGTACCGTGCTCTGCGAACTGTAGACAGTTGTGTCTTTGGTGTAATGCGTTGTGTACTGTGAAGGATTGCGTGAGAATTAAAGTTGTGTAGCCTTGTGTAAGTAGAGTAGTAGAACCCTCGTTAAGGTAATCTTGTCGTAAGACCGAAAGGACCTGTCAGTTGGGTAACAGCAATGTCTATCAATATTCGTCTGAATTAATAGGCTGTCGGTGTGACAGTAATTAATTGGGAATTACTCACCGAATGCTTGACGTCTCAAGTGTCATGTAATTAATAGGCTTACGAGTTATTGTTCCCATTTGAGTGTCGTTGAAACAAGAGTGTGTTAACGAAAATTGAATTGTTGCTGACCGTTGTGGATGGTTGATTAACGTAATTGTTTAAATTCAATTAGTGTAGCTTTTATTATTGTTTGTGTCTTGAGAGACAAGTGTTAACGGAAGATTTTATAGGGGGTCATCCGTGCAGTTACTTGGTACCTCGCTGGGAGGGAGGCGAGTGCCATTCAAGTTTTGTAATTATAGTATTTGTTCACTGTGAGGGTTGTGACGTATATTGACTGCACACTTGCATCACCAGTGGTCACCACTCTGTTCCTTTTTTTTTCTTTTACATGCAAGCATGAGAAGAAATACAATAAATACAATAAAATCAATAAAAGAAAACTAGAACAAAACAGAGCATAAAACACAAAATGTCAAATCACAAACTCACAAAGTACAAAAGAACAAAGGTATTCAACCACGAAACATCGGCCTAAAGGGCCGACCACAAAAACAACAATACATACAAACACGGGAATACAGTTAAGAAACGACATCAATACAACATGCGGTACCCAAACCCGCACCCAATAACCCAACACTAGAACATACTCATACAAAACAAGGCTACCGGCACTGTAACCACACACGGAGAGGCACCAAGACAAAATGATAAGAAATACAACACTAAAGGAAATTACAAATACTCAATAGAAACGAAAGGACAGCATACTGGCAATGCAGAAAACATATACGCAATACATAATACATAACAAACACCGGAGCATGCCAGAACCGGGAAAACAAACCCGCCCCACCCACACACACACACAACCCGTACCCCACAACCATGGACACAAATGGAAAACAACCCACAACATACAGCCAAACAAAGGAATCACGGGGCATGAACCTAACTCCCAGAGCCAGGAGCATACTTCTCAGGGAACTTATCCCAAGGATACCTGTTCTTATAGGCCTCCCAAATCAAATATTCCATGTCAGTAGGAAGTCGATCTACCTCCCGCTGTGGGGCCTGCATAAACTTAGGAAACACCAAATCAGGCGGAAACGGCCACTTTCGAAGTTCACTGACCCAAGTCGCATAACGAGGCTGGGGAGCACGAAACACCCCGTCCTTGGAAGCAGAAGACACCGAAGAAGCTACATAGGCCGCCGCGACGGCCATGCCGCCGAACGCACAGGAGAAGAAGGTGACGGTTGACTTGATGGTAACACCTCCATCGGTACGGCAGGAGCTACAGAAAAGACAACTTGAGATGGAGGAGGCGACAAGACCGCCGCCGACGAAACAGGGAGCGAGGAAGGGGGCACGGACTCCCCAAAGCGAGCAGCCTTATTCAAGACCACCACCAGGTCACTACGCTCATCACGAACTTCAACAGGGGGAACCACCCCCAACGAAGAACTGGAACCATCCGACACAGGCGACGCACCCGAATCAGGACCTGCAAACATCCCACCAGAATGGGAAGCCGAAACACCGGCAATGGCATCCGCAAGCAAATGCACCTCCGCTACCACCGTAGATTGCAACGCAACCGGAGCCACCCTGCTGTTGCTGGAAGATCCACAGTCATCGAACTCGCCAACATCAGCCCATGGAGCAGAAGAGCGACAGGAACGCTGGGGCTCCGGCCGTACATCATCAAAGCCGGAGGCAGACCCAGAAACACTTGCCCCACAAGCCAGGTGGACCGACGCAAGACGGCAGTAGCTTCAACCAAACGGGGAACTGGGCCGCACACAGCAAGAGGCGCATCCGCCACCCCTCCACCCATCACAGTTGGGACACAAGTCGTGGGCGCTGGGCCATGCGCAGTAGCAGGAGACGAGGAAGCGGAGGGCGCCAACGACGCAAAGAGATCAACCGGTAGACCCTCAGGAGCAGCCGGAACAGCGACCAGAGCAAGCAGAACCGCTGACATACCCGCAACACCCGGAGGAGGGTCTGCAACATCTGGAGGCGTACTCGGAGACGCAGGGAGAGCCTCAGTAGCGATCGGGACGTCCACCTCCTCACCCCCGGAGTCCTCCTCCACAGGGAACGGCGGGAAATTCTCTTCCTTGAACATGTTCACGGGAGCAGTCGCAGCCTCAGGGCACCTGGCAGACTGATGCCCCAACAGGCCACAACAAAAACATGTGTGTGGTTGTCGGGCATAGTACACCCGTATGTAGTACCCTAAAAGCCAGACAGAAGATGGAATGTCTGACCTCAGGCGAAATCCCTAGGGTATGAATGTTGGTCCATTCATACCCTAGGGATGCGTAAACTTGCCAGAAGACAGCATGTGCATCCGCACATAACAACGGCGCCAAACCGCTGGAAGAAACGCCGGAGGAGGGTCTCTGGAAACTCCATGGGGGCCCCATGGACACTCACATATGTCATAGCACCACTACAATCCATAATAGACACAGATCCGGTGCCATCCTGCAGCTGCACGGTACATCCCTCGTACCTCTGGAGAAAGTCACGGTACACCGCTTCTCCCACAAACTTGATAACAACACGGTGAGCAGTTACCAGCTCAACACTGTAGATGTCCATTACCGGGATATGGAGCATGTCACACATGCCAAACTCCACTACAGGGTACCCGCACGTCCAGTAAACTCCAATCTCACGGAGTTTACCCTTACAACAGTGGGAAGATGGCCACCCATCGCAAACATGCCATATCTACACCAACCAAGAGGGAACAGCAGGGAGGGTAGAGACACCCACATCCCCTGCCGATGAAAGCGGCAAACACTCCAACTACCAGAGAGGCCAGGCGACACGTCTGCGCCTCACGGCTGCTAGAGCGCAACTTATCACTCTGTTCAATTAGTGTCATTATTCAGTCAGCGACAACGGGAAGCATCCCGTGGGTCCACCAGGCTGTTGAATAGCTGTTCTTAAATGTGCCACTGGGTAAGACAGTAAAATAATGCTAACTCGTTGCTGAAGTAGTTCTTTTTTTTGTTGAATAAATTTGTTATTGTTCTAGGAAACGGTCGTTTAGTTCAATCACGCCACATTATTGTCTCACTTTTCATCTTCTGCAACGCCTTGCCTGTTTATGTGTAAATTAAGTCTGTTCCTGAAAGCTAGAGTCCAATTCATAGCACTACACTTCAAGAAATTGGAAGAGAGGACCCGTTGGTTACCCTTCATTGGTAATTATCACTAGAAGGAGCCAACGACCTAAGTGGACAGGTTTCACCCGTGTGGTGAAAGCCTGGTGGTTTGCTTCCGCTTTTTCCTATGGTCTCAGGCTCTAAGTTAAATATATGCTTGTATGTAGTTCTTTCTGTTTGAGGTCTGCCTCCCATGCGAGGTAGTTACATTAACGTAACATCAATCTATATAAATAAAAATGTAAATGTTCATTTGTTCCATATCGCTAATCTCAGAAAGTTCTTCGCCGATTGCTTGGAAATTGTTACACAACATTCGATTCGCATCTGAGCGGGTTTTTATATACATACTATGTTTGTGTGACGTCTGTGATGAGAAAAAACGTTCTTTTTTGACAAACAGTGTTTTTCATGTGAGGGAAATCGTCGAAAACTCTTTACCAAATGCTTTGCAATTTTGACAACATTGCATTTGAATACGCGCATTTTTTTATATACATGCTATATACATGCCTCACCTGTGACAGGAAAAACATGTTTTTTTTTAATCAGCCCCATCTTTTGGACATAAGAGCAACAAATATTGTTTACATACCATTTATTTCGTAAGAATTTTTTTTTTCATTTATTTCATTTCGTTTTTTTTAACTTTTTTTATATTTCAGTAAAGGGGAACATCAGATCATTTAATGTTCCCAATTTTCTGATGGGAACATCAGATCATTTGAGAATGCATCAAACCAGGAAGTGGGGAAGGGTAGAGAGGATGAGGTGACTGAGGCATTGGGGAATGTGGGGACAAGGGGACATGGGAATGAATAATGGTGAGGAGGACAAGGAGACAGGGGAGTGGGGGGATGTATGGGAGGACAAGGGAACGGGGGAGAAGGGAATGGTTAGGATGACGAGGGGACAGTGGAATTGGGGATGGTGGGGAAGACAAAGGGATGGGGGAGGGGGAGGAATGGTTGGGAGGACGAGAGGATGGGGGAGTGGGGAATAATTGGGAGATCGAGGGGATGAGGGAGAGGGGGAATGGTAGGCAGGACTGGGAGACAGGAGGAAGGTTGCTGTGGCCGGGTATAGCAAGTAGGAAAATAATTCTTTTGATCAAGTAATAGTCAAAGAAAAAAATCTCACTATAGTACACCATTAGTTGTTCCCTCTGCTTATTGTGACCATTGTAGTACAACATTAGTCGTTCCCTCTGCTTATTGTGACAATTGGAGTACACCATTCGTAGTTTACTCTCCTTATTGTGACCATTGAAGTACACCATTAGTCGTTCCCTCTGCTTGCATCGGGCCGGGCTTTGGGAGTAGAAGAACTCTCAGAACCCCATCAAGCAGGACACCATTAGTCGTCCCTCCCTTTATTATGATCATTGTAGTACACCATTAGTGGTTCACTCTAATTATTGTGACCATTGTACTACTCCATTAGTCGTTCCTTCTGCTTATTGAGTACATTGTAATACGCCATTAGCTGTTTTGCATATTGTGACCATCGTAGAACACAATTAGTTGTTCACTCTACTTATTGTGACAATTGTAGTGCACCATGAGACGTTCCCTTTGATTATTGTGGCCATTGGAGTTCACAATTAGTCGTTCCTTCTGTTTATTGTGATCATTGTAGTACTCAATTTGTTGGAAATTTCTCACATCCAAATACTAAACCCTAGTCAAAATGGCCTATAGGCAAAATTGTTGTTGTACACTGTCACGTGGGGGTGGGCCGGGGCTCTGCTAGCACTCAGCTGCTAGGGGCTCAAAAGGCCGAATACTCAGCCCCTCCGACTCCCGGGATTCACCGGAGTCTCCTTGGTCCCACAGGAGGAGACCAACAATGCCCACCTGAGCAGGTCTTTGCTTCCACCACAAAAAGGGGGTGCCACTGATTCACCCTGGAAGCCCTTCAGTCAAACACAGGGAAACTGCTGTTAACAGTTCTGGCCTAGAACCGTGAAGGAGTGAAGGAAGACTCAGGCTTACCTCATAACCATAACCTCCCTGAGTCCTGCCTGCCAGACAAAAAGGTTGCAGGAAGTCCTTTCCCGCCTGTCTTCTCTATCTTCTTCTAAACAAGGTCGCCAGCTGGGTTATTATATCTGCACCCCAGCGAGGCAGTTCAGTGGGTGTATTATATATTGTTTGTAGCCAAAAGATTGCTACTCCCATATATCTGCTACTAGACTGTTGGCTCAGGGTACTCTCCCAGGAAGGTCTGTGTGGCTTTACCTCTCTCTAGCCACTATGTTAATAGTTGCCACCATTCAGGCACTGATACTGATCGGATGGCTAAGGGTACACTTTTATGTAAGTCTGTGCTGTCTTCACCACTCTCCAGGCAATAAGAACTTCTATAGAGAACGTAGTGTTCCCTAGGAGGTACTATGATAACCTTCGTGTATTCTCATAGAGAAATATTTTAATGGAGGCACACTTAAACACAGTGATAAAATGTGTGAATTTACTGACGGAAATTACATGAACACACATACAATCACAAGTAATACATGAATATGAGAATAAGAATAATAAGTCTGGAGATCGTCAGCCTCTTCTTCCACGACCTCCAACACTCCTTCAACTGGGCAGAAAGACAGAAGTCCCACACTCTCTCACAGGAGGGCCTCTTCACCACGTCGGCGCCTCTTCTTCACTGTCCTGCCATCCATACACACTGTCCTCTCTGACAGTCCTGGACACAAGCTGCCTTGCAGCCTATTCTACTACTAAAGTATTAATGTCCTGTTGCCACATAAATAAGTAAATATTGTGGTCTAACTAGCCTACTCACACAAGGGGTAATGGGAGGGAAAATGATCTACCTTACATTCCTGGCTCACGCTGCCTGTCCCTCGATGGTGTGAGGTTCCCACGCTTCCTGAGTCGATCCCTGACGATCCAGGAACGTTCCACAGGTCCTCAGGTGTCGTGGAGCATTCGCGTCGTCGCCGTTCCAATCCCTGAGATTCAGCTACCCCAATCCTGGTTCATCGATAGGCGCTGAGCTAATCACTATTTTCCCACACTCGCCCCTTCCACAAGGCGTTGCTCCTTGTCCTAGGAACGGTGTCGTCCTTCCAAGACCCTCAGTGGATGTGACCTGGTCACAGCTAGGCTTGCCCGCTACACCTTTCCAGGCCCTCAACGTCCAGCGTCGCCGCCCAGCGTCGTCGCCGAATATTTTCCAAATTTGGCACTCTTTTGCTCAATAAACTTGATTCCTTTTTGCTTCCGAGAAGCGCGGGGTCTCCAATACATCAGATGGGCTGCGATAGCCAGCACTAATCCACTACGAAAGGCTTGTAGAGCCTCAAATCCTTGAAAGCTGACCGAGGTGCGTCCTCTCGCTTCCAAGGGCAGGTCAACTCTGACGTTGGCGCCGCCCAGGGCACTCGGTGACGTCACGGCGGGCCCTGATTGGTTGTCCGCGACCTAAGTCGGCCAATCCGCGATCGGCTAGTGTCCCTTCCAAAAGGTCATATCTGCATTAGGGGATACTCTTTCATTTTATAACAGGGCGCCAATTTGCCCTTACTTACAACTTATAATGTAACTTCCTTCCCTTAACTGGCAACCGGTTTGGTTGCCACATATATCAATAGACTCCCTGAACCTCAGACAATCAGTAGGGAGAGCTGATATGACTCTTTAAGCCGGCAAACGAAAGAAATAGGAGAGGGTACCGTAACATACCCCTCCCCTTAAAATAAGTCATATCGGATGAGCAGCACTCAAGAGGGCAACTTATACTCTTGCTCCCTCAGTTCCTGAAGTGTCACTCCTCAAGTTGGTGACGTGGCTGGTACCACCTTGCCAGTCACTTGCCTCATTATATCTTCACCTCGCATAGGACCGGGTGTGATGGGTGTTCCCTGAACACCTACAAGAAATCCTCTCTCCGTGGCTACGAGTGTACTCCAACGGCTCGTTACCACTGTAAGATTCAGGGCATGCAGTGCCTCCACCGCGTTGTGCACTCCGAGATAGTCTTGCACTTCCACTGCGTCCTACAGGTACTCCACGTTTCCTCTCACGAGCTCCTCTTCGCCAATTTTTTCTCTTCTCGGTTCCTCTTCTCCCATAGGTGCGTTGTCTCCTCACTGTGGCACTTGTCACCTGTACTCCATCCAGCAGCTTCCTCTCTTCCACACTAGGCTTTTGCGATGGCCCAATGCCCCTCTGGTTAAGCTGGTGCCTACCCGGGGTGTACCTATTCCCTGCTTTCTTCGTATTGCCTTTCCTATACCATTCGCTCCTTCGTTCCCGACGAACATCTTCACTCCTCCATGAGATTCTCTTCCCTGTAGACGTCTTCTTCGGTTCGTGGTTGGGCTCATCCACCTCCCTGTGGCTCACCTCACCACGGTAATTCATCTTGCACCTACCACTATTCATCTGGCCGGCATAGGGTGCACTGCGTCGTGGCTCCTCCACTCTGCCCCTCACTGCCGTTCGCCCATCCACTGAGCTTACTTTATTCACGTTTCTGTGTGGAGGGAGTGCGGTCTGCAGCCTCTTCACCGCCCCAGGCGTTTGTACAGCTGCTCCTCGCCACTCCTCCACACGCATCATCAGGCTTATTCGGAGGTCCTCGTCGGGGTTTTCCACGACCTCCGACGACCTCTCTGCACTCTCGCCCTCGTTATCGTCGTCTCTGGTGACGTTTCCCCTGGCGAAGTCGGCTTCCTCACTATTATTTGGAGCGACCGATACCTCACCTGGCAGGGTTGTACCGCTGCTTGAAACATAGGCACTCCTGGCCCAATCGGGTTGTATCCTGCCTCCTCCGAGGTCATTACCCAGCACCATCTGTACATGCTCTAGGGGTAACTTAGGGGCTACAGCTACTATAGCATTCTCGACTCCGCAGTCGGCAATCAGCTGTACTTCGTGAAGTGGCAACCTGTATTCCTCCCCCACACTGCGTATCCTCACCACTCCCACAGGTGAATCATTAAATTCCTTGGGGAGAATACTCCTGGTCACCATACTTATGTCAGCACCCATATCTCGAAGAACGGCAACCTCCACAGGGTCTGACTTTCCAAACTTCACGTTGGCCCCGAAAACGAAGGGATGTTCACCCAACTTCATTTCCCAACCATTCACGTTGGGTCCACTATAATATGGGGTGTGAACAAACACTCTCTCCTCTTCCAACATTAGTCCTATATTCCTTTGGTGCTCCTCACACTCGCGGGCATAATGTCCTCTCACACCACAGTTGTAGCATCGGCCACCTCCCCTGGGTGACCACTCGCTAGTGTCCCTGGCAGTTCCACTTGCAGACGTTCCATGGGTCCTCCTTGGACTCCCTGTCGTCGTGTCCGGGACTGCCGCTCCTGCTCTCGAGCTAGGTCCACTGCTCACAGCTTGGGGCTTCCTCCCTGCGTCCCTTGAGCTCTTGAACTGGGTTACCTCATTGGGTACACTACTCTTGGGAGAGTCCCCACCCATCCTCGCTCCTCCTGAACTCCTAAGGTTCCCTCCCGACCCGGGGTAAGGCGAGTGTCTGGGCGGCCCCTCCCTCCTGAGATGTAGTGCCTCCTCCAGCATGTCGGCTCGGTCCGCTGCAGCCTTCAGGTCCTTAATACCTGCTTTTCTCACCCTTACTCGCAACTCAGGATGGAGCACTGACATAAACCTTTCCATCACTATCAGTCGTTTGATATCATCCGCCGACTCCGCTTCCTCCGCCTTCAACCATCGTAGGAATTTCCATTCCATATCCCTGGCGGTCTCGGCGTAAGACTTCCCCGACGCTCTTGTACACTCTCTGAACCGCTTCCGGTACATCTACGGAGTCAGCGGGAATAAGTGGAGCACCGCATTCTTAATCGCGTCGTAACTAGTACACTCCTCTAGGTCCAGCATGTTGTAGGCTTCCCGGGCCTCACCAGTCAACCTGCCCTGGACCAGAGCAGCCCAATCATCTTCCGGCCACTCCTTCAGAGTTGCTATCTGTTCAAAGTGTTCGAAGAACGCCTCAGCTTCTTGTGGTTCGAACGTAGGTAAGTCACGTTCCCTTACCTTGAGGTCATCCCGCCGTGCAGGTAGTGAGGGCAGACCACGCTCAACGCGACGCAATTCGACTTCTTTCTTTGCCTTTATCTCCTCCAGTCGCAGTTGTCTCTCTCCTTCTTCTCGCTGCAGCCGAGCTTCTCGCTCTTTTCGTTGCAGCTCAGTTTCTCGCTCCTCTCGTTGCAGCTCAGCTGTACGTTCCTCTCGCTGCAGCTCAGCTGCACGTTCCTCTCGCTGCAGCTCAGCTGCACGTTCCTCTCGTTGCAACTGCAGCCGTGCTTCTCTCTCCTCTCGTCGCAGCTGGGCTTCCAGTTGCAGGCTCCTCCTACTACAGCTGGACCTTCCACTGCTCCCATGTTCACTGTGAATTCTCTCCACACTGGTAGGCGCTTGGGGTGGCTTTAGTCGGGACGGTTCACCTTGCGACGGCTCTCCTTGGGACGGCCCCTCTTGAGATGGCTCCTCTCCCGTCGCCTCCTCTCGAGCTGTGAGCTGTGCCATGATCTCTATCCTTCGCTCCGCTACCTTAGTCGTCCTCAACCTGATCCCAAAGTGGTTTGCCACTTGTTGGAGCTGGGCCTTGGTACACTCCTCCAAAATTCTCTCGTCCCTTGTGTCAATAAATTTCCTTACTTTGTCATCCTCCATCTCTATATCATTGAGCATACACGACAGCACAGACAAGTTAGTAGGCACTAATTTCACCGTTTCAGTCCCTTAGCTGGTTGAGTAACAGTACCACTGAATTCACTGGCCACACCGTATTAGTACCCTGGCCACACTTGTCTTGAAATATGGGCCACACTGTAGCTTGATCCACGCTTCCTTGCGAAGTTCCCAGTACTTGGCTGCCGGGGTTCGAATCCTGGCAAGGTCGCCAGTTCTCTGTCACGTGGGGGTGGGCCGGGGCTCTGCTAGCACTCAGCTGCTAGGGGCTCAAAAGGCCGAATACTCAGCCCCTCCGACTCCCGGGATTCACCGGAGTCTCCTTGGTCCCACAGGAGGAGACCAACAATGCCCACCTGAGCAGGTCTTTGCTTCCACCACAAAAGGGGGGTGCCACTGATTCACCCTGGAAGCCCTTCAGTCAAACACGGGGAAACTGCTGTTAACAGTTCCGGCCTAGACCCGTGAAGGAGTGAAGGAAGACTCAGGCTTACCTCATAACCATAACCTCCCTGAGTCCTGCCTGCCAGACAAAAAGGTTGCAGGAAGTCTTTTCCCGCCTGTCTTCTCATTCTTCTTCTAAACAAGGTCGCCAGCTGGGTTATTATATCTGCACCCCAGCGATGCAGTTCAGTGGGTGTATTATATATTGTTTGTAGCCAGAAGATTGCTACTCCCATAGATCTGCTACTAGACTGTTGGCCCAGGGTACTCTCCCAGGAAGGTCTGTGTGGCTTTTCCTCTCTCTAGCCACTACGTTAACAGTTGCCACCATTCAGGCACTGATGCTGATCGGATGGCTAAGGGTACACTTTTATGTAAGTCTGTGCTGTCTTCACCACTCTCCAGGCAATAAGAACTTCTATAGAGAACGTAGTGTTCCCTAGGAGGTACTATGATAACCTTCGTGTATGCTCATAGAGAAATATTTTAATGGAGGCACACTTAAACACAGTGATAAAATGTGTGAATTTAATGACGGAAGTTACATGAACACACATACAATCACAAGTAATACATGAATATGAGAATAAGAATAATAAGTCTGGAGATCGTCAGCCTCTTCTTCCACGACCTCCAACACTCCTTCAACTGGGCAGAAAGACAGGAGTCCCACACTCTCTCACAGGAGGGCCTCTTCACCACGTCGGCGCCTCTTCTTCACTGTCCTGCCATCCATACACACTGTCCCCTCTGACAGTCCTGGACACAAGCTGCCTTGCAGCCTATTCTACTACTAAAGTATTAATGTCCTATTTCCACATACATAAGTAAATATTGTGGCCTAACTAGCCTACTCACACAAGGGGTAATGGGAGGGAAAATGATCTACCTTACATTCCTGGCTCACGCTGCCTGTCCCTCGATGGTGTGAGGTTCCCACGCTTCCCGAGTCGATCCCTGACGATCCAGGAACGTTCCACAGGTCCTCAGGTGTCGTGGAGCCTTCGCGTCGTCGCCGTTCCAATCCCTGAGATTCAGCTACCCCAATCCTGGTTCATCGATAGGCGCTGAGCTAATCACTATTTTCCCACACTCGCCCCTTTCACAAGGCGTTGCTCCTTGTCCTAGGAATAGTGTCGTCCTTCCAAGACCCTCAGTGGATGTGACCCGGTCACAGCTAGGCTTGCCCACCACACCTTTCCAGGCCCTCAACGTCCAGCGTCGCCGCCCAGCGTCGTCGCCGAATATTTTCCAAGTTTGGCACTCTTTTGCTCAATAAACTTGGTTCCTTTTTGCTTCCCAGAAGCGCGGGGTCTCCAATACATCAGATGGGCTGCGATAGCCAGCACTAATCCACTACGAAAGGCTTGTAGAGCCTTAAATCCTTGAGAGCTGACCGAGGTGCGTCCTCTCGCTTCCAAGGGCAGGTCAACTCTGACGTTGGCACCGCCTGAGGCACTCGGTGACGTCACGGCGGGCCCTGATTGGTCGCCCGCGACCTAAGTCGGCCAATCCGCGATCGGCTAGTGTCCCTTCCAAAAGGTCATATCTGCATTAGGGGATACTCTTTCATTTTATAACAGGGCACCAATTTCCCCTTACAACTACTTCCTTCCCTTAACTGGCAGCCGGTCTGGTCGCCACATATATCAATAGACTCCCTGTACCTCAGAGAATCAGTAGGGATAGCTGATATGACTCTTTAAGCCGGCAAACAAAAGAAATAGGAGAGGGCACCGTAACAACACCCAGATCACCACGGAGTACTAAGAATAGTTAGGGTCCAGTGTGAATGCACAATCACCCTAAAAACTTTAGAGAAATCAGTTCCTCTGGAATTATCCGACCAGGAAGGTTCACCAAATATGAACCTAAGTTAGGTTCCAGAAGAAAATATCTCTACAAATACTGGTACTCATCCCTCAAGGATTGCAGCGCAACAATGTAAACTCAAAAAACTTAAACAGTACTTTAATTCTGCATAAATGCATAGAATAGTCATCTGAGGTTGAGATGATTTCATGAGTCTGCAGGAATAGTTCAGTGAGTAAGTAACCGTTACAAGTCATTGCGACCCTACCCACCGATCTTGCTGTAGATCTGAGAGACTCCTTGATCTTAGATGACATAGTATTTAATACTTTAAAATCTTTAACTGATGTTCCCCATGATGACAGACTAATGACTCATTTTTCATACCTGTTTCACAGATACGGGACATCCGGCATGTACATTCTAATGTACTAACTTACTAATATGAAATTAATTTATATCTTCTGGGGAGGTAATCAGGTATGTCAGTACTAAAGCATGAAGTGCGACCGGTGTTCTCTCGCCCTCGGAGTTATGTTGGAAATTTCCCACACCCAAATACTATTACGATATACGATAATATGAATTTATGTACTAGGTGATAGTACAATAACATGAATTTATTGTGCTAGGAAATTAAATAACTAACTCTACTAACCCGTAGCATAGTACAGTCAAATTTTCACTAATATAGATACGGGTATTGCATGAGCTCTTCGGCTTCTGTGAGAATAAACTATGTGTATATATTAATCGAACTGAACCCAGTCTAACCTTGTTTAATTTATTAAGGAATACAGATTGGCAATTGATTTAATTAAATTTAGTAAATTTTGCTAAATTATATCACTGTTTATCCGTAAAGTTTCCACAGCAATGATCAGCTGATCCAGTAAACAAGTCTAATGAACTGGATATCACCTACGTATATATATGTAATTTATCTAACGTCACTTAGGTTCAATGATAAACATAGCGGAAAATCGTCTATTGTTACCTAGAGTACGTTATTATGACGTAAATAAACGTCGGCAATGTTTCCATCAAATAAGAAATGAAAATAAAATATTGTAAATTATATTCCACGTTTACACCACCCTGCATTAGGTGGCGTGCAGAGCAGTTGGAAGAGACTTGACTAGAGGAAAAGCTATGTTTGATTGGTGTCTCAATCAAAGAATATTTAGGTCTCCTGGAGCAACAGCTCACAATTTTTATAATAACCCTGTGTTAACATCAGCATTAGACTGGCCATACAATCTAACAATCATATGTCTTGGTGGCAATGATATACATCTAACTCGACTCCCATCCGAAATAATTAATAATCTTAGAAACATAATCAATTTCTTTAAGGAAAATAACTGTACAGTTGTCTTTATTTTAGTGGAATCTCGCCAACCAATAAGTAGCAATCATTGGGAAGTAAGTCCAGAATTTTACAAATGTGCAGTAATATATAAATTTTCGGCTAAGAAGAAGGGTGAGTTTGGAAGCTACCTACATACATTTTTCTGCTAGACCATTTTGTGAAAACCTTGCTCCAGACGGAGAATACTTGTCACGAGTCTAGAACACATGTGGCCAACAAATTAATTAAAACAATTAATCATTACAGGAGTTTGTAGGAAGAAAGCCAACATTAACTTGTATATATTTCAATGTTCTATATGTATTTTCTATAACTATATATTCTCTATAACCATATTCTATCGAAACAAAAAACTACAAAATCCCAAAAATTGCACTGCTAAAACAATTTGCACATTATTATTCCTGTTTCATATGCCAACCCACATTGGGTAGGATTTCTTAGACTGGAATTATACTGAATCACGTACAGCTCTAGCCTAACCCATTATTAGCTATTATCATTAATAAGAATTATTACTAGATTAGTACTGTATCAGACAGTACTAGTTAATCAACATTTAATATTTGCAGACCGTAAGCAGGGTGGGATTCACTCTTTACATGAATTGTGTACTTATATTTCATTATACATTTTTTTTTAGTTCATCTTTGAGTGTTACTAGATGTCACTACCAACCGAAGGTGAAAGAGATGGACTAGCCCTAGGTGCTACTGTAGTGATACCAAAGTATCACTCAAATCTTATATATGTCATGTTTAGGTAGGAAGCTAACCTCTACGTGAGGTAGGATCACATAGTCTAACCAAGAAAATTACATATTAGGAGTTATATAAATAACAACTTTACAAGCCCTACAAGGCTTGAAATTAAGCCAACATGGCTACTTCAGAAAAATTTAAGAGATCCCTGATTGAAGAGGCCTTAAAGGTCTTCTCACGAGATTGCTCAATATGTCAGAGAACTTATTTAAAGCCTCGCCAGTTGACTGTAATCAACTAGAAATATCTTTAAGTGTCGCTGATCGCAAATTTGAACAAGTTAAGACTATGATTGAGTCATATGTCAGTGTGGTGAACAGTAGTGACACTGATCCTGATGAAATAGACCAGATCATAGTAGAAACATCTCAGTATGAAGATGATACTCAAGATAAATTCAATCTTCTACTTAATGTATTAAATACACATAAAGTAACACCTAACATAACAGGATCTCAACACAGTGAGAACTCTCTCTCTCTCCCTCCCCCATCCCAACAGGGTCAACCATGGCAGCCAGAGGTCCCAGGGGAACAGGAAAGAGCCAAGGTGACGAGATGAAGGAAATGTTCGCCCAGTTTCTGGAGGACATCAAGAGTGAGATGCAAGAAATGATGCAGGAAATGAAGAACGAAATAAGCAACCTGAAAAGAGAGCTGACAGCAGCAAAGGAGGAGATTAGAGCCCTCAAAGAAAATGGTATCGAGGCTGAGAATCAGAAAACCACCCAGGGAGAAGGTGGTAATAGTTTTCTGGATGAGAATGCCACAATAAAAGCAACATTTGCGGAAATACTAAAAAAAAATAACTCTGAAGTAATGACTGCAGTGATGGAGGTGGCAATGAAAGCAGCCACCTCGCAGGAGGCGGCACGCTCCACTAGCCAACTGCTGGAAAGGAACAGATCAGTGGTTGCTGTGGGTATTAAGGAGCAGGAAGGATCTAATAGGACAGAGTGGAGTGACAAGGACAAAGCAGCAGTGAATGAAGTACTAAAGGCACTAGACATGGAAGGGGCTGAGCATAGCATTGAGAAGGTTTTCAGGCTAGGCCGGTACAACAAAGACCGAGACCGAATGATAAAGATAGTGTTTGCAAACGAGAACACAAAGGAGAAGATCCTATCAAGGAAGAGCTCCCTGAAAAACGTGGGAAAATTAAAAAATGTATTCCTCCAGAGAGACATGACAAGGGAGGAGAGAGCCGTGGCGGCAGAAGCAAGGAAGAGGCGCAGGGCGAGAGGGGAAAACCAGGAAGTAACAGCTCCCAACCCAACACCCCCAGAGGCGAGGGGGGAACCCACAACCAGCTACCCAGTAACACCAGAAGGGAGGACAACCCCGCCTCCCTCCACTGCATAGAAAACCCCCCTACCCCAAACCCTCCCTGCCCCCACACAAATGTTCAGCAAAATCTCCCTCCCCCCACACCCAATCCCCACCCTTCTACCCCTCCCCTCCTCCCGAGTCCTCCCTCCCCCCCTTTCCTTCCCGTCCTCCCTCCCCTTTCACCCCATACCCTCCCTGTCCCTCCCCCTTCACTGGATCCCCCGCCCCTCATCCCAGTATCCTCTGAGACCCTGTTATCCACCTCACAGGTCCTCACACCCATGGAACAGCCTCCCCCACCAGCAGAACACTCACCAAGGAGGCGATTTGAGAAGGGACAGAAGAAAGTGAGCCTCAAAGCGATGTACACAAACATAGATGGAATTACAAATAAAGCAAATGAGCTTGGAGAACTGGTACTAGAGGAAAACCAGACATAATAGCCCTCACAGAAACAAAGATCACGAAAACGATAACAAATGCAGTGTTCCCACAGGACTATTATGTTATGAGGAAAGAGAGGGAAGGACGAGGTGGGGGTGGTGTAGCTCTGCTGGTAAGACAAGGCTGGGATTTTGAGGAGATGGATATTCAGGGCTGCGAAGGTTTCAGTGACTACATAGCAGGTACTGTAACAAATGGAGGGAAAAAAATTATAGTCGCAGTCATATATAATCCACCACCAAATGACAGAAGACCTAGACAGGAATATGATAGAAACAACATGGCCACCATTAACATAATAGAAAGAGCAGCTTCTGTTGCTAGCAGGAATGGATCTGGACTACTAATTATGGGAGACTTCAACCATGGGAAGATAGATTGGAAGAACAGAGACCCGCATGGAGGACCAGAAACATGGAGAGCTAAGCTGCTGGACGTGGCAACAAGAAACTTTCTAAGCCAGCACACCAAAGAACCAACAAGAATGAGAGGAGAAGATGAACCAGCAATGCTTGATTTGATATTTACCCTAAATGAATGGGATATAAGGGAAGTTAAGATGGAAGCGCCCTTGGGAATGAGTGATCACAGTGTATTGAACTTTGAGTACCTGGTAGAGCTAGGACTTATCTCCCCCCAAAAAGAACTAGGAATCAAAAGGCTGGCATACCGAAAGGGGAATTATGAACAGATGAGAAGTTTCCTAAGTGAAATACCTTGGGACACAGACCTCAGAGATAAGTCTGTACAGGGTATGATGGACTATGTTACCCAAAAGTGTCAGGAGGCAGTAAACAGGTTCATCCCGGCCCAAAGGGAAAAATCCGAGAAGCAACAGAAGAATCCATGGTATAATAGGGCATGTATGGAAGCGAAGAAACTGAACAAAAAGGCGTGGAGGAACTTCCGGAATAACAGAACACCAGAAAGCAGAGATACCAGAGAACCAGGAATGAGTACGTCAGGGTGAGAAGAGAAGCAGAGAAAAATTTTGAAAATGATATAGCAAACAAAGCCAAGACCGAACCAAAGCTACTCCACAGTCACATCAGAAGGAAAACAACAGTGAAAGAACAGGTATTGAAACTTAGAACAGGCGAGGACAGGTATACAGAGAATGACAGAGAGGTGTGTGAGGAACTTAACAAGAGGTTCCAGGAGGTCTTCACAATAGAACAGGGTGAGGTCACTGTGCTAGGAGAAAGGAAGGTAAACCAGGCGGCCTTGGAGGAGTTCGAAATTACGAGAGAGGAGGTCAAGAGACACCTGCTGGATCTGGATGTTAGAAAGGCTGTTGGTCCAGATGGGATCTCACCATGGGTACTGAAAGAGTGTGCAGAGGCACTTTGCCTGCCACTCTCCATAGTGTATAGTAAGTCACTAGAGACGGGAGACCTACCAGAAATATGGAAGACGGCGAATGTGGTCCCAATATACAAAAAGGGCGACAGACAAGAGGCACTGAACTACAGGCCAGTGTCCTTGACTTGTATACCATGCAAGGTGATGGAGAAGATCGTGAGAAAAAACCTGGTAACACATCTGGAGAGAAGGGACTTCATGACAAATCGCCAACATGGATTCAGGGAGGGTAAATCTTGCCTTACAGGCTTGATAGAATTCTACGATCAGGTGACACAGATTAAGCAAGAAAGAGAGGGCTGGGCGGACTGCATTTTCTTGGATTGTCGGAAAGCCTTTGACACAGTACCGCATAAGAGGCTGGTACATAAGCTGGAGAGACAGGCAGGTGTAGCTGGTAAGGTGCTCCAGTGGATAAGGGAGTATCTAAGCAATAGGAAGCAGAGAGTTACGGTGAGGGGTGAGACCTCCGATTGGCGTGAAGTCACCAGTGGAGTCCCACAGGGCTCTGTACTCGGTCCTATCTTGTTTCTGATATATGTAAATGATCTCCCGGAGGGTATCGATTCATTTCTCTCAATGTTTGCGGACGATGCTAAAATTATGAGAAGGATTAAAACAGAAGAGGACTGTTTGAGGCTTCAAGAAGACCTAGACAAGCTGAAGGAATGGTCGAACAAATGGTTGTTAGAGTTTAACCCAACCAAATGTAATGTAATGAAGATAGGTGTAGGGAGCAGGAGGCCAGATACAAGGTATCATCTGGGAGAGGAAATTCTTCAGGAGTCAGAGAAGGAAAAAGACTTGGGGGTTGATATCACGCCAGACCTGTCTCCTGCAGCACATATCAAGCGGATAACATCAGCGGCATATGCCAGGCTGGCCAACATACGAACGGCATTCAGAAACTTGTGTAAAGAATCATTCAGAACTTTGTATACCACATATGTCAGGCCAATCCTGGAGTATGCAGCCCCAGCATGGAGTCCATATCTAGTCAAGGATAAGACTAAACTGGAAAAGGTTCAAAGGTTTGCCACCAGACTAGTACCCGAGCTGAGAGGTATGAGCTACGAGGAGAGACTACGGGAATTAAACCTCACTTCGCTGGAAGACAGAAGAGTTAGGGGGGACATGATCACCACATTCAAGATTCTGAAGGGGATTGATAGGGTAGATAAAGACAGTCTATTTAACACAAGGGGAACACGCACAAGGGGACACAGGTGGAAACTGAGTGCCCAAATGAGCCACAGAGATATTAGAAAGAACTTTTTTAGTGTCAGAGTGGTTGACAAATGGAATGCATTAGGAAGTGATGTGGTGGAGGCTGACTCCATACACAGTTTCAAGTGTAGATATGACAGAGCCCGATAGGCTCATGAATCTGTACACCTGTTGATTGACGGTTGAGAGGCGGGACCAAAGAGCCAGAGCTCAACCCCCGCAAACACAACTAGGTGAGTACAACTAGGTGAGTACACACACACACACACACAGTTTCAAATATAGATATGATAGAGCCCAGTAGGCTCAGGAATCTGTACACCAGTTGATTGACGGTTGAGAGGCGGGACCAAAGAGCCAGAGCTCAACCCCCGCAAGCACAATTAGGTGAGTACAATTAGGTGAGTACAGTACAGCTCAAGCAGAGGCACGTTTACCTTCTTTCGATTTGCCCACCTTTGGTGGACTGGATGAAGAAAATTGGGATACCTTTGGACTTCATTTAAGGTGGCATAATGCAAAAATATGTAATAAATGAAAACTAGTTCAATTTCATTCAAACTTTTTCGACGAGTTGTATATGAAAAAGGTTTCATCTGGTCCGAGTCTCAGCATCGTAGCATAAATAAGAAGGGAGAAAAAAATATTGAATTACGTGTCAATAAATTTCCAAAATGGTCAACAATTAACATCATAAACAAGTGTCAACTGAAATCATGTCTATGACTCTCAGGTATCACAATAGCATATAATAAAAATATTTTTAATATTTTTATTATATGCTATTGTTTTTTATTTTTATTAATATTTTTAATATCATATAATACAAATATTTTAGTTTTATCCAAAAGAATTTAGTTAAAAAATAATCATTTTTTTGTTTTTGTTTATTTTTTCATTTTTTTTATTTGTTTATCGGACGATTTCCATTAAATTTATACACCTGACTGCACGTACGCCTATTGTAAGGGTGCCAATTTTGGAGGAAATTGGTTGATGTCAACCTCAGCCACAGATGGAAGCACCATAGATATTATTTTTTACTTATTTATTTTCAAGTAACATAAACGTCCTATAACTCTTTCATTTTTTATTCAATTTGCATGAAACGTACATCTTATATGTAGAGTTGATGTTTCTACATATATGTTTCAAGCTTTTTTTCCTAAGTTCATTTATTGATTTTATAATAGTAATGAACCATGATATATTTGCATAATTTTTTATGGAACTTTGACTATTTGTATTAGTAAAACTAAACATATTTTAAAAAATCTGCTGAAACAGATCCTTTTATTATATGCTAATGTAATAGAAAAGGGTCATAGAAATGATTTAATTTGAAACTTATGATGGTAGTTTCGATTTGAAAATGTGTAAAATTCGTTGAAAAAAATTCCCATTTATATTTAGGCTGCAATACTGAAACTTGGAACAATTGCAGCCCTTTTCATATACAACTAGTCAAAAAATATTGGCTGACATTAAACAACTTATAAGAAACGAAGTTATGCCCCCTTAATGCTCCTATACATTATAAAATATCCATAAATAAAGTAACTAAATTTTCTTACCTTCAAAGTCTCCACAAAGGGGAAGCTAAGAAGGTTATAGCTAATTTGTCCCTTGAAGACAATAACTATGATATAGCTATACAACTGTTGGATGCTAATTACTGTAACAAGGAATTAAGTGTAGCTAATCTTTTTTACAAATTAGAGGATATAAGTCCACCTAGTGGTCGACCAGACTTTCTTCAAGACTTTAGGTTGGAAGTAGATTCCACTGTGAAAGCGTTAGGTACAAAGGTAAATGTATCAGCTTCAGAATGTCCTTTCCATTGTTCTTCAGAGATCCTTTACCTTGACCAGATTTTCGAGAAACTGAGAATCACTGTTACCAGGCTGAAGGCTCATGATAAGATAAAATCTGAACCAAAGCAACCTATTACTGATAAATCAGTACACACAAAATTTTCCCAAGTTAGGTCCAACAAATAATAAATCTAAATCAACTACCCCCCCACTTCAAGAAGGAAGGGTAGCAGTGTAGGTACCTATACAGTAAATCCCTCTGAACCTTTAGTTAATGTGCGTCCTAAGACTACTACTACTGCAGGATGGAGCTGTTTGTTCTGCCAAGGACAACATATAACATTTAGATGTAGTGCATACAAAGATCGTACTGCGAGTATTAAACGTCTCAAAGAGTTATGTCGTTGTAAATGATGCATGGGATCACATGATCATAGCACTTGTACGGTTGTCTTGCATGTGTGCAACAAGTGCCATAATGGCCAACATCACTCAACACTGTATGGAGTAACACGAACCAGGTCATCAAAACTTCAAGTGGAACCGAGTACCTTCACCACTGTACAATACTGCAAGGTATATCATTAAGTTAATGTACTTGCTACTAAATAAGATAATATTACAACGTTACCTACAGCTCAGCTACGGTTAACTAATAAGAAATCTAGGATCACCACACGTGGTCTTTTTGTCAAGAAAACATTCATTAATCAACAATTAGACGATCAGTTAAAGCTCAAACCCTTGCATCAAGCAAAGTTAAACATTTCCGGATTTTTAACACACCAGACCTCGCGATTATAATGTTGTGAGAGTTTTAGTACTTCTTGGAGGCTATGCTAGCCCAGTACAGGCTATTATTATTGATAAGATCCCATCTGACCTGTATGTTTATGGTCTAGGGAACACAGACAAACTTCTGAAAGGTAAAGGAGTTAAGATGACTAATCATAAAATAAAATCTGACCACCTCACCGATGTCGGTATATTGGTAGGGGGCAGATGATTATTTCTATAAATTTTTATCACTGGATGCACCAAGCAACAGGGAATGAATCTGTTGCTATCAGCTGGAGACAAATTGCCTACTGGACCGGTGCTACCTCAGAAGAATTCCTCATCAGTATATAGTCAACGAAGTCAACTCGATCATAGTTGTGTGACTAGGCTTAGAACAGTCACTACTCAAGTTCAGAGACTTGACTGAAGATACCTCTGATCCCCCTGTACATAAATTTTGGGATCTAGATACTTTATGCATCGTCCCTGAGCAACCAAGTCCAGATGACACTTGAACCTTAACAACAATACCTTAACTGAGTTATTTACAAAGATAATCAATACTGGGTTAAATTGCAATGAAAATTAAATCATCCACAATTACCAGTAAATCACTTGGGTGTAATCCCAGGTAGCTCAATTGAATAAGCAACCTGACAAATTACAGCTGTATCATAACTTAATAGAACAACAACTTGACAACAAGTTTATTGAAGTTGTTGAGAATGATAACTCTAATCAGGGACGTTACTTGCCTCACCACGCCTTATTGAAAGATTCAATTACTACACCATCAGAATTGTATTCAACTGTAGTGCCAAAGTGAAAGCAAATAGTGTCTCACTAAACAATTACCTACAAACTGGCCCAAGTCAGACAAAGACTCAATGACGTATTGTTACAGTTTCGCCTTGGAACCTATGCCTATACGGCCGATATAAGTAAAGGTTTCCTTAGAGTAGGTCTGCAAAAATTTCGGCAAAATTTCACAAAGTTCCTCTGGGTAAAGGATCCCAATGATCCACAAAGTGAAATAGTAATTTACAAATTTGCATCAGTCGTATTTGGGGCTACCTCTTCTCCGTTTCTGCTTTAAGCAACATTGAATACACATTTGAAGAAATCTGACAGTCCTCACAAGACCGAAATTAGCAATAATTCATTTGTAGACAATTTCCAGGGAACTACAAGTGATAAATCAAAATTAATTGAAATATATCATGAGGCTAATCACAAATTACTGGGAGCTAATATGCCTCTACAGTCGTAGGCTTCCAATGATGAACAATTAAATCAGAAAATAGTAAATGAATTTCCAGGGTACCAAGTACCCCATATTTTGAAAGTCCTTGGTAAGAAATGGAATACTTCTGATGATGAGCTAAATATTAGATCAGTGTCCTTAAATCAGAAAACACTAATTCTTCTTTAACTATGAGGAAGTTATTATCCATTGCTAGTAAATCATTTGCAACCCGTTCTCGCACTTTCTTATAGTCAATATTTACTTATTAAATACATACATATGTGACATACTAAACATACTAGTTTACCTTGAAAAGCTTCATAGAAAACACCGACCTTACCTAATCTTCTTAGTATGTTAAGATAAGCATCTTATTGCTTCGTAATTACAATTATTACTTAACCTATTATAGGTATAGGTTAAGTAACAATTGTAATTACTTAACCTATTATAGGTATAGGTTAAGTAATAATTGTAATTACTTGACCTATAATAGGTATAGGTTAAGTAATAATTGTAATTACGAAGCAATAAGATGCTTATCTTAACATACTAAGAAAGTTATGTAAGGTCGATGTTTTCTATGAAGCTTTTCAAGGTAAACTAGTATGTTTAGTATGTCACATATGCACGTATTTAATAAGTCAATATTGACTATACGAAAGTGCGAAAACGGGTTGTAATATGACCCTTTAGACATAATTAGCCTCATTTTGATTAAAGGCAAACTGCTCATACAGGAGTGCGACAAACAAAAATGGGTTGGGACGATCCGTTGCCTAGTGACTTGCAAGATAAATGGCAGCAGATCACAGCAGATTTAAATATTCTCAGTACCCTTAAATTTCCTCATAATGCTATAGGCTAAAACAACCCATAAACTTTCATGTGTTTTGTGACGCCTCAGGCAAGGCATATGGCACGGTAGCCTACTTAATGAACTCAGAGCAATCAATTTTACTTACTTCTATGGCCAGAGTGGCCCTGCTAAAGAAGAGGTCTTAACCACAAATGGATTTAACGGCTTTGTTAGTAGGTGTCCGATTGGCTCATTACCTGACCAAGACACTAAACTACATTAACTTCTCTGAGATAGTAGTGTGGTCAGACGATGAGGCAATCTTACAATGGGTAAAAAACAATCACAACAAAACTCCCTATGTCAGTAACCGAGTTAGGGAGATTAGAGAGTTGTCAGCTTAGTATAAATTGAGATATGTTCCTACAAAGGATAACCCCGCTGACTATCGTTCACGAGGATTGACACTAAGGCAAGTAGTTAAAACCGAAATGTGGTTTAAGGAACCCCAGTGGTTGATCAGTGGTCAGTGGCCTAAACAAAAGCCACAAGTCATAGTGACCAATATCACTGCCCCCCCAGCCCTCTCTGATCGGAGTGGTGCCCTCACTTATGTCAGTGTTCATGGGGCGCCCTTGGAGTTTCCGGAGGGTCTGCTACGGCAGTAATTCGGCCAGTAGGGCGCTGTTGTTAGTGTGCGGTTGCACATAATATCTTCAAGTCCGCTCAAGGGTGTGCAGACGAACATTCGCACCCTGGGCATGTGTCTCAGGGTAGACATTCAGTCTCTGTGAAACTCATGGGATACCACGTTTGGGTGTTTTACGTTCGCCAGCCTTCGACATATTATCGTTGTGTCCTTTTGGGCCTTATGCTTTGGGCTTTTTGGTGTTCTGCATCTGCCGTTGTGCCCATGAACCTCTTCAGTGAGGAGGATTTCCCGCCGCTTCCTGTGGAGGAGGCATCGGTGGATGTGAATGTGGACGTCTCTTCGGCCGCAGATGTGCCCCCTGTGTCGACTGTTGCTCCTCCTGCTGTGGTCGCCTCTCCTCCGGAGGTTGTGTCGACACCTGGTGATTGTCCTGCTCCGGCTGGTGTCCCTGGAGTTCCTGTGGTTCTTCCGACTGCCTTATGCTTGGATCCCCCGTCTTCAAGTTCATCTGCTGCGTCTGTCCCTGTCCCTGCACCCTCGCCTTCTGTCCTGAGTGCTGGGGTGGATACGGCGCCTCTTCTTGTGCCTGGCCTGGTATCCCATGTGGTTGAGGATGCTGCAGTTCTACGACGAGCGTCGGTCCGCCTGGCTTGTGGTGCGTGTGTCTCTCAGTCAGCCTTCAGTTCTGATGATGTGCAGCCAGAGCCTAAGCATTCCCGGCGTTCTTCTTCTGCATGGGCTGACGTCGGTGATTTCGACGATTGTGGATCTTCCGGCGACGGCGGGATGGCACCGGTTATGTTGCACTCTTCGGTGGTGGCTGAGGTGCATTTGCCTGCAGATGCCGGTGCCGGTGTTTCGGCCTCCCCTTCTGGTGTGGTGTCTGCGGATCCTGATTCGGGTGCGTCGCCTGCGTCGGATGGTTCCGTTTCTTTGTGGGGGTGGTTTCCCCCTGCTGAGGTTCGTGGTGAGCATGGTGACCTAGTGGTGGTGTTGAAAAAGGCTACTCGCTCTGGGGGGTCCGTGCCTCCTTCCTCGTTTCCTGTTTCGTCACCGGCGATCTTGTCGCCTCTTCCGTCTCCAGCCGTCTCTTCTGTATCTCCTGCGGTATCGGTGGAGGTGTTACCGTCTCGTCAGCCGTCACATTCTTCTTCTGTGCAGCCAGGGCCGTGGACGTCTTGGCGGCCTACGTACTGATTGTGCACTTGTTTGGGTAGTGTTGAGTGCCCTGCAGACTGTTAGCGTGGCCCAGCCTGGGTTTGTTCTCATCTATGTATTATGTATTGCGATTATGCTTTCGTTTTTTTTTTGTCGTATATTAATATTTTATTTATTGTTGTATATTATCATATTGTATTGGTGCCTCTCAGTGTGTGGTTGCGGTGCCTTTAGGCTTGATCTGTTTAATTATGTTCTGGTGTTTGGGTTGTTGGGTGCGGGTTTGGGTGTCTTGTGTTGTATTGTTGTTGTTGTTTCTGTATTGTATTCCCCTGTGTTTGTATTTATTACTGTATTTTGTGGTCGGCTCTTTCGGCCGGTGTTTTGTCATTTTGTACTTTTGTGCTCTGTTTGTTCTGTTTGATTTTATTGTATTTATTCGCATACTTGCATGTAAAAAAAAAAAATCACTTCTTCCACTGAGGCCCCAGAACCCCCTCGATCTTTGGCTATTGATCCTAATCATTATTCAAGTTTAGATAAATTACTAGGGATTACTCAGATAGTGTTCGGATTTCTTAACATGATAGGAATCAAATACCAATTCCCTAGTCTGATGAAATATTGGATCAAACAAACACAGATGGAAACGTATGGGAGAAATTATGAGAATCTCCCTGACAAATTGGTAAGATATTTAGACATATGGTTTGACTCAGACAATAATAACATTTTGTGATATGGAGGACGATTACAACATGCAGAAGTCGATTTAGAAGTAAAGAATCCTATCCTTCTTCTTCGTCGCCACATCATTAGTAAATTAATAGTATTACATTGTCATGAATATGTCACTTTACATGGGGGGAGTGTTAGACACTCTCACTGATTTAAGGCAGAAGCTTTGGCTTCCCCAGCGTCGTCAAACTGTCAAATCAAAAATCAAATTTTGTGTGATCTGCCAGAGGTATGATGCTTGGGAGTGTCATTATCTAGGACCTCCACCGTTACTTAGAGAACGAGTCGTATACCTTCGTCCCTTTGAGACCACTGGGGTAGATTACACAGGAGCCCTTATTTTAATAGGCACTACCGATTAAATTCCGGTGAAAGCCTATATATGTCCTTTTTACGAGCGCCACTACAAGAGGTGTACATTTAGAAGTCACTTCTGACATGAGAGCAGAAGCCTTCCTACAAGCCTTTTGAAGGTTTATGGCACGTCGATCCTGCCCCAAATTGATGATTTCGGAAAATGGATCCAATTTTGTGGCAAGAGAAGCCTGCCTAAGGAAGATATAGAATCATCTAGAGGTACGAGCAGTCTTAAAACAAAGACAGTGCCACTGGAAATTTATACCTCCTAGAGCCCCGTGGCAAGAGGGATTCTATGAACGAATTGTAGACACTGTGAAACGATGCTTAAGAAAAGCCCTACATCATCAAAAAATTAGCCTTACCGAACTCCAAACCATTGTCACTAAAATAGCAGCACTAGTCAACAACAGACCACTTAACTATCTCTCAGATGATTTCTCACACAGAGAACCTCTGAGTTCCCTCTCATCTGATAAATGGTAGTCTTTTTAGTCCTCTAATATCTCTATAAGATTAGGATCCGGAAGACCCATCATATGTCGGAAGGAACAACTTGGTGGAAACTTATAAACATCTTTCCAGAGTGATAGGCAGGTGGAATGAAGTGTGGAATCGTGAGTATCTAACTGCTCTGAGAGAATACCATTATGGAGCTATCAGCGCCTATTATAAAATCCGTTTAAAACCAGGTGATCCTGGTTTTAGTGGACAGCGCCGGACAAGGTCAGAATGGCCTATAGGCAAAATTGTTGTTGTACACCCAGATCACCACGAAGTACTAAGAATAGTTAGGGTCCAGTGTGAAGGCACGATCACCCTAAAAACTTTAGAGAAATCAGTTCCTCTGGAATTAACCGAACAGGAAGGTTCACCAAATATGAACCTAAGTAAGGTTCCAGAAGAAAATATCTCCACAAATACTAGTACTCATCCCTCAAGGATTGTAGCGCAACAATGTAAACTCAAAAAACTTAAACAGTACTTTAATTCTGCATAAATGCAGAGAATAGTCATCTGAGGTTGAGATAATTTCATGAGTCTGCAGGAATAGTTCAGTGAGTAAGTAACCGTTACAAGTCATTGCGACCCTACCCACCGATCTTGCTGTAGATCTGAGAGACTCCTTGATCTTAGATGATATAATATTTAATACTTTAAAATTTTTAACTGATGTTCCCTATGATGACAGACTAATGACTCATTTTTCATACCTGTTTCACAGATACGGGACATCCGTCATGTACATTCTAATGTACTAACTTACTAATATGAAATGAATTTATATCTTCGGGGGAGATAATCAGGTATGTCAGTACTAAAGCATGAACTGCGACCGGTGTTCTCTCGCCCTCGGAGTTATGTTGGAAATTTCCCACACCCAAATACTATTACGATAGTACGATAATATGAATTTACGTACTAGGTGATAGTACTGTGACGGTAAAGTGTTGGAATGTTGATGTTCGGCAGTCAATGGCAGGTGTCAATGCCTGGTCACACTTACAAAAAAAAAGAGACTGCTTGCCTGTTTGTCTGTGGTAAGGTAATGGGAAGACACACAACACACAAAATATAAACAATGAAATTTTAATTACTTTCGAAAACAAGATATGAACAAAGACAATCCCTTGGCTTACGTAAAATTCAAAACAAGTCAACAAACAAAACATGAATAATTACTAGATATGAAAATTTACTCTACAATAAAATAATGTGCAATGCAATAATAAACAGGTGCTGAGAATATTGGCTATAGCTGCCACTTCCCTTAGTATACGACTGCCAGGGCTTAGTATAACAGAGAGAGATGTCAACTTCTAAGAGCACAGGAATATTCTGAGGAGGACAGCTTGAGCTGGAGCAGACATCGACTCAGGTAGAGGGCGTGAGTGCAGGTGCAGGTGTGCTGTCGGCGATACACCAGCCAATCAGGCGCAAGCAGGCGGAGAATGGGTAGTTAGCTCGTTGACGACGGGCGGTGAGCCGGTGTGACGGGTGGTGCAAGGTACGCTTTGCTTCCTGGTCAAAACGTTTTGTGCTACTGGTGGACGTATCTTTAATGTAGAATCTTGTATTTGTAGAATGACGTGACTGATATAGGGAAGAGCAGGCTCAATCTCTCTTGAAAGAGATTATCGTCACAACTCTCCCCCGAAGCCTGCGGTTCCGGAAGAAGTTACGTCTTCATGTGGTAGAGTGATAGGTGGAGCTGCCTCTACTTCATAGATTCTGGGGAGGGCGTCGGCTATGATGTGGTCAGACCAAGTGATGTAGAGATCTCTAGGTTGAATTTCTGCAGATATCAAGCCCATTGTTGAAGCAGTCGATTGTTGAATTGGGCTTGCTGCAGGAAGTGTAGGGTGTTGTGGTTCGTGTAGATGGTGGTAGACCGAGCACTTTTCAGGTATTGTTTGAAGTGCTGCGACAAACCACACGGCACCTCGGATGCATTTCCGACGGTTCCTTTCATATAAAAGGGGTGACGCCGAGGAAAATAAGACTCGCGTCCCTACCAACGATGAGTAGCGTCCCTACTCTCAGGACGATGAGTAGCTCCCTGTCGATTGTGCTGTAGTTCCTTGTAGCTGTGGTCGCTAACAGGTAGATTCTCCTCGCCTCGTTGTTGCATTAGGTCACCCCCGATGCCGGTACCACTGGCGTCGACATGGAGGATGAAAGGCTTCGTGATATCTGGCGAGGTGAGAATAGGATTAGAATATGGCAAAGGAGCACTATTATGGTCCTGTAAATTGTTATGAAGATCAGTTAGGATTTCCGAATTGGAAAGCGCTGACTCAGTGTCAGTGCTTTCGGGAGGAGAAGCAGGGAAGGTCTCACTGTGGATGTATGGACCTTTAAAGGTAGAATATGCTACTAACACAGTGGGAGGAGTACCGTTATATAGCTTCAGGAGGTTGACGTGGCACAACTGGGTCTTCCGCCGCCTATCTGTAGTCTCTAGAACGTAGTTGTGGTTGTTTCTGCACTCTTTGGTGCGGTAGGGTCCTAAAAACCTGTTTTGCAAGGGAGAACCTGGGATAGGGAAATAGGCCAACACGAAGTGTCCCGGTTTAAATTTCCTTATTTTGCTGTTCTGGTCGTAATGAGTCTTCATCCTCTCCTGGGCTTTCAATAGATTATCCTTAGCAAAGTTATGCACCCTCTCTAGAATGTGTTGTAGGTTTTGAAGAAACTGGGGCACATTCTGATGCTCACTGAAGGTGGCATCACGTAGAGAGTCTTTAAAAGCTTTGAGAGGAGTTCGTCACTTACGTCCGTAGAGCATCTCATAAGGAGATACTCCTAGAGACTCATTGGGAAGACTTCTAAAAATACACATAATGAGGTCAAGTTGTTTATCCCAATCTCATTGCAAAACTTCTTTAGGAGTGCTTTAATAGTCTGATGACTACGTTCAAGAGAACCCTGTGAAGCAGGATGATAGGGGCTGGACAATACCTGTGTGATGTTGAACTCTTCCAGTGTCCTCTTGAAGAGATCACTGGTGAAGTTGGTGCCACAGTCACTCTGAACCTTCCTTGGAAATCCATACTGGGTGAAGATCTTCAATAAGTGTTTCACCACAGTAGCAACCGTAATGTTCTTTACTGGAACTGCTATGGGGAATCTGGTGGTAGGACACAGGATGGTTAGTATATAGGCGTTGCCAGAACTGGTCCGAGGTAAAGGACCAACACAGTCTATAATAAGTCTGTGGAAAGGTTCCGCAGGCACCTGGATGGGTGTCAGTGGTGCTCTGGGGATAGAGATGTTCGGTTTACCTGCCATCTGACATGTATGACACTGTTTGACGTACTGTTTGACGCTATTTACCATACCTGGCCAGTAGTAGTCTTGACGGATTCCGTGGTAGGCCTTGTTAAAACCGTAATGCGAAAGTGCTCCGTGGGCCAGGTGTAGAATAGTGGTCCGCAGGCTGGTAGGAATCACTTGTTGTTCGACGTGGGCCCAATCGTCCTCCTCCTTCAGTTTACTGGGTCTGTATCTGCGGTAGAGCAACTCGTTCTCAAGAAAGAACCCAGGAATACTGTCAGGTTGAGTCTCAGCCTGGAAGAATAATGGTGTCAAGGTAAGATCTTCCCTCTGTAACTTACGGAACTCCAACGTGGTCAGATTCGGGGGTAGTTTCTGAGGGTCTTGAGGGACAGCGGTAGCAGTAGAGTCAGCTGGCTGTGGTCGTGCAGCTTGTGCACGGGTGGTCACCAAAACCGGAGGAGAAACTTCATCACTCTTGAACCTTTGCTGGAACATACTCAAAGATTGGATTATCCATTACAGAGGTACACACCTGGGGTTTGTCCAAGGCGATCAGGTTGGTCGGTTGCAGGTCTTCTGCCAAGTCGTTGCCCAGGAGAAGTTGCACTCCAGGCATGGGAATAGGTTTTTCCTTGATGGCGACTTGGACTTCACCGGTCACGAAGGGACAATCCAGGTGGACTCTGGCGAGTGGATATGGAGTGGTAGCAGTGAGGTCAGTGATGAAGACGGTTTCCCCGGTGTAGGCGATATTGGGCACAGCTGATTTCAATGGGATTGATTGAAGAGCCGCTGTGTCCCTCAAGATCTTCAGTTTGAAACGTCCCTCCGGATCTGAACCGTTGGTAGAGACAGTTCCAGGATACAGGTGTTTACTGAAGAGAGAAAGATCATTAACATGAACACCAACATTCATCACAGGCTTACCGGACTTAGGAGGAGTCTGTTTGGGTTTAGTGGATTCAGTATTACCTTTGTATTGAGACTTACCACATTTATCTATGGTATGTCCATAGAGTCTACAATACTTACAGTACAATTGCGAGCTAGCTTGATCGGTACTCACTTTCTCGTAACTGTACCAAGACTTCTTACTGGAAGGTGGTTCTGGTGTCAGCCAGTGTATGAGGCTGTGTCAGCCGACTAAGCACATTTTAGGTAATCGGTCTCCTCTTTATCTGCTAAATATAAACGGACAGGAGGAGGCACACGCCTCAAGAATTCTTCAACTAGCGTGAGGTTGACGAGTTCTGCAAAGGTAGAGACATGTGCTGCTTCCTGCCATTTCATAAAATTTCTCCTTTTGTTATTAGCAAATTCTAGAAAGGTGGTGGTACTTGCCTTTAGGTGGTCACGGAATTTTCGTCGGTAGCTTTCGGTGGAGAGAAGGTAGGCGTCCAACACTTCTTGCTTCAGGGTCTGGTAGTCATTCTCAGACGCCAAAGTACTGAGAGTAACTGCAGCTCTACCTGTGAGATGTACTCTGAGAAGGTTAGCCCATTGGTCGGCAGGCCAGCTAAGTTGATTAGCAAGGGTCTCAAAGGTGGTAAAAAATACGTCGACCTCTGTCTCTACGAATGGTGGCATTAACTTACTTGCATGGGAGATTTTGAAACTTACTGGAAGACTGGCGGTAGCTTGCTGGCGTTGAGTGAGGTGTGTAGTTTCCAACGCGAGTTCTTGTTGACGACATTCTATAACCATAGCAGCTTGTTGTTTGTCATGCTCGCGTTGCATCTCCAGGTGACGATGTTTTGCTTCAAGCTGTACTCGCTCACGCTCACGGAGTATTGCAGTTTCACGTTCCTTGAGGGCGACTTCCTCTTTCCTCAGTTGTAGAGCTTCTTTTTGTTGTTCGAGGGCTTCCCTTTGCTGCTCTCGCCCGATCTTGGCAAGTTCTAGTTTGAGTTTCATAGATGCCAAATCAGGTTTATCTGCAATAGAGTAAGTTTCGTGAGTTTCAGAGTCAATCTTACCTTCCTCTAAGAGATGATCCAGTAACAGGTTATGTAACTCATTTTTGTTGGCTCCATGGGGAACATCTAGTTGATACTCATGTGCAAGAGTTTGTAATTCGGTCTTCTTGGCACGACTTAAGTTCCCTATTTCACCTGCTGGATCTGCACGGAAAGCTTGGAGACGAAACATGGTGAAATTAGCAAATAAATGTACAACGAATATACTGTTGTGATATGGTGAATGTCAGAAACAGGACAACGTGGCAACTGGTACCTATCCTGTGGAATCGTTAACAATTAATGTTAATTTCAAGATGGTAAATGATTAATAAATCAAGATCGTAGGAAATCTTGTACCCGGTACTCATGTAAGAGGATAAGGGCAAGAAAATCCTACTAAACAAGCGAAACTGAGTTTCTAAAACAAATGAAACAGTTAATTGCCTCAAAAGTGAATTAGGTAGTCCAAAAATGTAGGCATACCTTGCCGAGTCTCTATAGGACATAAGCAAGTTTTCCCCACTGAAATGAAATATGATACTTACAGAATTAGCGAACTTTTGTGCTCTGAAAAAAAGAAAGCTAATTCCCTACCTAAGTAAATATCATCATCTCTGACCGACGTGTACGGGTGCGAGGTGTCAACTGGTGACGAGAACTGCTGCTAAGGTCCCAATTCAGCAACAAAGTTCGTGCTAGAGGAACTATGGCCCTCTTTATCCTCCTACAGTCGGATTGCAGAAGATTAGGTGCTCTTGACCCGGGGACAGACCAAAGTACCAGGGTACCAATATGATGATCTGCCGAAAATATGAGAAATATCCTAGGGACAAAAGGTGGTAAACACGAGTAATAACACGGAGAGAGAGATGACCAATTAAGAGAATGACTGAGGCCTACAGTCACCACGTAATCCAAAGTTGTCTCACACTCACCATATGCTACTCTCGGAATGCACAATACACACAGAACCATATGAAAATAAAATTGAATATTGAAAATAGTGAAAAGCAACTGTACCAAAGCCAAGTACGCCTACCACAAATTTACGTTCTGGTACTAGCACCTGAGTGAAGCTCCTTGGACAGGCCCCCATGAAATGTGACGGTAAAGTGTTCAAGTGTTGATGTTCGGCAGTCCTCCAATGGCAGGTGTCAATGCCTGGTCACACTTACAAAAAAAAAAAAGAGACTGCTTGCCTGTTTGTCTGTGGTAAGGTAATGGGAAGACACGCAAAACACAAAATATAAACAATGAAATTTTAATTACTTTCGAAAACAAGATATGAACAAAGACAATCCCTTGGCTTATGTAGAATTCAAAACAAGTCAACAAACAAAACATGAATAATTACTAGATATGAAAATTTACTCTACAATAAAATAATGTGCAATGCAATAATAATCAGGTGCTGAGAATATTGACTATAGCTGCCACTTCCCTTAGTATACGACTGCCAGGGCTTAGTATAACAGAGAGAGATGTCAACTTCTAAGAGCACAGGAATATTCTGAGGAGGACGGCTTGAGCTGGCCCAGACGTCGACTCAGGTAGAGGGCGTGAGTGCAGGTGCAGGTGTGCTGTCGGCGATACACCAGCCAATCAGGAGAAGGCAGGCGGAGAATGGGTAGTTAGCTCATTGACGACGGGCGGTGAGCCGGCGTGACGGGTGGTGCAAGGTACGCTTTGCTTCCTGGTCAAAACGTTTTGTGCTACTGGTGGACGTATCTTTAATGTAGCATCTTGTACTTGTAGAATGACGTGACTGATATAGGGAAGAGCATGCTCAATCTCTCTTGAAAGAGATTATCGTCACAGTACGATAACATGAATTTATTGTGCTAGGAAATTAAATTAACTAACTCTACTAACCCATAGCATAGTACAGTCAAATTCTCACTAATATTGATACCGGTATTGCATCAGCCGTCCATCTTCTATGACAATAAACTATGTGTATATATTAATCGAATAAAACCAGGTCTAACCATGTTGAATTTATTAAGGAATACAGATTGGCAATTGATTTAATTCAATTTAGTAAATTATATCGCTGTTTATCGGTAAAGTTTCCACAGGTACGATCAGCTGATCAAGTAAACAAAAGTTATGAACTGGATATCACCTACATATTGTGACGATAATCTCTTTCAAGAGAGATTGAGCCTGCTCTTCTCTACATGAAGTTACGTAATTTATTCAAGAATAAGATGCTACCTTCAAGATACGTCTCACAGTAGCACAAAACGTTTTGACCAGGAGGCAAAACGTATCCAAGACTCACCCCCCTACTCCACTCCCTCCACGCCGGCTCGTCATCAACCAGCCAACTACCCTTCCCAGCCTGCCTGCTCCTGATTGGTGACTCGCCGACTGCACACTTGCACACTGCACCTCAGCGCCCTCTACCTGAGTTGATGTCTGGGCTTGATCCAGCCATTGAAGTCAGAATATCCTTGTGCTCTCAAGCAGTGAACAACTAACTGATATATGCTGTATCAGCTGGATGTCTCGCAGCTAATGCCATATTCTCAGCACCTAATATATTTTTCACCTTTAACTTTATTATTATTGTAGAGTAACTTCATCCCCATTATTAATTTATGTTATATTGCTTTTGACTTGTTCTTTTGCACTGTACATTGCCAAGGGATTGTCTTTGTTTATATTTTGTTTTCTAGATTAATTACAGTTTCATTGTTCATACTTTGTGTCTTGCATGTCTTCCTTTACTTTACCACAGACAAACAGGCAAGCAGTCTATCTTATTTTTTGTAAGTGTGACTAGGCACTGACACCAGCCATTAGGAGGACTGCCGAACATCTACACTCCTACACTTTCCCGTCACATTTAATGGGGGCCTGTCCAAGGAGCCTCACTCAGGTACTAGTACCAGAACGTCAAATTGTGGTAAGCGTACTTGGCTTTGATACAGTTGCTTTTCAATATTTTCATTACTTTTAATATTTATATGGTGCTGTGTGTATTGTGCATTCCGAGAGTATCATATAGTGAGTGTTGGATAACTTTGGATTACGTGATGACTGTAGGCCGCAGTCATTCTCTTAATTGGTCATCCCTCCCTCCGTGTTATTACTCGTGTTTTCCACCTTTTGTCCCTAGGATATTTCTCAATCTCAGACAGATCATCATTTTGGGTACCCTGGTACTTTGGTTTGTCATCGGGTCAAAGCACCCTATCATCTGCAATCCGACCGAAGGAGGATAAAGAGGGCCATAGTTCCTCTAGCACGAACTACATTGCTGAGTTGGGACCTCAGCAGCAGTTCTCGTCACCAGTTGACACTCGCACCCCTACTCATCGGTCAGAGATGATGATATTTACTTAGGTAGGGAATTAGCTTTCTTTTTTCAGAGCACAAAGTTCGCTAATTCTGTAAGTATCATATTTCATTTAGTGGGAAAACCCTTGCTTCTGTCCGATAGAGAATCGGCAAGGTATGCCTACATTCTTGGACTACCTTATTCACTTTTGGAACAATTAAATGTTTCATTTGTTTTAGAAACTCAGTTTCATTTATTTAGTAGGATTTTCTTGCCCTTATTCTCTTACATTGAGTACCGGGTACAAGATTTCTTGCGATTTTAATTGACAAATCATTTACCATTCTAAAATTAACATTAATTGTTAAATATTAAATTCCAAAGGATAGTTACCAGTTGCCACGTTATCCTGTTACTGACACTTACTATATCACAAGTATTCGTTGTACATTTATTTGCTATTTTTCACCATGTTTCGTCTCCCAGCTTTTCGTAACGATCCAGCAGGTGAAATAGGAACCTTTCGTCGTGCAAAGAGGACCGAATTACAAACTCTTGCACACGAGTATCAACTAGATGTTCCCCATGGAGCCAACAAAAATGAATTGCATAACTTAATAATGGATCACCTCTTAGATGAAGGGACGATTGACTCTGAAACTCACGAAAATTATTCTATTGCAGATAAACATGATCTGGCAACTATAAAACTCAAGCTGGAACTTGCAAAACTCGAGCGGGAGCAACAGAAAGAAGCTCTCCAAATAAGGGAACGCGAGGCGACCCTCAGGAAAGATGAAGCTGCAATCAGGAAAGAAGAACAAGAACGTGAGATGGCCCTATTCAGAGAGCGTGAGCGAGTAGAGCTTGAACAAAACAACGTCACCTGGAGATACAACGCGAGCATGACAAACAGCAAGCGGATATGGCTATAGAATGTCGTCAACGGGAACTCACGTTGGAAACTACACATCACACTCAGCGCCAACAAGCTACCGCTAGTCTTCCAGTAAGTTTCAATGTCTCCCATGCAAGTAAGTTAATGCCACCATTCGTTGAGACAGAGATTGATGTCTTTTTCACCACTTTTGAGACCCCTAGCTAATAAACTTAGCTGGCCTGAAGATCAATGGTCTTCTCTTCTCAGAATGCATCTTACAGGTAGAGCTGCAGTTACTCTCAGTACCTTAGCGTCTGAGAATGACTACCAGACCCTGAAGCAAGCAGTTTTTGACGCCTACCTTCTCTCCACCGAAAGCTACAGACGAAAATTCCGTGACTATCTAAAGGCAAGTACCACCACCTTTCTAGAATTTGCCAATACCAAGAAAAGATATTTCATGAAATGGCTGGAAGCAGCACATGTCTCTACATTTTCAGAGCTCATCAACCTCATGCTAGTTGAGGAATTCTTGAGACGTGTTCCTCCTTCCGTCCGTTTATATTTAGCAGATAAAGAAGAAACCGACTACATCAATTGTGCGAAATCAGCTGATACCTACAGCCTCATCCACCGGCTTACACCAGAACCACCTTCCAGTAAGAAGTATTGGTATAGCTATGATAAAGTAGGTACAGATCAAGCAAGCTCTCAATTGTATTGTAAGTATTGCAAACTCTATGGACATACCATAGTGGGATGATGGGAAAGCCCAAATGTGGGAAAGCCCAATACAAAGGCAATGAAACTACTAAACCCAAACCGACTCCTCCTAAGTCCGGTAAGCCTATGATGAATGTTGGTGTTCCTATTAATGATCTTTCTCTCTTCAGCAAACACCTGTTTCCTGGAACTGTGTCTCCCAACGGTACAGATTCGGAGGGACGTTTCAAATTGAAGGTCTTGAGGGACACAGTGGCTCTTCAGTCCATAAAATTGAAATCAGCTGTGCCTAACATCACCTACACCGGGGAAACCGTCCTTATCACTGACCTCACTGCTATCACTCCGTATCCACTCGCCAGAGTCCACCTGGATTGTCCTTTTGTGACCGGTGAAGTCCAAGTCGCCATCAGGGAGAAGCCTTTTCCCATGTCTGGAGTGCAACTTCTCCTGGGCAACGACTTGGCAGAAGATCTGCAACCGTCCAACCTGATCATCATGGACAAACTCCAGGAGTGTAACTCTGTAGAGGACAATCTCATCTTTGAGTATGTTTCAGCAGAGGTCCAAGAAAGTGATGAAGTTTCTCCTCCGGTTTTGGTGACCACCCGTGCACAAGCTGCACGCCCGCAACCAGCTGACTCTACTGCTACCGCTGTCCCTCAAGACCCTCAGAATCTACCACCGAATTGTACCAGTTTGGAGTTCCGTAGGTTACAGAGGGAGGATCAATCATTAACACCATTATTTTTCCAGGCTGAGACTCAACCTTACAGTATCCCTGGGTTCTTCCTAGAGAATCAGTTGCTTTACCACAGGTACAGACCCAGTAAGCTGAAGGAGGACGACGATTGGGCAAATGTCGAACAACTAGTGGTTCCCACCAGCCTACGGCCCGATATTCTACACCCGGCCCACGGAGCTTTTTTTCACTATGGTTTTGACAAAACCTACCACGGAATCAGACAAGTCTACTACTGGCCAGGTATAGTTAAGGACGTCAAAAAGTACGTGCAACAGTGTCATACATGTCAGATGGCAGGTAAACCTAACATCTCTATTCCCCAGGCCCCATTGACTCTTATTCAGGTGCCTGCGGAACCTTTCCACAGACTCATCATAGACTGTGTTGGTCCTTTACCCCGGATCAGTTCTGGCAACGCCTATATATTAACTATCCTGTGTCCTACCACCAGATTCCCCATATCAGTTCCAGTAAAGAACATTACGGCTGTTACTGTGGTGAAACAACTAATGAAGATCTTCACCCAGTTTGGATTTCCAAGAGAGGTTCAAAGTGACTGTGGCACCAACTTCACCAGTGATCTCTTCAAGAAGACACTGGAAGAGTTCAACATCACACAGGTACTGTCCAGCCCCTATCACTCTGCTTCACAGGGCTCTCTTGAACGTAGTCATCAGACTATTAAAGCATTCCTAAATAAATTTTGCAATGAAACCTTGAAGGACTGGGATAAACAACTTGACCTCATTATGGACATTTTCAGAAGTCTCTCCAATGAGTCTCTAGGAGTAACTCCTTATGAGATGCTCTACGGACGTAAGTGCCGTACTCCTCTCAAAGCTTTCAAAGACTCTCTACGTAATGCCACCTTCAGTGACCCTCAGAATGTGCCCCAGTTTCTTCACAACTTAAAACACATTCTAGAGAGAGTACGTAAATTTGCTAATGACAATCTATTGAAAGCTCAGGAGAGGATGAAGACTCATTTTGACCAACGCAGCAAACTAAGGAAATTTAAACCAGGAGACTTCGTGTTGGCATATTTTCCTATCCCAGGTTCACCATTGCAAAACAAGTTTTCAGGACCTTACCGCATCAAGGAGTGCAGAAACAACCACAACTACGTTCTTGACTCCAGATAGGCGGCGGAAGACCCAGTTGTGCCACGTCAACCTCCTGAAGCAGTATCAAGGTACTCCCCCTACTGTGTTGGTATCATTATCCACCTTTAAAGGTCCGCACCTCCACAGTGAGACCTTCCCTGCTTCTCCTCTCGAAAGCACTAACACTGAGTCAGTGCCTTCCAATTCGGAAATCCTTAATGATCATCATACCTATTTGCAGGGCAGTAATAGTGCTCCTCTCATCAGAATCTTCAAGGAACATCAGAAGTTGTTCAGCGATGATCCACAGGAGTGTAATGTGGTTCAGCACGACATCCAGCTACTCCCTGACACCCGGCCGATTCGTCAACCTTTCTACAGAATCAGCCCGAGCAAAAAGGAAGTCATGCGTGCTGAGGTACATTACCTCCTGGATCATGGGCTGGCCACCCCTTGTGAGTCCCCTTGGGCCTCACCCTGCATCTTGGTGCCGAAACCGCAAGGTAAAGTGAGGTTGTTTACTGATTACCGGAAATTGAATCTTGTGACTATGAAGGATGCTTATCCATTACCTAGAATAGATGACATCTTTGACGCCATTGGTAATGCTAGGTATCTATCAAAGTTAGACTTACTCAAGGGATACTACTAAGTGTGTTTGACGGAGCGAGCTAAGGAAATATCTGCCTTTACCACTCCCTTTGGCCTTTACAGATATGAATGCCTTCCATTTGGAATATATAATGCCCCGGCCACCTTCCAGCGAGCTGTCAACCGCGTCATCCAGGGCTTAGATAACACCTACGCCTACTTGGATGACATCGTTGTGGCAACCAACACCTGGAGCGAACATCTGCTCCAGCTGCAACGATTGTTTGCCAAGCTCCTGACAGCCGGTCTCACCATCAACTTGGGGAAGTCCACCTTTGCCAAAGGTAAAGTGCGTTATCTTGGTCATGAGATAGGGAGTGGCAGCATAGCTCCGTTAAACATACCTACCCAAGCCATCCAGCATTACCCACAGCCTACCACCAGGAAGCAGCTCCTGCGCTTCCTTGGTCTTGCCTCCTACTACCGTAGGTTTGTGAAGAATTTTAGTACGGTAGCGACACCTTTGATCACTTTAACCGGCCCCAAGCAATGGTATAATTGGACCATTCAGCAGACCATTGTTTTTGAACAACTTAAATTCCTGCTCTGTTCTAATCCTATTCTCGCCTCGCCAGATATCATGAAGCCTTTCATCCTCCATGTCGACGCCAGTGGTACCGGCATCGGGGGTGTCCTGATGCAACAACGAGGCGAGGATGTTTTACCTGTTAGCTACTACAGCTACAAGTTAAAAACACACCAGAAGAATTACAGCACGATCGAAAAGGAGCTACTCTCCATCGTCCTGAACTTGCAGCACTTTGAATCATACCTGCAAGGTGCTCTGTCTCCCGCCATCTACTCGGACCACAATCCCCAACGCTTCCTGCAGCAAGCCCAATTCAACAATCAACGGCTTCTACGATGGGCTTTATATCTGCAGAATTTCAACCTGGAGATCTTCTACGTCAACGGTTCTGACAACATCATAGCAGACGCCCTCTCCAGAGTTTATGAGGTAGAGACAACTCCACCTACCACTCTACCACCTGAAGATGTAACTTCACCCGTAAGTGCAGGCTTCGGGGGAGAGTTGTGACGATAATCTCTTTCAAGAGAGATTGAGCCTGCTGTTCTCTACATGAAGTTACGTAATTTATTCAAGAATAAGATGCTACCTTCAAGATACGTCTCTCAGTAGCACAAAAAGTTTTGACCAGGAGGCAAAACGTATCCAAGACTCACCTCCTACTCCACTCCTTCCATGCCGGCTCATCATCAACCAGCCAACTACCCTTCCCAGCCTGCCTGCTCCTGATTGGTGACTCGCCGACTGCACACCTGCACACTGCACCTCAGCGCCCTCTACCTGAGTCGATGTTTGGGCTTGATCCAGCCATTGAAGTCAGAATATCCTTGTGCTCTCAAGCAGTGAACAACTAACTGATATATGTGTATCAGCTGGATGTCTCGCAGCTAATGCCATATTCTCAGCACCTAATTATTTTTCACCTTTAACTTTATTATTATTGTAGAGTAACTTCATCCCTATTATTCATTTATGTTATATTGTTTTTGACTTGTTCTTTTGCACTGTACATTACCAAGGGATTGTCTTTGTTTATATTTTGTTTTCTAGATTAATTAAAGTTTCATTGTTCATACATTGTGTTTTGCGTGTCTTCCCTTACTTTACCACAGACAAACAGGCAAGCAGTCTATCTTTTTTTTTTTTGTAAGTGTGACTAGGCATTGACACCAGCCATTGGACGACTGCCGAACATCAACACTCCAACACTTTCCCGTCACAGTATATATATGTAATTTATCTAACGTCATTTAGGTTCAATGATATACACAGCGGAAAATCGTCTGATGTTACCTAGAGTACGTTATGATGTAAAATAACGTCAGCAATGTTTCCACCAAATTGGAAATCAAAATAAAATATTGTGAATTATATACCAAGTTTACACCACACGGTGCTAGGTGGCGTGCGGAACAGTTGAAAGAGACTTGTCTAGAGAAGCCATGTTTGATCGGTGACCCTGAACTGGCTATCTGCATCATCTGCTATATGAATCATGCTACGAGCATTATCAGAACTCAGACTGTGGTATCAGCTTCATCCTTATTGAGGACACTGCGTTCAGTGGGCTAAGTAACCCATAATTACCTTGTTGTGGAGAAAATATCGTATTTGTTTGGGTGCCCTTACCGTTATGCTGAATGAAGATCAAAAAACACCAGTAAGTTTGTTTTCTATATTAAGACAACTCCGTTTTCAATGTGTATTTGTGTAAACAAACACAATTATGTAGAAATTACTTAAAATTAATTTTGCAGCGTGGAGTTATCTATGACAGAATCGTATCCCGTTCTGCTGAATCACGTGTCTGTCGAGACAATGTGAACAAACAGGATTAGTCAGGTTACAGAGAGTTGTCTTACGTATTCTACGTTCACAATTAGACAGCTAAGATATTAATGAACAAATCCACAAGGGCCATGACGAGGATACGAACCTACGTCCGAGAGCATCGCAGACGCTGCCTTAATCGACTGAGCTACGACATGGTATAAGAATTGCAACCAGAAATTCTACTGAATTTACTTGGATCCTGCAGTCTCTTCGAGAGACAAACCAGGGATTTTACACAATTCCTCCCCCCTGCACTCGAGCTATGTCAATAGACCGTTCTACCTCTTCGCCCTTACTTCATTACACATAGAAATCACAATAGCGTGATGCATCAAATGAACAAGTCCTGGCCCTTGTGGATTTGTTCATTTGATGCATCACACTATTGTGATTTCCGTGTGTAATGAAGTAAGGGCGAAGAGGTAGAACGGTCTATTGGCATAGCTCGCGTGCATGGGGGGAATTGTGTAAAATCCTGGTTTGTGTCTCGGAGAGGCTGCAGGATCCAAGTAAATTCAGTAGAATTTCTTGTTGCAATTCTTCTACCAAGTCGTAGCTCAGTCGATTAAGGCAGCGTCTGGGATACTCAAGGATGTAGGTTCGAATCCTCGACACGGCCCTTGTGGATTTGTTCATTTGTTGCGTCACGCTATTGTGATTTCTGTGTGTAAGATATTTTTGTCATTCATAATAACATAGTAGTTAGAGTACTAACCCCCTGATGGGAATTTATTACTGATTTATTGATGAAATAATTTTCATATGTATGTTATAGGTAGTCTTAGCATTATTGATTTTACCCCCTCCAAAAGATCTGTAAGGGAAACATTTCAAATAATCTTTAGAATTTTTACAGTCCTCATCTCTAATTATTTTGAATCAATAACTTATTTATTATTATCTGATATTATATGCAGGAGTAAATTTCACCCACACAATTAGTCGTTCCCACTGCTTGGTCTGACCATTGTTGTACACAAGTGGTCGTTCCCTATGCTTATTTTGACCATTGTACAACACCATTTGTCGGTCCCTCTGCATTGTTTTATCATTGACGTGCACCATTAGTCGTTCTGACTGCTTATTGGGACCATTGCAGCGTTAGGCGTTCATTCACTCTGCTTATTGTGACCATTGTAGTACACAATTAGTTATTCCCTCTACTTATTGTGACAACTGTAGTACACCATTAGTCGTTCCTTGTGCTTTTTTCTTACAATTGTAGTACTCCATTGGTCGTTCCCTCTGCATATTGTGAAACTTTGACTAACTTTAATGTTATTCTGCTTATATGGACATCATTAATTTTAACTTCAAGAAACATACATTATTTATTTTAATTAACTGCAAATAACAGATAATATTTAATGGTTGTTGACTGATTTTTTACTACTAAGTTTCTCTCTGTAAGGTCCTATAGTGTTAACTGTTCTTGACTGATAAATATAATTATACTCTTGAAATCGTTTGGCTATGATTTTTCTTTCTTGATATATATGTTTGTATTGCACAGTTATGTTTCCCATTTAAAATGTGATTTTTTTTTGCATGTGTTCTCTTGTAGTGTTTTCCATTTAAAATGTTATTTTTTCTCATGTGTTAACTTGCAGTGTTTTCCATTTAACATGTCATTTTGATCATTTACAACTGTTGACAATCAACATTTCCTTGGCAGGACATCAGTGTGTCCTCCGAGGAACTCTCTCGGCTACGATTGCAGTGATAAGTGTGTAGGGAACGCGGACTGTGGGCCCAATGAGTTCTGCTGTGAGATGGACTGTGGCAAGATCTGCATGACCAGATACCAGCAAACACAATCGTGAGTCTATGTAACGTGTCTCTTGTAGGACAGTGTACATAGTATGTCTCTTGTAGGACAGTCTACATAGTGTGTCTCTTGTAGGACAGTCTACACAGTGTGTCTCTTGTAGGACAGTCTACACAGTGTGTCTCTTGTAGCACAGTCTACACAGTGTGTCTCTTGTAGGACAGTCTACACAGTGTGTCTTGTAGGACAGTCTACACAGTGTGTCTCTTGTAGGACAGTCTACACAGTGTGTCTCTTGTAGGACAGTCTACACAGTGTGTCTCTTGTAGGACAGTCTACACAGTGTGTCTCTTGCAGCACAGTCTACACAGTGTGTCTCTTGTAGGACAGTCTACACAGTGTGTCTCTTGTAGGACAGTGGTGTGTCTATGTAACGTGTGTCTCGTCAGGATGTGGTTCATGTCATTGTTTGGTGTAGTTCAAGAATGAGTTGCATCATAAGTTTAAAAATGTTTTCGAGCTGAGAAAAAGATTGAATCGTTTTGAATATATTTGGAAATATTTGGAGAATTTTACTTATATTAATTTTGAGGAAAATTTAACCGTAACCCTTCATCTGCACGGCTTCCAAACATTTCACCCCCCCCCCCCCTCAGTGCGCAGGAAATAAATTCCCTGGAAAAAATTCTTTTTTCTTTTGAGTGTCAAAAACCCTTCCCTGAGTATGGGTATAGTAACTGAAAGTCGAAAATGTATTTAGTTTGGCTGCTATGTGGTCCATAAGTTGGCGCGTGACGTCATCATTCCCCTGGTTGCCCGTGACGTACGCTCCTGGGGCCAGTAGGGCGCTCGGAGCAGGAAGCGCGCGCTGCCGCAAATATATTTTTGTTCATTTTTTGTGCACAGTTCCAAATACATTTGATGTGTTTTTACGTGCCAATCCTATGTATAATGAACACGTACACTATATTATGGCAGAAGAACATCCATAGTGCCTGAAGACACTGTTACGTGCATGACACATGTGTACACATATCCGGCACATATTTCCAATGTATCATGCTAATTCATGTATATATACATCTATTTACACACTGTACAGTATCACACACTATATTCACACACCATAAACACACTAAGAACTCCGCGAGTGTGAGCTGCCACACCCAGCCAGCCAGTCCTCCCTCTTTTCTCCAACATCATACTCGCCATCACCCTTCCTCCCACCATACTCTTACTGTTTTCATTACACTATTTATCTATGTTATGTATACCTACATACATGTTTTATTTACCAGAACTATGCAAGTAAGCCGGTATTGTGTCCAAACAGTAAAGTTGCCACCATACACTGCATGAGAAATCACACAGCAGACAGCAGACGACGCTAAGATTACGACGTCACCACCCTCAACAAAATAGCTCCTCCCAACGTACTCCTGTTGCTGTTACTACACTATATACACACATTGTGTATACCCATGTACATATGTGTTTACCATAGCGAACACTAAGTTAGTATGGTGAGCAAAACAAGAGTGGCTGCCACACACACAGTGAGGCTACCTCCATTACTACGCACAGCGCTAATTATCCAATAATTATCACCCACAATCCTGCTATTATCACAATCCTGGTCACTAATTCCTGTAAATGAATAATTGACCACAAGTTTATTTTGTAAAGGAACCTAAAAAGTCATTTGAAGATTCCTAGATGGACGAAATAATGCTGTGGTGCTGTGGCTAGCACTGTGAACATCGTGAACACCATTGAATCGCTGGTATTTGAACATTATATCCAGTCATTATCACACTCAGGCTCTTCTGTAATACTATCATGGCTAAATAATACCAGTTAAATATATATATATATATATATATATATATATATATATATATATATATATATATATATATATATATATATATATATATATATATATATATATATATATATATATATATGTCGTACCTAGTAGCCAGAACGCACTTCTCTGCCTACTATGCAAGGCCCGATTTGCCTAATAAGGTAAGTTTTCATTGTCGGAAAATCCGACACCATTTAATATATCATACAGATAATAGCTGTATTACCAACAAGTTACCCATAGAAAACGTAACTTGTAGTGGAATTACCGTCTATAGAAAACGGGATATCATCACCACATACTATTATAATTCACCAGCTATTCTGCTGGGAATTATTCTTAAATACATAAGTCTTTGGACTTTACCATCATAAAAACATCTTATATAAATTAACTTAATTATCAATATTAAAGTAGAGTAAATGTGACCCTTCTATCACGTTCTGAAATCTGGACAATGTAAGCCAGGCGTCAGAGTGGAGGAAGGAGGGCAGCCATTGTTATATGAGACCAGAGGCTCACACGGGAGCAAATTCGGCTCCTGTTAAATTTACTTGGACGTAGTGTTATGGAACCCAAAGGTGTACCATTGTCAACACGCTGTCTACAAATACAAGTTAAGTGTCTATCCGAAACCCGTTTATCATTCATTTATGGCCATTAATGTCAGGATATAGGGTTAGCCGGTTAGAACGCGAAATCGCCTCATACTAAAGGTCAAGACGAGGATGCAAGATTATGTGCACCAGTTACTGGGTGATAGAAGCTACCTCAAAGAGGATAATTTGGTGTCTACACTCTAGTTATACCTGGTGGACTAACCTGCTGTACTATAAGAGAAGGAACCTCATCAATGTATGTAGCTATTACTGTAATTTGATTGGCTGCATATGTGTAATATAAACCCCCCCTAATGTGTAGAGGATCGATTTGTGAGATTAAGAGATTATTGCAGAAATACAGTCCACTTATCATTATACAAATTGCTATCGAAGTATATAAATTAACGTAAATATAAATTCATATAAATTAAATAAATATAAATCTCACAGGTCGGTTCCCACATTCATGAATTAATTATTTTTCGACTACCTAACCTACCTAACTTAACCTAACCTAACTTTTTCGGCTACCTAACCTAACCTAACCTATAAAGATAGGTTAGGTTAGGTTAGGTAGGGTTGGTTAGGTTCGGTCATATATCTACGTTAATTTTAAATCCAATTAAAAAAAATTGACCTGATACATAATGAATTGGGTAGCTTTATCATTTCATAAGAAAAAAATTAGAGAAAATATATTATTTCAGGAAAACTTGGCTTATTAGGCAAATCGGGCCTTGCATAGTAGGCTGAGAAGTGCATTCTGGCTATTAGGTACGACATATATATATATATATATATATTGTTACGGTGCCCTCTCCTATTTCTTTCGTTTGCCGGCTTAAAGAGTCATATCAGCTCTCCCTACTGATTCTCTGAGGTTCAGGGAGTCTAATGATATATGTGGCGACCAGACCGGCTGCCAGTTAAGGGAAGGAAGTTATATTATAAGTTGTAAATAAAGGAAAATTGGCGCCCTGTTATAAAATGAAACAGTATCCCCTACGGCAGATATGACCTTTTGGAAGGGACATTGCCGATCGCAGCCAACGTCCGCTGGCTGGACGTTGAGGTCTGGAAGGTGGGCGGGCAGGCCTAGCTGTGACTGGGGTCACATCCACTGAGAATCTTGGAAGGACGACACCGTGCCTAGGACACGGAGCAACGCCCTGTGGGAGAGGCGAGTGTAGGGAAAAATAGTGATTAGCTCAGCGCCCATCGATGAACCACGATTGGGGCAGCTGAATCTCAGGGATTGGAACGGCGACGACGCGAAGGCTTCACGACACCTGAGGACCTGTGGAACGTCCTGGATCGTCAAGGATCGACCCAAGGAAGCGTGGGAACCTCACACCATCGAGGGACAGGCGTCGTGAGCCAGGAGTGTAAGGTAGATCATTTTCCCTCCCATTACCCCTTGTATGAGTAGGCTAGTTAGGCCACAATATTTACTTGTGTATGTGGCAGCAAGACTTTATTACTTTAATAGTAGAATAGGCTGCAAAGCAGCTTGTGTCCAGGACTGTCAGAGAGGACAGTGTGTATGGATGGCAGGACAGTGAAGAAGAGGTGCCGACGTGGTGAAGAGGCCCTCCTGTGAGAGTGTGAGACTCCTGTCTTCCTGCCCAGTTGAAGGAGTGTTGGAGGTCGTGGAAGAAGAGGCTGACGATCTCCAGACTCATTATCCATATTTCATATTCATGTATTACTTGTGATTGTGTGTGTGTGTTCATGTAATTTGCATCAGTAAATCCACACATTTTATTACTGTGTTTGAGTGTGCCTCCATTTATGATATTTCTCTATGAGCATACATTTCTGGCTACAAACAATATATAATACACCCACTGAACTGCATTGCTGGGGTGCAGATATAATAACCCAGCTGGCGACCTTGCTAAGAGGAAGATAGAGAAGACAGGCAGGAAAGGAGTTCCTGCAACCTTTTTTTGTCTGGCAGGCAAGACTCAGGGAGGTTATGGTTATAGGTAAGCCTGAGTCTTCCTTCACTCCCCCACGGGTCTAGGCCGGAACTGTTAACAGCAGTTTCCCCGTGTTTGACTGAAGGGCTTCCAGGGTGAATCGGTGGCACCCCTTTGTGGTGGAAGCAAAGACCTGCGGAGGTGGGCATTGTTGGTCCTCTCTTCTGTGACCAAGGAGACTCCGGTGAATCCAGGGAGTCGGAGGGGCTGAGTATTTGGGCCTTTGAGCCCCTAGCAGCCGAGTGTTAGCAGAGCCCCGGACCGCCCACCCCCACGTGACAGAGAACTGGCGACCTTGCCAGGATTCGAACCCCAGTAGCCAAGAACTGGGAACCTCGCCAGGAAGCGTGGATCAAGCTACAGTGTGGACCAAATTTCAAGACAAGTGTTGCCAGGGTACTAATTACAGTGTGGCCAGTGAATTCGGTGGTACTGTTACTCAACCAGCTAAGGGACTGAAACGGTGAAATTAGTGCCTACTAACTTGTCTGTGCTGTCGTGTATGCTTGATGATATAGAGATGGAGGAAGACAAAGTAAAGAAATTTATTGACACAAGGGATGAGAGAATTTTGGAAGAGTGTACCAAGGCCCAGCTCCAACAAGTGGCAAACCACTTTGGGATCAGGCTGAGGACGACTAAGGTAGCGGAGCGAAGGATAGAGATCATGGCACAGCTCACAGCTCGAGAGGAAGCGACGGGAGAGGAGCCATCTCAAGAGTAGCCGTCCCGAGGAGAGCCGTCGCAAGGTGAACCGTCCCGACTAGGGCCTCCCCAAGCGCCTACCAGTGTGGAGAGAATTCACAGTGAACATGGGAGCAGTGGAAGGTCCAGCTGTAGTAAGAGGAGCCTTCAACTGGAAATAATGAAGATGCAACTGGAAGCCCAGCTGCGACGAGAGGAGAGAGAAGCGCAAATGCAGCGAGAGGAACGTGCGGCTGAGCTGCAGCGAGAGGAACGTGCGGCTGAGCTGCAGCGAGAGGAGCGAGAAGCTCGGCTGCAGCGGGAAGAAGGAGAGAGACAACTGCGACTGGAGGAGATAAGGGCAAAGAAAGAAGTCGAATTGCGTCGCGTTGAACGTGGTCTGCCCTCACTACCTGCACGGCGGGATGACCTCAAGGTAAGGGAACGTGACTTACCTACGTTCGAACCACAAGAAGCTGAGGCGTTCTTCGAACACTTTGAACAGATAGCAACTCTGAAGGAGTGGCCGGAAGATGATTGGGCTGCTCTGGTCCAGGGCAGGTTGACTGGTGAGGCCCGGGAAGCCTATAACATGCTGGACCTAGAGGAGTGTACTAGTTATGACGCGATTAAGAATGCGGTTCTCCACTCATTCCGGCTGACTCCGGAGATGTACCGGAAGCGGTTCAGAGAGTGTACAAGAGCGTCGGGAAAGACTTACGCCGAGACCGCCAGGGATATGGAACGGAAATTCCTACGATGGTTGAAGGCGGAGGAAGCGGAGTCGGTGGATGATATCAAACGACTGATAGTGATGGAGAAGTTTATGTCAGTGCTCCATCCTGAGTTGCGAGTAAGGTTGAGAGAAGCAGGTATTAAGGACCTGAAGGCTGCAGCGGATCGAGCCGACATGCTGGAGGAGGCACTACATATCAGGAGGGAGGGGCCGCCCAGACACTCGCCTTACCCCAGGTCGGGAGGGAACCTTAGGAGTTCAGGAGGAGCGAGGATGGATGGGGACTCTCCCAAAAGTAGTGTACCCAATGAGGTAACCCAGTTCAAGAGCTCAAGGGACGCGGGGAGGAAGCCCCAACCTGTGAGCAGTGGACGTAGCTCGGGAGCGAGTGCTGCTGCCCGGGAACCGACGACAGAGAGTCCTAGGTGGACTCAGGGAACCTCTACCATTGGTGCTACCAGGAGGACTGGTAGAGGATCGCCTAGGAGAGGCGATCGGTGTTACAACTGTGGGGGACGAGGACACCTTGCAAGGGAGTGCGGTCGCCCCAGGCACGGTGGAAACGTGGCTTTCGCTAGGATGGAAAGCGGAGAAGCCAACGATTATTCAGGTGATATGCCGGTAATGAGGGAGAAGAGGATCCACCCCTTTGTGTGTGAGGGGACGGTGAAGATAAGGGGAGCTGATCCTGTGCCAGCGAGGATGCTGAGGGACACTGGGTCCGACTTCACCCTTGTTAGTGAATCCCTCTTCCCCGAGGACAATAGAAGTTCCAGTACTGGGGAGGCCCTGATAAGGACGTTGGGGGGACAAGTGCGGATGCCCCTCCATAGGGTGACTCTTAATTCAGACTATGGTTGTCAGACTCTCTTGGCAGGGGTCTGTGCTTTGCTGCCGAGGATGGACGCTCAGGTAATCCTAGGAAATGATTCCTGTGGGGGATGTGTTCTCCCGAATTTGATTAAGGGTAAGGAGTGTGTAGAGTCCTATCGACAGAGCAGCAAGACGGGCGCCAGTAGTGGCGAAATGGAAATTGCGAGAGTGGCATTTCCGGTATGCGCAGTGACGTCAGGACGAGACGTCAATGAAGGTGATGTGAGCGGATCCAGTCACGCCGAAGAGAACATGCCGGGGTACCTGGGGCTCGATCATTTGTTCCGAGAGGAGGCCAGAAGACAAGCGACAGGTGAGGAAGCGCCGGATACAAGTGTCCAAGTTACTCTCACCAGTCCTCTAGGAATTGACCGCACCCGTCTAGGTGAGCTGCAAAAGGAAGAGTTTCCTGGGTTGGTACGGGATGCGGAAGGAGGTCTCGCTGGACCCAAGTCACCGACTCATTTCTTCGTGGAGAAGGGAGTGCTAATGAGGCAGTGGAGGCCAGTTAGGGCCAAAGCGGGCGATGATATGCTGAGAGTGAGGCATCAGGTTGTGGTGCCAGCTCAGTATAGATGCGCGGTGCTAAAGCTTGCACACACAGTGGATCCAGCGGGTCACTTGGGAGTAACCAAGGCCTTAGGCAGGCTTCGGGAACATTTTTATTGGCCGGGCATGGACGCGGATGTAAGAAGAATTTGCAAGACGTGTTTCCCGTGCCAGAGAGCGGGGAAGAACGTCCCTGCCATCCCGAAAGCACCTTTAGTTCCAGTTCCAGCATTTGGCCAGGCGTTTGAGCGCCTAATAATCGACGTCGTGGGACCACTACCTAAGACAAGAAAAGGGAACAATTACTTATTGACTATCATGTGTGCTTCGACGAGATTTCCAGAGGCGATCCCAGTGCGGAAGGTGACATCGTAATGCGTCATGGGACACCTTCAGCGGCTCTTTGCTTGGGTAGGTGTGCCCAAGGAGATCCAGTCCGACTGTGGAAGTGTTTTCCAGTCGAGGTGGTTTAGGCAGGCTATTGCGAGCTGGGGAATAGCCCAACTACGATCGTCTCCTTATAGACCTCAATCGCAGGGAGCGATTGAGAGGTTCCATTCAACTCTGAAGACCATCTTAAGAGTGTATTGTGCTGAACAGGGAGCGGAATGGGATGAGGCTGTCTGTCCAGCCCTGTTCGCGATCCGAGATGCTATAGGGGAGTCTCTGGGATTCTCTCCATTCCAGCTAGTGTTTGGGCACGAAGTAAGGAGCCCGTTGTTGATGCTGAAGGAGCGGATGACGGCGGAGAAGACATTAGTGACAGTGGAAGAGTATGTGCGAAGATTCCATGAACGATTGAAAACGGCGAAGGAGCTGGCTGCTGATCACTTGAAGACAGCGCAAGAGAAGATGTCGATCTGGTACGACAAGAAGGCTGTCCCAAGGGAGTTCGAGGCAGGAGCCAGAGTGATGATGTTGCTACCTGGGAGGGGTAGAGTGACGGAATCACGCTTTGGTGGTCCATACTCGGTTGTTCGGCGTGTGGGTCCTGTAAGTTATGAGATCAGCAAGCCGAATCGCCCTAACAAGACACAGGTGTGTCATATCAATCGTTTAAAGCCATACTTCCCAGAGGAACAAGAGAGTGCAGGAGTGAAGGGAGCAACACAGTCGCGAGAAGGGAAATTGGTTCTGTGTATGGAGATGGACCAAGTGTTGCCAGCGGAGGAGAGAAAGTGGGCCCGTGCCGATGGTACGCGCCTGTCGAATACAGAGAGTTTGACACACCTAGAAGACAGGCTGCGTCATCTGGATAAAGAGAAAAGGAGAGAACTAGTGACCCTGATAAGAAGGAACAAGTCGCTTTTCACGGATGTGCCCCGACGGCACAAGAGTGTGGTGCACGAGGTGGACGTGTGCGGAGGAAAGCCAATCAAGCAGAGTGCTTATCGGGTGAGTCCCGAGAAGAGGAAGATCATGCGACAGGAGGTGGAATATCTGCTAGCGAATGATCTCGCTGAGCCCAGCAACGGTGAGTGGAGCTCGCCCTGTGTGCTGGTCAAGAAGAGTGACGGATCATATCGTTTTTGCACTGACTATCGTAAAGTGAATGCCATAACCGTGTCAGATTCTCACCCGATGCCCCGAATAAGTGATTGCGTCGACCAAGTAGGAAATGCAAGGTTCGTCACCAAGGTCGACCTGCTGAAAGGGTATTATCAAATCCCTTTGTCTCTGAGTGCGAGAAAGATCTCAGCGTTTGCTACTCCAGACGGATTGTACCAGTACAAAGTGCTTCCCTTTGGTATGAAGAACAGCGGAAGTTGTTTTCAGAGGATGATGAACGAAGTGCTAAGAGGGATGGAAGGCTGCGCCGTGTATATAGATGATATAGTGGTGTACGCCGATAGCTGGAAACAACACATGAATCGACTGACGGAGTTATTCCAACGGTTGGAAGAAGCGAACCTGACCGTTAATCTGGCCAAAAGCGAATTCGGAAAGGCCCGATTAGAATACTTAGGTTTCGTCGTGGGTCAAGGGGAAGTGACTCCAGTAGACCAGAAAGTGATGGCAATCAAAGAATATCCGAATCCCAGAACGAGAAAGGAATTGTTACGATATTTAGGGATGGTTGGATACTATAGAGGATTTTGCAATAACTTCTCGACAGTGGCACACTCTCTGACTGAATTGCTATCTAAGAACGTTAGATGGAAGTGGGGGGAAGCATGCCAGGAGTCCTTCGAGAAGACTAAGAAGTTGTTGACTGAAGCGCCAGTGCTGATTTCGCCTGACTTTGAGTCAGACTTTATCTTATACGTCGACGCTAGCGACGTGGGAATTGGAGCCATGTTAGCTCAAGAGAAGGACGGAGTCCACCGTCCAGTGGCATTCTACTCGAAGAAATTCGAAAAGTACCAGAGGGCTTATAGTACAGTGGAAAACGAAGCCTTGGCCCTGATCCTGGCACTGAAACATTTTGACATCTATGTGGGTGGAGGTACTAGACCGGTGCAAGTGTTCACCGATCATAACCCCTTGACGTTCGTGCATAGGATGAAGAACACGAACCAAAGGCTGACAAGATGGGCCCTACTGTTCCAAGAGTACTGGCTAGAAATCAGGCACATTAAAGGAAGGGAGAATGTGGTGGCAGATGCCCTCTCCCGGATTTACTAACCGATATGACTCTTATTTTAAGGGGAGGGGTATGTTACGGTGCCCTCTCCTATTTCTTTCGTTTGCCGGCTTAAAGAGTCATATCAGCTCTCCCTACTGATTCTCTGAGGTTCAGGGAGTCTAATGATATATGTGGCGACCAGACCGGCTGCCAGTTAAGGGAAGGAAGTTATATTATAAGTTGTAAATAAAGGAAAATTGGCGCCCTGTTATAAAATGAAACAGTATCCCCTACGGCAGATATGACCTTTTGGAAGGGACATTGCCGATCGCGGATTGGCCGACGTAGGTCGCGGGCGACCAATCAGGGCCCGCCATGACGTCACCGAGTGCCCCGGGCTGCGCCAACGTCAGAGTGGCTCTGACCTTGGAAGGGACAGGACGCGCCTCGGTCTGCTCTCAAGGATTGGAGGCTCTGCAAGCCTTGTTCAGTGGATTGAGCTGGCCATCGCAGCCCATCATAGTTATTGGAGACCCTGCGCTTCTGGGAAGCAAAAGAGGAACCAAGTTCAGTGAGCAGAGAAGTGCCAAACTTGGAAAATAGTCGGCGACGACGCTGGGCGGCGCCGCTGGCTGGACGTTGAGGTCTGGAAGGTGGGCGGGCAGGCCTAGCTGTGACTGGGGTCACATCCACTGAGAATCTTGGAAGGACGACACCGTGCCTAGGACACGGAGCAACGCCCTGTGGGAGAGGCGAGTGTGGGGAAAAATAGTGATTAGCTCAGCGCCCATCGATGAACCACGATTGGGGCAGCTGAATCTCAGGGATTGGAACGGCGACGACGCGAAGGCTTCACGACACCTGAGGACATGTGGAACGTCCTGGATCGTCAAGGATCGACCCAAGGAAGCGTGGGAACCTCACACCATCGAGGGACAGGCGTCGTGAGCCAGGAGTGTAAGGTAGATCATTTTCCCTCCCATTACCCCTTGTATGAGTAGGCTAGTTAGGCCACAATATTTACTTGTGTATGTGGCAGCAAGACTTTATCACTTTAATAGTAGAATAGGCTGCAAAGCAGCTTGTGTCCAGGACTGTCAGAGAGGACAGTGTGTATGGATGGCAGGACAGTGAAGAAGAGGTACCGACGTGGTGAAGAGGACCTCCTGTGAGAGTGTGAGACTCCTGTCTTCCTGCCCAGTTGAAGGAGTGTTGGAGGTCGTGGAAGAAGAGGCTGACGATCTCCAGACTCATTATCCATATTCCATATTCATGTATTACTTGTGATTGTGTGTGTGTGTGTTCATGTAATTTGCATCAGTAAATCCACACATTTTATTACTGTGTTTGAGTGTGCCTCCATTTATGATATTTCTCTATGAGCATACATTTCTGTCTACAAACAATATATAATACACCCACTGAACTGCATTGCTGGGGTGCAGATATAATAACCCAGCTGGCGACCTTGCTAAGAGGAAGATAGAGAAGACAGGCAGGAAAGGAGTTCCTGCAACCTTTTTTTGTCTGGCGGGCAAGACTCAGGGAGGTTATGGTTATAGGTAAGCCTGAGTCTTCCTTCACTCCCCCACGGGTCTAGGCCGGAACTGTTAACAGCAGTTTCCCCGTGTTTGACTGAAGGGATTCCAGGGTGAATCGGTGGCACCCCTTTGTGGTGGAAGCAAAGACCTGCGGAGGTGGGCATTGTTGGTCCTCTCTTGTGTGACCAAGGAGACTCCGGTGAATCCAGGGAGATGGAGGGGCTGAGTATTTGGGCCTTTGAGCCCCTAGCAGCCGAGTGTTAGCAGAGCCCCGGACCGCCCACCCCCACGTGACAATATATATATATATATATATATATATATATATATATATATATATATATATATATATATATATATATATATATATATATATATATATATATTTTGTGAGGGGATGGTTCACCAGCTCACTTACAATAGTGCTCTTATGCCTGTGGGAGCCAGTACACTTGTTAAGTGCACTTGTTAAGTGGGCGGACTTAAGTTTGGTAACCAGCAACCGAAACCTCTAGTGTTTGGGCTCATGTGAGAGCCCCAGTCATCAGCAGTCCATAAATGTTACCAATGGGGTGGCAGGGGTGGCATGTCTGTGGACAGTGCTAGAGCTGATAGCATCATCTCATTGTATGGCATGAGGCTAGACTCAGCTTTGCGCGGGAAACAGCTAGGCCGCCGGCGTGGGTGTGGGGCCCCCACACTGGCTGCCCACTTGAGTGGTTGTCATGGAAACCAGCCGCCATCTTAGAAACATCTTGAGCCGCCATGTTGGTCGGCCATCTTGGAGCAGCCCTAGGGGCTATGCTACACCGTCGCTGATTGGATGAGAGGGGTAGGCCGCTGTATGCCTTCCTCTCATTGGTTATTCCGAGAAGGACGCGGGAAGTAGCCGGCGTAGCAGCATTCTGAACACAGCCGCCACCTTGTCAAGACGCTTCCTGTACTCAATTCGGCCAAATTGATGTATAGGGCGTCGTGGTGGCTGGACTACAACTGCTGATGCTTCCTGCTTCACCTACGACATCGGTAGTCACAGAATCCGGCCGAAGTCGTCGCTTGGAGGGGTTTAAGACATTATTGTATGCAGGGGGTAGAGGTACAGTGATCTGGGATCGGGGAAGTGTGCATACGAGCAGCAACAGACTCGTAGATCCCATACCAGTGATGATTAGACTTGCTAGTGCTCTGTAGCAGTCGATGGGAACGGGGAAATTCGTGTCAGTGTTAAGGCAAATTTCCCAAGGTTGGTGTGAGACGCTATCGTGCGCGTCACCTGGGTATGAACGCTTCACTTCACCGGGGAGTCGAGGGTGCGAACTCAGCCGTGTTGAGTGGGAGGGGTTCGAGTGTGCGCCAATCTTTTTGAATAAATACCGCAGCTTACGCCACCCGGAGCGAGCCAGCCACCTATAGCGGGGTGCCTGATGTATGGAAATTGTGTAAAGCCGGCAGTGTGAATGAGTAAGTACCTATGTGTGTATTTGTGGTGATTAGTAGTTTCTAAAGCTTGAATTCGAGGTCAAGTGTTCTGTCACATTGTCACGCAGCACCTGTTCAGGTGGAGTGAATTGTGGACGAGGAGATTAATCACCTGTGTTGTCATCTTGTCAGTCCAGAGGGACTTAAGTCTGGTGTACACAGACGTACAGTGTGTGTGTGTGTGTGGGTACACACAGGAACAGGATACATAAATTAGCCAAGGACTGAGAGGATGTCCCTGTAATAAATTCTTTTATTTCATTGTGGTAATCATTTTTGATCGTCCGAGGGACGGAGTGATATCATTTCCATGTGTGGTCTTGCAGGTGTGGAATTCCAACACTGAGCGCTCAGGTATGTGTAATGCCAGTGATTCCTGGCAATGATTATTGTGGAGTGTGCCACAGTGTGGACTTAAATTTCTTGTATTGTTCCCAGGGCCATGACAAGTGTGATTTATATAAATATATATTGTGGTTGCAGTATTAATTAACGTAATTTTGGTGAGTTTTGGTGAGTGACGAGGCCATCTAGAGAGACCGCCCCCACTCTGTCAAGTAACGTAACTCTCGAGTGTTTATTGGCATGCGTGACCGATAAATCACTCACCCATGTGATTTAAGGAGTGTGTGATTCTCCTTAGTGTTCCCAATAACGTTTGATAGCTGTAGGCTACATGTGTCAGCAATAATTATAATTATATATATATATATATATAATCGTAGTGTCACGGTGCCCAGTGTTATGGTGTTATTTACTGTGAGGTGATTGATATATATTGACCTATGTTCTAGGGGTCATTTGCAGCAGTAAGTAAGTAAGTGTGTGCAGTATCCTAATACTTGGAAATTAGAGTACTTGCCGTGTGTGTTATTGCAAAGGGGGTTGTTATTTGATGGTGATTGTTGCTAGTGTTGAGCAATCACCGTATGTGATTGCAGTTCAGTAAAGCCATTGTGGGGCAGTGTTCTAGAGGGCTCATGACCTGTAGGTTATTTTACTAGATTCTGCAGTATTGTCATTGCAACCGGATTGTAACGTAAATCACTGTGATTTGTTAGTGTGATTTGTCATTGTCGTGGGGGAACTCGGCTGTAGACGAGTACTTGGGTACAAATATATTCTCCTGGTTATCTGGTAGGACATCGAAGTCCAGTATTCAGTGAGGTGATTGCGAGGCAATTAATATAACGTAACCAAGGGAACGCCCATTGCTTTAAGAGAATTTGTTCTTTAACAATTTGAGTAACGTAGAATACGTTTGGGTTAATTTACTTTCCTGCAAGCAGCTACGGTAGTCTCGAGGAGCCTAGCCATCAGCCAGATAAGAATTAGAGTATTGTCTGTCGTAATTAACGGTCAGTGGGCCGGGTAATTGACGTGTTTCAGGAAGTCAAAGTAATTAATTAGTTTGATCGACTCACACGAAGGCTACATTGTTCCATTAACGTAACGTCGTTATCTGCCCGGAAGTACCGGCACTTGATTGACTCGTGGGAGGAGTAGCGTCATTTTAGAATGACGTAAACGTGGTGCTAATTACTGTTATTAGCAGCCTGAATTGGTCTGAGTATGGAAGGCTCAGACGGAATTCATACCTTAATGTAAATTGCTGAGCCAGTGTGAAAGGTTGCGTATTTTAATTGTTTAATTATTGATCTTGAGGATAGTAATTAATTACTCTAAAGGTAATCACGAATGAGTACCGTTCTCTTAGCACTTTGGACATTGTAAATCAGAGTTTACCATCGCTAAGTGATTAGTAACCGATTAACGTAAATTAACGTAACTAGTAAAGAGATTAATCAGCTATCTGGAAGTACAGGGATTAATGGGATTTTCTCACTGAATGCTCGACGGGTAGAGTGTTGTTTGATTTCCGCGTTACTAGTGACAGTTGTAAGAGTTGTTAATTTAACGTAAATGTTACCTTGTTATTAACGTAAATGTTATTGTGTTATTAACGTAAATCATTTGTTATTGATTGTTGATCGTCCGTGGGACGGAGTGTTAACGTAAGGATTAATTTGAGGAAGGGTGCTGGAGTTGCCAGTGAACCCATTAGTTATTGTTGTCATTTGAAAGACTACTGATTTGATTGCATTGCAACCGCTGTTGCAGGAGTAGACTGCACTGAGGCGTAGAACAGTTAGGAGGTTACTGAAGACATATTTCAAAACCTACTGTGTCATTTGTTGTAATTGTGATTATAGATCTGTTAGTTCTTGTTTCTAGTTGATTCCTCTGTGGTCACGCTTATGTTCGAGTTAGTTCATTATGCAGTCCGAGGGGCTGGTGTCTAGCTGTCATTGATAGTGTCACAGGAAGGATTTCGAGTAACGTCATTGACATTTCTTTTTGTTTTGTTGTAGTAGTTAGTACTTTATTGAATAAACTAAGTTGTTAAGGTTAACACTGTCTTTTCGTTACACCCCCACACATTATTATTGTTATGCAAATGTTCTTCACACTCGACTAAATAAATTGAGACTAATTTTCTGAGCTTTGGATCAAATATACGGCACCACACAACAATAAATTATTGTTGTGAGAGCCCTTGACCTACTCGTTAGATTCGCTTCGGCGATTGGCGAAGGTCGGCGGCCTAGTGGGGGGGATTTCAATTTTCATTGGGGTCTCGGCGTTTGCTCGCGCCTAGTCAATTGTTCATACATGGTCCCAAAGTGATGAATGAGCTGGTTACTACACTGGTGTGTTAGCTAAGCAAGTCCTTCCTCAGGCGACCTAGTTGAATATCACGACAGGAATAAAGGTTAAAGAATAAAGAAAGTTCTTAGAAATTTTCCGAGCTAAAATTCCTTATACCAATTTCAATTTATTCCACAATTTCTCAACTCAAAACTCTCACATATATATATATATATATATATATATATATATATATATATATATATATATATATATATATATATATATATATATATATATATATATATATGTCGTACCTAGTAGCCAGAACGCACTTCTCAGCCTACTATGCAAGGCCCAATTTGCCTAATAAGCCAAGTTTTCATGAATTAATTGTTTTTCGACTACCTAACCTACCTAACCTAACCTAACCTAACTTTTTTGGATACCTAACCTAACCTAACCTATAAAGATAAGTTAGGTTAGGTTAGGTAGGGTTGGTTAGGTTTGGTCATATATCTACATTAATTTTAACTCCAATAAAAAAAAATTGACCTCATACATAATGAAATGGGTGGCTTTATCATTACATAAGAAAAAAATTAGAGAAAATAAATTAATTCATGAAAACTTGGCTTATTAGGCAAATCGGGCCTTGCATAGTAGGCTGAGAAGTGCGTTCTGGCTATTAGGTACGACATATATATATATATATATATATATATATATATATATATGTCGTACCTAGTAGCCAGAACTCACTTTTTGGCCTACTATTCAAGGCCCGATTTGCCTAATAAGCCAAGTTTTCCTGAATTAATATATTTTTTCTAATTTTTTTCTTATGAAATGATAAAGCTACCCATTTCATTATGTATGAGGTCATTTTTTTTTTATTGGAGTTAAAATTAACGTAGATATATGACCGAACCTAACCAACCCTACCTAACCTAACCTAACCTATCTTTATAGGTTAGGTTTGGTTAGGTAGCCGAAAAAGTTAGGTTAGGTTAGGTTAGGTAGGTTAGGTAGTCGAAAAACAATTAATTCATGAAAACTTGGCTTATTAGGCAAATCGGGCCTTGCATAGTAGGCTGAGAAGTGCGTTCTGGCTATTAGGTACGACATATATATATATATATATATGTCGTACCTAGTAGCCAGAACGCACTTCTCAGCCTACTATGCAAGGCTCAATTTGCCTAATAAGCCAAGTTTTCATGAATTAATTGTTTTTCGACTACCTAACCTACCTAACCTAACCTAACTTTTTCGGCTACCTAACCTAACCTAACCTATAAAGATAGGTTAGGTTAGGTTAGGTAGGGTTGGTTAGGTTTGGTCATATATCTACGTTAATTTTAACTCTAATAAAAAAAATTGACCTCATACATAATGAAATGGGTAGCTTTATCATTTCATAAAAAAAAATTAGAGAAAATATATTAATTTGGGAAAACTTGGCTTATTAGGCAAATCGGGCCTTGCATAGTAGGCCGAGAAGTGCATTCTGGCTACTAGGTACGACATATATATATATATGTCGTACCTAGTAGCCAGAACGCACTTCTCGGCCTACTATGCAAGGCTCGATTTGCCTAATAGGCTGAATGATTTTCTTTATTTTCAATAATTTTTTCCAAATAGTTTATTTGAATTATTATTGTTATTTAATATTAAGACTATAATTTATTGAATTAGTTGTGTTAGTTTAGGTTAGGCTAAGATAAGTTAGGTTAGGTTAGGCAGGGTTGGTTAGGTTCGGTCATATATCTACGTTAGTTTTAACTCAAATTTAAACAAATTATCTTATACATATTGAAGAAGACAGATTTATCATTTCATGACAAGAAATTTGGAAAAATATATATATTCAGGAAAGCAGCAGGCTTTCTTTTAAACATGTCTCATTGAATATGACCACATATTCTGTATTTACTATCTTCTGATTTAGGGCTTCTATCTAACTTTTTCCTAGCATTAGGGATTAGCTGAAAGAGGAGTTCTCCAAAACTCATTTTCGTTAGTTCTACTTGAAGAAAAAAGTGAATTACTATTGAATGTATTACACTTATTTATACAATTTACACAACGTTTCGAACCTCCATAGTTCATTCTCAAGTGAAAAGAAATTCCAAAAGTCGTTGATTTATACCCGTACGGGGTCAGGTGATAATTACAATAAAGGTAAAAACAAGGGGGGATACATAGGGGATAAATGGGGGTCGAAGCACATAAGAACATAAGAATAAAGGTAACTACAGAAGGCCTACTGGCCCATACGAGGCAGCTCCTATCTATACAAAGATTAATCAGGTGTAAATGGCCTGTTATGTTGAACAGTGTCTTCTGTATTGGCATCGTTATGTTCTGGTCTTGTCCTTACTCTCATGGTGGGTAGAGTAAATAGTTCCGTGATTTGGGTGTTCGTGGTAGGTTGTTCTATTCTTATGTGAGATAAGAATATGTATATATATATATATATATATATATATATATATATATATATATATATATATATATATATATATATATATATATATATATATATATATATATATATATATATATATATATATTAGTATATTTTAGTAGCAGTCTTTCCAGTAGACATATAATAATAAATATGACCGAAAAAGTAAGATTAAAAATTCTAACACGAATTTTCTCAATATTTCTTATATTTCTTTTCACTGTTGATGGTAATTGAAAAATCAATTCTCCAAAATTCATTTTTATTTCTAGTCTGACGTGACACTTGAACGCGTTTCGTAATAACTTATTACATTTTCAAAGACTTTAGTTTACACACACACAACTATAACTTGCAAACACTAAACAGAGTTTAAACAGCATTGATTTTATACCTGCATTTGGGTGAGGTGATATGTTACAATAGTTTTGGATGAGGTGAAAACAAACTTTCAACACAAGACAGAACACGAAACAGTGGGTATAATATTTTGTAAGTTAAAGTGAAGAATGGAAGTAACTGCAAATGGCCTATTGGCCTATATTTCTTGATGCTTCTATATTGGTGCGGAGTCTTGAAGTGGGTAAAATATAGTTGTGCATTAATTGGCTGTTGATTGCTGGTGTCGATTTCTTAATGTGTATTGCCTCGCAGATATCAAGCCGCCTGCTATCGCTGTATCTATCGATGATTTCTGTGTTTTTTGTTAAGACTTCTCTGGTGATGGTCTTGTTGTGGGAAGAGATTATATGTTCCTTAATGGAGCCCTGTTGCTTATGCATCATTAACCACTGGGAAGAGATGTTGTTGTCTTGCCTATATACTGGGTTTTTTGGAGCTTACAGTCCCCAAGTGGGCATTTGAAGGCATAGAGGACGTTGGTCTCTTTTAAAGCGTTCTGCTTTGTGTCTGGAGAGTTTCTCATGAGTAGGCTGGCCGTTTTTCTGGTTTTATAGTAAATCGTCAGTTGTATCCTCTGATTTTTGTCTGTAGGGATAACGTTTCTATTAACAATATCTTTCAGGACCCTTTCCTCTGTTTTATGAGCTGTGGAAAAGAAGTTTCTGTAAAATAGTCTAATAGGGGGTATAGGTGTTGTGTTAGTTGTCTCTTCAGAGGTTGCATGGCGTTTCACTTTCCTTCTTATGATGTCTTCGACGAAACCATTGGAGAAGCCGTTGTTGACTAGGACCTGCCTTACCCTACAGAGTTCTTCGTCGACTTGCTTCCATTCTGAGCTGTGGCTGAGAGCACGGTCGACATATGTGTTAACAACACTCCTCTTGTACCTGTCTGGGCAGTCGCTGTTGGCATTTAGGCACATTCCTATGTTCGGTTCCTTAGTGTAGACTGCAGTGTGGAAACCTCCGCTCTTTTCCATGACTGTTACATCTAGAAAGGGCAGCTTCCCATCGTTTTCCATCTCGTAAGTGAAACGCAGCACGGAACTCTGCTCAAATGCCTCCTTCAGCTCCTGCAGATGTCTGACATCAGGTACCTGTGTAAAAATGTCGTCAACATACCTGCAGTATATGGCCGGTTTCAAGTTCATGTCGACTAAGACTTTTTGCTCGATGGTACCCATGTAGAAGTTTGCAAACAGGACACCTAGGGGAGAACCCATGGCGACCCCATCTACTTGCTTATACATGTGCCCATCCGGGCTCAAGAAGGGTGCCTCTTTAGTACAAGCTTGGAGTAGTTTCCTTAGAATATTTTCGGGTATGTCAAGAGGAGTACAGGCTGGATCACAATACACTCTGTCGGCTATCATCCCGATTGTCTCGTCCACAGGTACGTTGGTAAACAGCGATTCTACGTCCAACGAGGCTCTTATCCCTGTGGCCCGTGTGCCCCGCAGTAAGTCAACAAATTCCTTTGGAGACTTCAGGCTGAAGGCGCAAGGAACATAAGGAGTCAGCAGGCCGTTGAGTCGCTTCGCCAGTCTGTACATGGGTGTGGGTATCTGGCTAATGATTGGCCGAAGTGGGTTTCCAGGCTTGTGTGTCTTGACATTTCCATACGCATATCCAGGTTTATATTCCCCAATGATCTTTGGCAGGTGGAGTCCGGATTTCTTGGCGTTCACAGTTTCGATCAGTTTGTTGACCTTTGCTTTCAACTCGGCTGTAGTGTCCTTCGTTACCCTTTGGAACTTAGTTTGGTCAGAGAGTATGAGGTTCATTTTCGCCAGATATTCGTCTTTTTTTAAGAATGACATATATTGGCGACTTGTCACCTCTCCTGACAACTATCTCCTTGTTCTCACGAAGGCTTTTAGCTGCCGCTTTGAGCTCGGGGGACAGTATGGTGCTTCTGTAATTGCCTCGATTCTTTCCTCCTTCTGCAATAAGTTGCAGAAGGAGGAAAGGTATTTTTTTGCATTTATTTTTTGTATTTTTGCAAAGGTATATTCTTGCATTTTTATAATAAAAATATATTAATATATATATATATATATATATATATATATATATATATATATATATATATATATATATATATATATATATATATATATATATATATATATATATATATATATATATATATATATATATATATGACAATGTCAGACCACGGAGGAAGGTCCAATGGACCTTCTGAAGATGTATTTAATATACGAAAGTACTTAAGGAAATTTCCTGTTTCATTTTTCCTCCGTGGTCTGACATTGTCACATTCTTAATCACGTGTTTATTTTCGTGATATACACACATATATATATATATATATAGATATATATATATTTATATATATGTAAATGGAAATGTTCGTTTGTGCATAACCGCTAATCTCCGAAAGTTCTTCACCGATTGCTTTGAAATTTTTACACAACGTTACATTCGAATAGGGGAGTCTTTTTATATACCTACTATATACATGCGTCACCTGTGACAGGATTTTTTTTTTAAACAGCGCTATCTGTTGGACGTAAGGGCAACACACGCTGTAATCTCCAAAAGTTCTTCACCGATTACTTTGAAATTTTGACACAACGTTGCATTCGAATAGGTGCATCTTTTTATATACCTACTATATAGATGCCACCCCTTTGACAGGTAAAAACATGCGTTTTTTGATAAACAGTGGCATCTGTTATACATAATAGCAACATGCACACTATACTAAATATGTCACGAATTCCATTTCAATGTTTCCGATTGCATTGATGAATTTTATTTTCATAGATTTCGATTTATTTGATTTAAGTTGAATTATTTTGTGTGACATTGTGTTGGAATTGAGCTGTGTTGTTTACCCTACCATTCATTTTGTAAGTATAAGTATAGATGCCTCACCTGTGACAGGTAAAACTATATTTTCTTAAAAAACAGCACCATCTGTTGCATGTAAGAGCAACACTCATGCTATTCTAAATATGTTACAAATTTCATTTCAAAGTTTCTGATTGCATTGAAAAATTCAATATTCCTAGATATTGATTTATTTTCATTTTGATTTATTTATTTTGTGTGAATTGCATTGGAATTAAGCTGTGTTGTTTACCATATCATTCATTTCGCGAGTATAGTTTATTTATTTTTTTTTTTTCATATTTTCATTTAATTTTTTAACTCTTTTTCTTATTTTTCAGTGATGGGAATATCAGATCACGTGATGTTTCCTATTTTCTGATGGGAACATCAGACCATTTGGGAAGGCATTGGACGAGGGAGTGGGGAATGCTGGGGATGATGAGGGGACGGAAGTGAGAGATGGTGGGGAGGACGAGGGGACAAGGGAGTGGGGACATGGTGGGAAGGAAGAGGGGATGGTGGAGTGGGGAATAGTTTGGAGACCGAGGAGATGGGTGAGGGGGGAATGGTGGGGAGGACTGGAGGACAAGGAAGGTTGCTGTGGCTCAGCAATGAACATGTGTTGCTGAGCCACAGCAACGCTTGGCCGGGTACTGCTAGTATATATATATATATATATATATATATATATATATATATATATATATATATATATATATATATATATATATATATATATATATATATATATATATATATATATACATATATATATATATATATATATATATATATATATATATATATACATATATATATATATATATGTATATATATATATATATATATATATATATATATAATACATATATATATATATATATATATATATATATATATATATATATAATATATATATATATATAATATATATATATATATATATATATATATATATATATATATATATATATATATATATATATATATATATATATATATATATAATATTGAATATTATTAGGCGATGCTGTGGTCATAAGCTGAACAGCAGTGCTGTGAGCTCATGCTGCGTGTGCTGGCCTTGGTTGTTCACTCAGTACTGAGCCTCTCACACCCGGGAATGTAGACCACGATTTTTTAAAGATGACGTCTGTTTACAAGAGCCCTGATGCAGCTGATGTGAACCCCATGCAGCAACTGGAGTTTTGAATGGAACGTGAAAAATACAAATACCCGGAGGTGCGTTGCGCAAACCAGACGAGGGCCTGCAGGTGCGTTGTGCAGCTTAAGGAAAAAAGGCAATAAATGACAATGTTTATAATAATTTTATCTTCTGAGGCCTCAATTTTATTTCTTATTTATAAAACACAATTGGTGGGCGCTCCCCCCCCCCCCCAACCACTTGGGCTGGACGAAAGAGCGACGGTCTCGCTTCATGCAGATCGGCGTTCAATACCCGACCGTCCAAGTGGTTGGGGCACCATTCCTTCCCCCCGTCCCATCCCAAATCCTTATCCTGTCCCCTTCCCAGTGCTATATAGTCGTAATGGCTTGGCGCTTTCCCTTGATAATTCCTTCCTTCCTCCCCCCTCCCTTTTTAGTATTGGTGACACATTCAACTTTTTTCTAAATATTTGAGAGCTAGTTTTCATCCATTGATCATCAACCAATTTGGTGATCTATTATAATCAGATCAAAAGAAACAAAAAATTTATCACTAGATTTAGTCAAATCACATGAACATCTAATTTTTAACATTATATATTAAATATTTATATATAATGTTAGGTCCAACATTTTAGTGTAAAATTGGCTTATTGTATGTAGCATTAACAATTGTGTAATTAGGTTTAGAGATTGTCACTTAGCTAAACGAACAATGGGTTCAGTTCCTGTACCCATTATGTGCCTCTGTAACCCATGCCACCACCGCCCACGGGATGAGTATGGGGTTTATTTCTTTATTTATAAATACAGAAATAAATTGAAAATTGCTGGGCTTAATGTTACGATAAAGTTGTAGAGGATTGTAAAGGGAGCCACAAGTGCTTATTGACCAGCCAGCAAGATTATTTTGATCTGTAAATAGTATAGAGGAATACTGCACTCTTAAGTATATGTGCTCTGAGAAGCAGAGTGCATCTCTCGGTGAGTAAATCTCTCAAGTGTATGTTGTTGTTTAAGATTAAGCTACTTGGAACTTTTGTTCCAAGTAGCACGGGCTATGGTGATCCCATAGTGGACTAGTCTCAGGTGAATGAATCAATGAATATATACAGGATATGATTCCCATTAGGGCGAGCTTTGAAGTGGGGACAGCTGAAGAGAATTCGTTGAGAGGAAACGTTGAAGTTGTAGAGAAAGAGCCAGATAAGTTACACATGGAAATGTTGAGTAAAAGTTCCATAACACCAGCTTGTGACTGGTGCATCAATAATGGCCAAATTCTCTCACTGCAGGGCGAGTGAATATAATTTATTTGTGCTAACATCGTTGCCTTGGTAAATATGGGAGTTTGTACGTATCTTAACAGCAAGACGTTTTCCAGTAATGGGGTCTGATGTGATTGGAATATGACGAATCAAAAAATATATAATAATTGTTTTGAAATCTGATTAAATTACTTTTTTATTAATACTATGGGAACTCAGTAGTATTTAATATTTTTTGTTAATAAATTTGGCTTATTAAAATTTTTAAGTTCGTAATTATTGCCAGCCCGTCCTCCTAACGTTTTCCAACGTCAAGAAACTGTCGGGCTAAAGTGTCCCTCTTCTCATCAACCAGAGGACCCAAAACAGAAAATGGGACATTATGTCAATTCCGCGAGTCGCTGCCATGTTCTAGTATGACCAGTTTTTTACTCTAGGTAAAGTATACGTCAAAATGCGACCTTCTATTGGGAGGACGAGTTGGTTCATTCATGTTATTGTTTTCTTGTGGAAAAGTTGTGGATTGAGTATGAGAAGTGTTAGGAAGGTGGTGTTATATAGAGTTATGGCCTCTGTGGCCCGTGAAGTGTGGCCACAAGACTGGTTGTGAGATTTTTTTCTATGCCTACCTCCCTTAGGAGGTGGACTACAAGTTTAAAGGCTGCTCACGGCAGTAAAGCATGAGTCCAATAGAAAAAGGAAAAGCGGGAGCAAACCGCCAGGCCTCCACCACTAGGGGTGAAAACCTGTCCACAATAGGCCGCTGGCTCCTCCTAGTTAAACAGGACGTAAAACTAATAAAGGGTAACCGACGGGTTCTCACAATCAAATATTTATATTTGATGTGGCGCTATGAATTGGAATTCGAATTCCCAAGAACAGCCGTCATATCAAGATCACATCAACATATAATAATATGCAGAAATAGGGTGGAATAATATGGTTGAAGGGTTGACATCAAAGACCGTTTTCTATGACATAACAATTTATTAATAACAAGAGACTAACTACTACATTACCGAGTTTACGTTACGTTAATGTCCATCCAGTGGCACGATAACAAACAGCTAAATAGCAACCCTTGCTGTGAGGCTGCATACTGAACTAACCTGAACACAGGTGTGCCCACTGATGACACAATATTGCAAATCAAAGAAAAATATCACAGACTAAGTTACACCACAGCGAATGGTTACGTTATTGTCCAACAAGTGGCATTTGCAACACAGCTATTCAACAGCCCCTCGAGAAGTGACAGCAGGCTCCATCCTGCTGACACTTCGGGCTGACAACATGAACTAACTGAACAAATGAAGGATATCCACTGAAGACACAAGCATGCAATCAATAGTGTCTCGGTTTCCCTGACAGCTGCTATAATCACAAGCTTAGGGGTCCGCCCGCCCCCCAGGAGAGACTCACGTAACTAGGCGGGTAGTCCAACAGTGACCCCCTCTATCACAACCCAGTGTGAACACTCTTTGCAACTCCCTACAAGAAGTTGCCCTGTTGTAAACAGTAACAAAGACAGGCAAGGCGGGATTCTGGGACACAGCTCCACAAATCCCTAGATTACTCTACTCTCGTCACCAGACGACAACCAAAAGAAATTGCCTTAAGTGATTAATTACATTAATTGACTGATCACAGCAGTCAGCAACAAAGTACTACGGTAATCCCAAACAATTGTCTCACACTAGACAACATCATGATGATACTCTACGTTAATCTTTAACACTTGTCTCTCTTGTTAACAATAACTCAAACTTATATTACATCACACTTGACTCCCAGCAAGTATTCAGTGAGTAATCCTCAATTAGGGTCAAACGGACCACTAATTACATCCCCATTGAGTTACGTTAACTAAGCCTACCCTAACTTGGTAGCTTCTCAACAGTCTGTGTCAAAAATTTACTAGTGAGTGTTAATTACCCTAATTAACTCTGAGCAATTAATTAACTGTCACCAGGACCAATAATTAATCATCCATAAATACGTCTCACTCCGCACTGCCTAAGCAGGTCTCATCAAACTCTGTGAATTCACGGAAAAGGAGTTAATTACCCCTAATTAACAAGATGTGCCACTAATCCACTGTCCTCAGACAGGATATGAATAATACAACGATTTATGCTAGCTCCATGACCTCGCTTTACCGGGTCATCGGAGCTCTCCAATGTTAATTACTCCACTAATTAACCTGAGCCACTAATTGCTATACCCCAGAAAGGTAATTAGTCTCGAGCAAATTACGTTAACACAAATACTGACAGATCCTCTCCCACTACGTGAATTCATGATGAGAAAGCTAATTACGTAATTAGCTAGAGTGGTCAATTAGTTGTCACACGGACAATTAATTGCTCCCGAGACGTATCTCACTCAAGCTCAACGCTGTTCTCTCTCATAACAGCCCTCACTCACTCAACAATAAGTGTGCACCCCTTATCCAGTTAATTCCCCAATTATTAACTCACTGAATCCTTAACTCCTCAACACAACTTAAAGAAACAAAGTAACCCCAGTGTAACATAGGTCACACTACAATGGCATGCAACAACACAAATGCACTGCCCACATATGGTTGCGGCTACTGCAACTCGCTAATTACTGTGCCCACACAATAATGACACACGGTTGTGCAACACACAAGAGTATACCAATATTACTGCCCCCCTCTTTTTCTTGCAACCGTTGCAAAGGACTACTGTGAACACACACTTACCTCAGCAAGGCAATTAACCCATCAATTGCCTGCTCTCATTAAGCACTGTGAATTCCCCTGAATAATCCTAGAGTTCCCTTAAACCCTCAACACAGTTCCTAGGGCAGTAATATCGTATAAACTGAAACAATACTGCACAAACCTGCAACATAATGTTGCCGTCAGCATACCCCACATGCTAATGACATCATTAGGCAATCAGTCAGCAATCACATCTACTGACTTACCACACAACATAGTACATAAAGCATGCAAATGAACGCATAGAAATGGCATTCACATAATCAATGAAAATTATATCATCAGGTAAATGTTAGTAACTACACAGACCTCAGGGTACCCACTGACATCCCTGCAACCTGGCCTGCCTACCTCTAATGATTATAATTTTACATGCTGATACTCATAGCACTAATCCAGTCAGACCGATTATATAGAATCGACAACTGGATCATTTATATGGTAAATCTCTACACTGACCGGTTACATACTCGAGTCAGTCTACACATATATACATTATGATACTACAGTGTGGTCCCGTGTACAACATCTATCTCCAGGTACTGCCCTACCAGTCACCTGGACGTGCTACAAACAACTGTCTCTCAGCTGCTTCTCTAGCCTGGCGAGGCTCTGACACAACTCTTACCGGGAATTTCCACCGGTATTCATCACACTGTACACAATGATAAATGTACTCACGTCTACACCTCCTCATCAATCCTTCCCCTGGTCACTACCACACTAGCTGTCAACACTTAGCTTGCTCCTCATGCGTCGATAAGATGTGGCCCTAGGCTGTCCCGGGAAAGTGGCCAAGTGGCCCAAGGAGGTGGCCAAGGCATGTGGCCACTGCGTGGCCCACAGCGCCCCTCCCGAGCTGAGAGGGGGGAGGGTGGTGGTAGTGGTGGCCGGCGAGCGGGCCAAGCCAAGCCGGGCTGGGCCGAGCCGAGTGGCCGGGCGGCCTGGGGGTGGCCACGGGTAGCGCATGACGTCATAGCACCCCACCCGGCTGAGCTGGTGCGCGGGGTGAGGTGGGGGTTTGGCCGCGTGGGTGGCCTGGGTTGGTGGCCACCCCCCCCCCCCCCGGGCCACGGGCGGCCCGTGGTGTCCGCGCACATGGGTGCCTCGGGCTGGCAGGCTGCTGCCCACAGGTGTACACACGCGGATGGGGAATCACTAACAACCCCATCAAACCAGAGCCTGCCTTGCTCTACACTGGGGTGACAATGGCCGGCGGCGTCCCCACACTGACGCAGCCTGGCGGAATCCAAAAATCCAACAGGGGCCTGTAATATCACACTCACTTACACTGCCCAACACCAATTGTTCATTGACACTACACAGGATGCTCAGACCCGAGGGATGAGGGATCAATCTGATACACCATGAGGCTCTGCCATCTGCCTCATGGGTTAACACTGCAACTGTCTCTTAGTTTGTCACATCGGCCCCAATTTCACGCAAATTTGGGCCTAGACACAACCCGGGATGGCAGGAGTGCCATCCACGCTGAGTAACAAGGGAATGACAGCGATTAACGGGGGTGGAGATGGCAGGCGGCCATCTCCACCCAGCTGCATCCTCTTCCACCTGCTACCCAGGTCAAACTGACTCTATGGTGGGCAGGGACACTCAAATGCCCATATCTCCCCCCCCCTACCTTGTCTTGACCAATCAGCATGGAGCCGGCACACTACTAAGATGCCGCTTCCAACCACAGCTCTTCGCGCCAAATCACAGCTCAGAGCAGAGGTCCTAGCCCAATCACAGCCTCAGGCGTCCTGTGACGTCACAAGAAGGGGGAGGCCTAAAAGACAGTGGCGTACTGTCTCACATGTTGGGAGGGGGGGGGGGGCAACGTTCACCCAACTCTCCCCCCCCCCCCCCCACCTCTAACGGTTTTAGTCAAGTACCACCTCATCCTATTTCACAGAAACAGGAAAATTTCTGTAATTCTCTCTACAGAGCAATCACAGACTTCTAACCAGTCCCAACCGACAGTCCTTAACATAAGCTTTCATTCAACACCCCACAAGTATATGTTAGTTTGAAAGCTTCAGTTTCTAGAGCGACTAGCCTAATCTAAAAACTAGGAAAACTAGCTGAGGGAATCTAGATTCCCTCACACTGGGTGTCAGAAAGGTGGTGTTATATCGAGTTAGGGCCTCTGTGGCCTGTGACGTGTGGCCACAAGTCTGGTGTTAGGAAGGTGGTGTTATATAAAGTGATGAGCATAATAATTTTCTTGACCATATTCTGTTTTCACTTTTACTAAAACAAGAACAAATCCAAAACGAGCCGTGCTGAGGGTTCGAACCTATGCACTAGGTATTCCCAGGCGCGCTCTAGTCCACTGTACCGCGACATGGTAGAGCGCATGTGGGAACTCCCAGTTCATAGGTTCGAACCATCATCAAGACTCCAGTTGGATTTGTTCATTGATATATCAGGTTAATGTGATTTCTGTGCGTAGTAAAACAAGAGTTAATGATGTGTGATGTACACCGTCTTCCCCAGGCCCAGCTGCCCGCTCTCTAACCCGTTACTCAGATGTATACATTTCATGCATAACTGCAACAACGACCAGGATTGCAAGAAGTTTGGTCCCCATTTCCTGTGCTGTTTGGAGCCCATGTGTGGCAGGAAATGTGCTCCCACTACAACACAACACTAATTGCCTCAATGTTCCGCAACTTGCCACTACAACGCATCAGTAAGTTCCTCAATGTTAGGGGCGCCTGACAGCTAGGTGAACAGTGCTTCGGATTCATAGTCTTGAGGTTCCGGGTTCGATCTCCGGTGGAGGCGGAGACAAATGGAAAAATAATCCTTTCACCCTGATGCTCTTGTTACCTAGAAGTAAACAAGTACTTGGGAGTTAGACAGCTGCTACGGGCTGCTTCCTGAGGGGGTGGGGGGGGTGATACAAAAAGGAGGCCTGGTCGAGGATCGGGCTGCAGGGATTCTAAGCACCGAAATCATCTAATGTTAATCTCAAGATGTTCCACAACTTGCCACTACAACACAACAGCAAGTCCCAAAATGTTATCTTCTTGAGATGATTTCGGAGCTTAGCGTCCCCGCGACTCATTCCTCGACCAGGCCTCTGTTTTGTTACACACCCAGGAACAAGCCCGTAGCAGCTGTCTAACTGCCAGGTATCTATTTACTGCTAGGTAACAGGGGCGCCAGGATGACAGAAATACTGGCCATTTGGTTCCGCCACCACTGAGGATCGAACCCGGAACCTCAGGACTTCGAATCCGAAGCGATGTCCACTCAGCTGTCAGACCCCCTGTTCCACAATTTGCCACTACAACACATAGCAAGCTCTACAATGTTCCACAACTTGCCACTACAACACAACAGTAAGTCCCACAATGTTCCACAACTTTCAAGTCTTTCAGTGTTCCACAGACCTTTATCTTAAAATTTCAACCTTTAATTAACCAGCTGTTATTGTTCTATATTGAAGCTTTTGCTGATTGAGAGCAAATTGGCTTGTTAGTACAGTTTGATCATAAATTTAGTCATTAACCTATTTATCAGTTTTCTTTATCATTTGCTATAAAATATTCCACAGGAAAAACTGCCCGTACCCAAATTCGTTTGGAAAAGTCTGCAAGCTGGTTTTGAACCACGGTAGATCTCTTGCCGCCAGTGGTGGAGGAGGGACAAGGGCCGCCGGTGTTGTGCTGTGGCAGGCTGTGGTCTGGAGTGTGTGAACTAGCCTGTAGGAGCAGGTCATGGACAAGCTGCAGGCCTAAATTAAGGCCAACTGATGCCCTAAGCACAGCGCAACACTACACACCTTCACTGTCTAATTGACAACACAATAATTGTCAATTAGAGCTGATTGTGATGTATTATAATAAAAATTTGTGTTACTCTCAGCCTGGTCCCATAACGTTATTTATTGCTATCCTTTTTGTAATTTTATTTAGCATAAAACTTTATAAGTTGTTATATATATAGTTAACCCTATATAGGTAAGTTATAAAAGTAAACTAATTTTAATATCTGAAAAATATGCACATTCTTGACACTTCAATGTAATAAGGGAAAAATACAATACAAAACAAACTGAAAACGATGATTTATATTAAATAAATGTAGGTAAGCTTTTAGAGAAAAGATATTCTAGTGAAGCAGATGATGAGTCAAAATAACGTGGCTGAAGAATGTTGACCAAACCACACACTAGAATATGATAAGACGACGACGTTTCGATCCGTCCTGGACCGAATCAGCGATGCTTCACTTCTGATTCCTACCATTCTCCTCCTCTTAAGAAAAGTGTCCTCGTCTCTCTTCCTCCGCGCTCTAGGCACCAGTGACCCTCAGTTTTTTTATTCTGAAATTTCCTTTATCTACAAATCTTTCTCTCGCCTTGGTTACCTTTTACATTTTATCAACTGTGCCTATTCTCAAGCTAAACGAAATTTCTTTTATCCAAAACCTGCTTCCAACACGCGTGCCACCGTGCTCTGCTTTCCCTTCATATCTGAACTTAAACATCTTACTAATACACTCCCCATTCCCCATCCGGTCCGTTGGCGCCGTGAGGGGGGCTTAGTGGACGGCTGCTGGAATGTGATGCTCCGTGGGACAGTCCTCTATCCTTCTGTGGCCTTGCACTCCTGCTGCTGTCTTCTCTAATTGTGCTGGATCGCTTTTCCTTTTCCTTTTCCTTTTGTTCCGTTTTTCTCCCCCCCTCTTCTCCTATCTGCTTGTCTTTTCCTGCTGACCTTTTGCTTGTTTTGGTTATTCCTTTGGACTTCTTCTATTTTGACGCCCGGGTGCTTGAGGAGGCATACGCTTGCACCCGTAGAACTGTACTACCCGACGTCTCGAGCGAGGGACTCTCGACTCTCGTTTTTCTTTTTATTGTCAATCTTTTATAAATGGCTCCTTTTATTGTCAATCCCCCTTTCGTCGCTGAACCCGATCTCGACGGACTGATGGTTCTTAAGGTGGCGTTTGCCAGGGCACCCCTGGGGGGCCCTGGCATGATCGGCAATAGCTTCCTGTATTGCACATTCTTGTAGCTTCCTGTAATAGCACATTCTTGGATGAATTTCTTTCTCTTCGTCTATATGTCGTTGAATGTTTCTTTGTACCCTCTCAGGCTCGTGGGGTGGGCGACCAAGCCCCCGAGTCGGCCTTTATTGGAAGACCGGGCTCTGTAGCCCCCGCTGCATTGGGCCCCGACCTTGCTCCTCCTATGACCGTCCTGAATTCTTCCCCCAGCTCCCCTCCCTTCTCTGTGGTTGGGTCGAGCCTCAAGCCCCCAGTGGTGACCACTTCGTCCCCTGGTGCGGCTAAGTCTCTGGTTGTGACTACTGCGCCTTTTGACCCCTCTCTCTCTGGGGGTTCTCACCGCCGTCAGCGCCACGGCCGCACTCGCTCGTTTCCTTCCTGTACTGATGCGTATCAGGCCTTATTTGGTCCTGCTTCGTGGGCCAAATACTTTGATCTCCTCTCTCTTGATTCTGTGCCTCCTGACGATTTCTCCCTCCATCGGCATCTCGTTGATTCCGTGGATGCATCTGTTACTTTCAACCCCACTCGTCTCGGTACACGTGTCGTTGCTGCTCCTTCTCAGGATGCAGCTTCCCGGTTGGCTGCCTTATCCTGCCTTGGCGAGATCCCTGTTCGGGTCTCAAAGAACACTCGGCTGAATGCCAGTGTTGGCACTATTCTCCTCCCGCCCCATGTTGCTACCGGTGTTTGGAATCTGCAGGACTGCCACGATGACATTCGGCATATCCTTGATGCCCAAGGCCATTCTGTCCTCCAGGTAGACTCGTTTACTCGTCCCCTTCGTGGTCGTCGCCGTCAACCCCTTCGAGTGGTGAAGATCACCTTTGATGGTAGGACCCTTCCATCCTCTGTCATTCTTGCTGGTGCCAGGTGCTCTGTCCAGGAGTATATTCCTTCTCCTCGGCTTTGTAACAAGTGCTGGAGGTTTGGGCATGGTGCCCTCCGCTGCTCTGGGACTGTCTCTCTCTGTCCTTTGTGTGGGGGTGAAGGCCACTCTAAGTCGGAGTGTACTTCTCCCCAAGCTCGCTGCCTCAACTGCGGTGAGGCCCATCCTACCTTCTCCCGTGCCTGTATCCACTACAAGCTTGAGGCAGCCGTCCTCAACTTGAAGCACCGGGAGCGTTTATCTTTTCCCGAGGCGAGGTGCAAAGTTCGCCGGCTCCCGCCTTATGCTAACGTCTCTTATGCTCGCGTGTTGCGCTTTTCCTCTCCTCGTCTTTCCCACCTTCCTCAGACTCACAACCGTTTCCGGGCCTTGGACCCTGATGCGCCCACTGCCCCCTCCTCTGTTCCTTTGAGTTCTGTCCCGAAGGGTCCCCCTCCTGGTCCTCTGTCTGGGGTTCCCCTTCTTTCTACCCAGTCTGTCATGTCTCCTGTGTCTTCTTCCTCGTCTCTTTCCCATCCTTCTCCTCCATCTGTTGACTCTCCTCGCCGCCTGTCGGTGCAGGCGGATGTCCATTGCTCTCCTAACGACCGTCGTGTGTGCTCTCGTTCAGCTTCTCCTGTTGAGAAGCTGGAATCCGTTGCCCGGTACGTAGTTGCTGGGACACCGGTCTCTTTACGTCAGAAGCGTAAGCCTGGCTCCTCTCCTTCCTCCTCCCCCCAGCGGGTAAGAAGGCTTTGCTTTCTTCCCCGGCCCCTACTACTGGCTCTATTGCTCCTTCCTCTCCCGTTTCAATGGTTGCGCCCCATGTTCCTGCTATGGAGTTTTTTTTGGCCCCTGCTTCCCTCTCGGTTGCTGCCCTTGCTGAGGTGCGCTCCCCTCTTTCTACTCCCCCTCTTCCTGCTGCTGTCCTTGACTGCTCCTCTCCGTTGTTTCCCCCTCTTCCTCCTCCTCCGGACCCCGACCGCCCACCTCTGGTCTGTTCTCCCGCTTCCTTCCCTTTGTCTTTGCTCAGTTTACCCATGCCCCCTAACCCTGACTTTGCTGACCCTGATCCCGACCCTGATATTCTTTAACGTGCTATGTTGCTCTTTCGCCTTTGTTTCTTCCTTGTTCTCTGTTGTTGTCCTTTCTCTTCTCGTCGATGTCTATTCTTCAATGAAACGTTCGAGGTTATTACACCAATTTCCTCGAACTCCAACTTCTAATTTCGTGGTTTTCGCCCCTTTGTGTCTGTCTCCAGGAGCCGATGCTTGGTGCTCGTCCTGTTCGTTTTCATGGCTATTCCTTTCTCTCCCTCCCCCCAGCCGTTGCTGGGGCTCCTAATTCTTCTGCTCTCTTGATTCGCGCTGATGTTCCCTTTGTCCCCTTACTTTTTCCTTCTCCTCTCCATTGTTCTGCTGCTCGTATCTTTGTGGGGAAATGGTACACAGTTTGTTCCATTTATCTCCTCCCCCGAGTGTCCCGCTTTCTCTTCCTGATTTGAAACACCTCCTGGACTCCTTGCTGGAGCCTGTGCTCCTGCTGGGTGATTTCAATTGTCGTCATTCTCTTTGGGGTGATGTTCTGACGAATACCCGAGGTCGCCTTCTTGAACCGTTTATCCTCTCTTCTTCCCTGTCTCTTCTGAATTCTGGTGAGCCCACTCATTTGGACTCTCGGACTCGCACCCTTTCCTGTCTTATCTTTCTCTCTGATTTTCTTCTCTTTACTTAGATTTCACGTGGCAGGTTCTTGATGACCTCCATGGCAGTGACCATTTCCCCACTCTTGTTTCCTTTTTCTCTTTTCGCCCTTCCCTCTCCTTCCCTAGGTGGCAGTGTGCTAAGGCGGACTTTAACCTATTTACCCTCAGTGCTGCTCTCTCTGTCCACTCCCTTCTGCCTCTCCCTCGTGCTCTCCTCCTTTTTCGTGACACTGTCTTCGACGCTGCCCTCTGCTCTATTCCTCGCTCTTCCTCTCGGGGTCAGCGGAAGTGCGTTCCCTGGTGGAATGCAGACTGTGCTCGGGCTGTCCGCTGTAAGCGTGCAGCCTGGAAGAGGCACCGCCGTCGGCAGACGGCCGATTTTTTTCTTTTCTTTCGGAAAGCGAGTGTGGTGGCCAGTAGGGCCATCCGTACGACTAAGCGTGAATGTTGGGCATCCTATGTCTCCACAATTACGTCCGAAACTCCTCTGCCACAGATCTGGAAGCGTATCCGCATGATAGCGGGTAAGCTCGTTCCCGATGTTTCACCGGTCCTTCACCTCCATGGTATTCTTGTGGCGGACTCGTTGCAGGTCGCTTCCGAACTGGGTTCCCACTTTTCTTCTGTTAGCTCTGGTCTTCATCTTCCCTAATCTTTCCTTCTTCGTAAACCTGTCCTTGAGTCTCGTCCTTTAGATTTCTGCACTCGTCTTCGGCTTCCCTATAATGATCCCTTCTCTCTCTCTGAACTTCGTTCTGCCCTGGCCCTCTGCGGTTCTATGGCGGCGGGCTCCGATGTTATTCATTATGAGATGCTTTGCCATCTCCCTACGTGCACGTCTCAGTATTTACTGAGTCTGTATAATCGGATCTGGGAGTCGTCGTCAGTCCCTGAGGAATGGCACGATGCCGTTGTCCTCCCTGTTCGCAAACCGGGGTCTCTGGGTACTTCCCCTAAGGACTTTCGCCCTATTGCCCTCACAAGTTGTGTCTGCAAACTCTTTGAACGTATGGTTAACGTTCGTCTGATGTGGTTCCAGGAACACCATCACCTCCTCTCCCCTTCTCAATTTGGTTTCCGCAAGTGCCGCAGCACGACAGATGTCCTGGTGAACTTGGAGGTCTATATTCGTACTGCTTTTGCTGCGAAGACCTCCGTAGTTGCCGTCCTTTTTGACCTGTAAAAGGCTTACGACACCACTTGGCGATATCATATTCTATCTCAACTTCATTCTTTTGGCCTTCATGGTCATCTCCCTCTCTTTCTCCGCAGCTTCCTTTCTCGTCGTTCCTTTCGGGTGCGACTTGGTACCACTCTCTCTACCTCTTTTCAGCAATACGAAGGTGTGCCCCAAGGTAGTGTTCTGAGCACTACTCTTTTTCTGGTTGCCCGCAATGGTCTTCTTTTCTCTCTTCCTTCAGGTGTCTTCTCCGCTCTCTATGTCGATGATCTTACCCTTTGCTGTCAGGGTGATGATTCGCCTCTCCTTCAGCGCTGACTTCAACTTGCAATTGATGCCGTGTCGTCTTGGGCCACAGATCATGGCTTCAAGTTCTCTACTTCTAAGATTTGTGCCATGACTTTTACTCGGAAACGTGTCGTTCTTCTTCCCTCTTTGACACTTTATGGTCATCCCCTTGAGTACAAAGATTCCGCGAAGCTTTTGGGGTTATTCCTTGACACTCGTTTGTCTTGGTCGTCCCATACCTCTTACCTCCGTGTTGAGTGCTCTAAGGCCCTTACTCTCCTTCGGGAATTGTCCCATACTTCTTGGGGGGCAGATAGGCGCACTCTCCTTGCTTTACATTCCTCTCTCGTCCTGTCTAAGCTCGATTATGGTTGCCCTGCTTACTCGTCTGCTTCTCCTTCTACTCTTCGCCGTCTTGATGCTTTGCACCATACTGGGTTGCGCCTCAGTTCTGGTGCCTTTCGTTCGACTCCCGTCCTTAGCTTGTATGTTGACACTGGCTTCCTGTCTCTCCAGGACCGCCGTGATCGCCACTGTCTTCGCTATCTTGCACGGTCCTTACAACATCCTTCCTCTCGCCTCTGTCGTGCTTTAACTTTTACCTCTCCTGCGGTTCCTGTTCCTCTTCACCACGTCCCTCTTTCTGTCCGGTTATCTCGCCTACAGGATTCTCTTTCCGTTCGTAGTTCTAATGTTTCTTCTCGTGTTGTTCCTTCTTTTCCCCTGTGGAGAGTCCCCCTTCCACGATTTTGTACATCCTTGACCCGCATCACTAAAGCTTTTACTCCTCCTACGGTTCTAAAACGCCTTTTCCTTGAGCACTTTTCTTCTCACTCCCGCTCCGTTTCTGTCTTCACCGATGGGTCTAAGTCTGCGGACAGTGTTGGCTACTCTGTTGTTTTTCCTGATCGCACTTATATGTGTCGCTTACCTCCAGAGACTAGCATCTTTACAGCGGAGCTTTATGCTATTCTCTATGCTCTTCGTCTCCTGCTTTCTCGTTGTCAGTCTTCCTTTGTAGTTGTTGTTGACTCTCGTAGTGCCCTCATGGCTCTCGGGTCCTTTAATCCAATTCATCCAGTAGTTGTCGAGATCCAGCATTGGCTGTTTCTTGTTCACAGTAAATTTAAGTCAGTTGAGTTTTGTTGGGTTCCCAGCCATATTGGTGTGTCTTTAAATGAGCGTGCGGATGCTGCCGCCAAGGAAGCTGTCCGCTCTTGTCCCATCTCTCGTAAAGGTATTCCATATTCCGACTTTTACTCGGTTATTCATTCCTCCGTCCTTACCCATTGGCAGGCTTCTTGATCGTCTGTTACTGGTAACAAACTACGTACTCTTAAGTGTTGTGTTTCCTCGTGGTCGTCCTCCTACCACCGTAACCGGCGATGGGAAACAGCTCTGGCGAGGTTGCGTATTGGCCATACTCACTTCACCCATGGTCACTTGATGGAGCGCCGCCCTGCTCCTTATTGTCCTAGTTGCATTGTCCCTCTTACGGTCGTGCATGTCCTTTTTGAATGTCCTGACTTCCAGGACAAGCGTGTGTCTTGCTTTCTGACCGCCCCTCGCGGTCACTTGTCCCTCAATAGAATTCTTGGTGACTCGGATACTTTTGATATCGTTCGCCTTATGTGTTTTTGTTCTCGTATTGGCATCCTTGGTGATATTTAGCGCCTTCTGATTATTCCGCACATTTGATGGTGCTACATAGCCTTCCCGGTTTGGTGCCTTCTTTTGATAATTACTTACTTACTTACTTACTAATACACTTCGTCCTCTTGACATAGTAGTAGGCATCCTTCAGTCTCGGAAGACTATGGAGTTGCGCCCTGACAGGGCGCAAAGCCTGGGTAGGTAGATATGGAGAAGCTATTACCCATGCAGCAGGTCCCCCCTCTCCACATTGCTGAAATTATCCAATAGAAAGGCAAATGCCAATACACATGGTTCCAGCAACGTCGCAGGAGCTGCCAGAACGAGGTCGACGTCTACAACGAACTGCCTTAGGGGCTCCAACTCCGGATTTTTCCTCGAGGTTGACTCCTGAAGCCTTTCCCAAAAAAGGGGTATGGCCGCAAGGCAGCGGAGGTTTAAAATCAGGATTTTCCTTCCCCTAGATGGGCTGCCTTCCCAGGCTATCGAGTCCCATCTACCCGGAGCAGCTGGTTTGAAGGCGCCAGAGGCACGCCCTCGCCCCTTCTCCTGTCGGTAAAAGCAGTTCCGCCGGACTTAAAGACTAAGCCACCCGTGCAGGCCAGGAGTTGGACTTGGTTGTCAGAGGCTATTGGAGACGCATGCCGTATAGGAGCATTTTATAGGTCATGGGAGCTCGTCCCCATTACCACCCCCTGGCTATGACAACCCCTTGGAACCTCTTGACATAAAGCTCGCCTTTCGACAAACTATCACTCTTCGTACTAATCTTGTTCACACTTCTCCTGCTTCTAATGCTGCTGGTTACTGTATTTCCTGTTCGTCTTGTCCTCTCCAATACTTTGGGGAAACTGGCCGTACACTAGATGACAGACTTAAGGAACACAAAAGAAGTGTTAAGTCTGTAGACACAAACAATGCTCTCTTCTGTCATGTTAGGGATTCTAATCATCTTATTGATTGGTCTAAAATAATCTTTCCTGCCTCTACTCTTCACAGACGCCGCCTTGTCGAATCGGCTCTAATACACAACCTACCCAACACGATCCTTAGTCCTGGCTTTGTTACTGTTGACTCTTCCTTTCACAGTACACACTCAGATGCTCCAACCTCTCTAACAAACATGACCTAATATGAGCCTACCCTTTGTTTGTTTCTTTCTCTTCATTTTGCTTTTACTTTCTCTTTCGTTCCTATTTACTTCTTTTATTGTCTAATGACAATGATTATCTAATACTCTTTATTACCCCCTATCTTTCGCCTTACTTTTATCTTCCTCCAAGATTTCCTCCTCCTCACCTCATTCTTGCCTTACTTATGCCCATCACCAATTTCGTCTCTTCACAATCGACTTTATAATGGTCCAGAACGGACCGAAACGTCGTCGTCTTTTATCTTCTAGTGTGTGGTTTGGTCAACATATTCTAGAGAAAATATAATTATTTGAACAATACAAAAATAAATTTTATTCCATTGCATTCGAGCCTTGGAGATACATAACATATCTTCATACACGGATCTTCATACATAGCATATAATACACGGATTAAAAGTTGCTTATTGTTGGCTACTTAAACTTAATTTATGCTTTAAGAACTTTTCTCCTACTGTCTTTAATTGTAGTCTATGCTGAAATTTTCAAATCTCGACTTGATCATTAACGATAACAATATACGAATGCTAATATCTACATTTTGAAACGTACCATGAATACTTTCTTATACAATTATTTTATTAAGTTATGAGTGCTGAATCTTGTGTTGACAATTGTTGTTGCTGCACTGAACTTATATCGCATAAGCAGGAGATTGGTGGTGGTTGAATGGTTGCTAAAATGATAATTTTTAGTAAGAGATTTGGGTTCCTCTTGGCTCCTGGGAACGCGATTCAATTGCTGCTGGACGTCGTCCGTAATGGATGTGTCATGAAGGTTTGTGGTAATTTCACATCAAGTTAAGTGTACCTCTTCTCTACCAACGCACCAGCCACCAGTCTCATGTTATTATTGTTGCGTGTAACTGCTACTCTGGCCATAATCCACTGTTATTGTGTTGTATGGGTTTATGGCCAGAGAGGATTTCTCATGTACTGAGGGCTAAGGGATAATTCAAAATGTTCACCTCCTTCAGAGGTGGTAGGCCTACCTATAGTATTCTGTTTGTGAGTCGTACGCCAGCCTATGTGGAGTCTTGTCCCATAATGTAAAGGTAGATAGATATTGCACCGGGCTTTGTAATGGGAAGGTCTTTAGTGAAATAAAATAATAGATGATACGATAATTTTTTGAATGTCCATTGTGGGGTGAGGTAATCATATCTCTCAGCAGCAAACTTTTAGAAGCAACTTCCCTGGGGACCGGCCCTTCCCTCCCCTTAACTGTGGGCTTGCTACATTATCACTTAATTTACTATTCAGTCCAGTAGCACAGTAGACTGATCATATTGAATGAAAGGAGTGACCACCAATAAGAGAACAAGGACCCTGTAATAGGAGTTATAACAGGTGTAACCTATGAGAGAAGCATCACTTAGCTCTTGACAACACTGGACGTAGCTTGTTGCTTCAGCAGGTGTTGAAGTCATATTATTATTTGGCTCATCTCATACGAAAGGCAATATGTCCGCTGTTTGTTCGTCTGACCTCTTCTTTTCACCTGACATTCTAGTTGGTCAATAATTGTGTAAAAATTCAGCCCATCCTCCTGTTTAGGTAGTACTTATAATAACGATGACGACCATCGTACATATATTGACGTAAAAGGCAAATAGGCAGTAGAAATCGATACTACTAAATTTGGACCAACTAAGAAAGTTTTGTATTTTTGTAGCAAACTTCAACATAAATTAAAAGTCAAACTAACTTAAGCTAACCTTCCTAGGCCTAATACACGCTATCAGAGGCCTAATTTAGCACATATATATGTACTATAATTGGCCTAGGAATATTTAAATCTGCTTTTTAGGATTTTCAGACAATAAAGTGAATATTACCAAGTTCTACTATACTTTACGTCAATATATGTACAATGATCCACATAGCTACATAAAAAACTAAACAGGAAGATGGGTTGAAAAATTGATGATGCTAAATTTATCTCTGAGCGTCATGAATTCTTCAGGGGCATCTCCGTCATTAGTGACCTTCAGGGGCATCTCCGTCATTAGTGACCTTCAGGGGCATCTCCGTCATTAGTGACCTTCAGGGGCATCTCCGTCATTAGTGACCTTCAGGGGCATCTCCGTCATTAGTGACCTTCAGGGGCATCTCCGTCATTAGTGACCTTCAGGGGCATCTCCGTCATTAGTGACCTTCAGGTACGGCGCCGTCATTAGTGACCTTCAGGTACGGCGCCATCATTAGTGACCTTCAGGTACGGCGCCGTCATTAGTGACCTTCAGGTACGGTGCCGTCATTAGTGACCTTCAGGTACGGCGCCATCATTAGTGACCTTCAGGTACGGCGCCGTCATTAGTGACCTTCAGGTACGGCGCCGTCATTAGTGACCTTCAGGTACGGCGCCATCATTAGTGACCTTCAGGTACGGCGCCGTCATTAGTGACCTTCAGGTACGGCGCCATCATTAGTGACCTTCAGGTACGGCGCCGTCATTAGTGACCTTCAGGTACGGCGCCGTCATTAGTGACCTTCAGGTACGGCGCCATCATTAGTGACCTTCAGGTACGGCGCCGTCATTAGTGACCTTCAGGTACGGCGCCGTCATTAGTGACCTTCAGGTACGGCGCCGTCATTAGTGACCTTCAGGTACGGCGCCGTCATTAGTGACTTTCAGGTACGGCGCCGTCATTAGTGACCTTCAGGTACGGCGCCGTCATTAGTGACCTTCAGGTACGGCGTCGTCATTAGTGACCTTCAGGTACGGCGCCGTCATTAGTGACCTTCAGGTAAGGCGCCGTCATTAGTGACCTTCAGGTTCGGCGCCGTCATTAGTGACCTTCAGGTACGGCGCCGTCATTAGTGACCTTCAGGTACGGCGCCGTCATTAGTCACCTTCAGGTACGGCGCCGTCATTAGTGACCTTCAGGTACGGCGCCATCATTAGTGACCTTCAGGTACGGCGCCATCATTAGTGACCTTCAGGTACGGCGCCGCCATTAGTGACCTTCCGGTACGGCGCCGTCATTAGTCACCTTCAGGTACGGCGCCGTCATTAGTGACCTTCAGGTACGCGCCATCATTAGTAACCTTCAGGTACGGCGCCGTCATTAGTGACCTTCAGGTACGGCGCCGTCATTAGTGACCTTCAGGTACGGTGCCGTCATTAGTGACCTTCAGGTACGGCGCCATCATTAGTGACCTTCAGGTACGGCGCCGTCATTAGTGACCTTCAGGTACGGCGCCGTCATTAGTGACCTTCAGGTACGGCGCCATCATTAGTGACCTTCAGGTACGGCGCCGTCATTAGTGACCTTCAGGTACGGCGCCATCATTAGTGACCTTCAGGTACGGCGCCGTCATTAGTGACCTTCAGGTACGGCGCCGTCATTAGTGACCTTCAGGTACGGCGCCATCATTAGTGACCTTCAGGTACGGCGCCGTCATTAGTGACCTTCAGGTACGGCGCCGTCATTAGTGACCTTCAGGTACGGCGCCGTCATTAGTGACCTTCAGGTACGGCGCCGTCATTAGTGACTTTCAGGTACGGCGCCGTCATTAGTGACCTTCAGGTACGGCGCCGTCATTAGTGACCTTCAGGTACGGCGTCGTCATTAGTGACCTTCAGGTACGGCGCCGTCATTAGTGACCTTCAGGTAAGGCGCCGTCATTAGTGACCTTCAGGTTCGGCGCCATCATTAGTGACCTTCAGGTACGGCGCCGTCATTAGTGACCTTCAGGTACGGCGCCGTCATTAGTCACTTTCAGGTACGGCGCCGTCATTAGTGACCTTCAGGTACGGCGCCATCATTGGTGACCTTCAGGTACGGCGCCATCATTAGTGACCTTCAGGTACGGCGCCGTCATTAGTCACCTTCAGGTACGGCGCCGTCATTAGTGACCTTCAGGTACGCGCCATCATTAGTAACCTTCAGGTACGGCGCCGTCATTAGTGACCTTCAGGTACGGCGCCGTCATTAGTGACCTTCAGGTACGGCGTCGTCATTAGTGACCTTCAGGTACGGCGCCGTCATTAGTGACCTTCAGGTACGGCGTCGTCATTAGTGACCTTCAGGTACGGCGCCGTCATTAGTGACCTTCAGGTACGGCGCCGTCATTAGTGACCTTCAGGTACGGCGCCGTCATTAGTGACCTTCAGGTTAGGCGCCGTCATTAGTGACCTTCAGGTACGGCGCCGTCATTAGTCACCTTCAGGTACGGCGCCATCATTAGTGACCTTCAGGTACGGCGCCGTCATTAGTGACCTTCAGGTACGGCGCCGTCATTAGTCACCTTCAGGTACGGCGCCGTCATTAGTGACCTTCAGGTTCGGCGCCGTCATTAGTGACCTTCAGGTACCGCGCCGTCATTAGGGACCTTCAGGTACGGCGCCATCATTAGTGACCTTCAGGTACGGCGCCATCATTAGTGACCTTCAGGTACGGCGCCGTCATTAGTGACCTTCAGGTACGGCGCCGTCATTAGTGACCTTCAGGTACGGCGCCGTCATTAGTGACCTTCAGGTACGGCGCCGTCATTAGTGACCTTCAGGTACGGCGCCGTCATTAGTGACCTTCAGGTACGGCGCCATCATTAGTGACCTTCAGGTACGGCGCCATCATTAGTGACCTTCAGGTACGGCGCCGTCATTAGTGACCTTCAGGTACGGCGCCGTCATTAGTGACCTTCAGGTACGGCGCCGTCATTAGTGACCTTCTGGTACGGCGTCGTCATTAGTGACCTTCAGGTACGGCGCCATCATTAGTGACCTTCAGGTACGGCGCCGTCATTAGTGACCTTCAGGTACGGCGCCGTCATTAGTGACCTTCTGGTACGGTTCAATTATAATCAACACCTGTGGTAGTATTTCCTTCGCAAAACTTGATTTGCTCAATGAAAGGTTTGCAAAATCTTATCTGAAAAGCTCGGTATAAAAAAGTAATTTTAAAGTCTTGCATCTTATTTGTATAATTGATTGTCTTCTAGAGTCTCCCCTTGTGTGGTGCGTCTCCCCTTGTATGGTGCGTCTCCCATTGTGTTGTGCGTCTCCCCTTGTATGGTGCGTCTAACCTTGTGTGGTGCGTCTCCCCTTGTGTGGTGCGTCTCCCCTTGTGTGGTGTGTCTCCCCTAGGGTGGTGTGTCTCCCCTTGTGTGGGGAGTCTCCCCTTGTGTGGTGTGTCTCCCTTTGTGTGGTGTGCCTCCCCTTATGTGGTGTGTCTCCCCTTGTGAGGTGTGTCTCCCCTTGTGTTCTGCGTCTCCCCTTGTGTGGTGTGTCTCCCCTTGTGAGGTGCGTCTCCCCTTGTATGGTGCGTCTCCCATTGTGTTGTGCGTCTAACCTTGTGTGGTGCGTCTCCCCTTGTGTGGTGCGTCTCCCCTTGTGTGGTGTGTCTCCCCTAGGGTGGTGTGTCTCCCCTTGTGTTCTGCGTCTCCCCTTGTGTGGTGTGTCTCCCTTTGTGTGGTGTGCCTCCCCTTATGTGGTGTGTCTCCCCTTGTGTGGTGTGTCTCCCCTTGTGTTCTGCGTCTCCCCTTGTGTGGTGTGTCTCCCCTTGTGTGGTGTGTCTCTTCTTGTGTGGTGCGTCTCCCCTTGTGTGGTGTGTCTCCCCTTGTGTTGTGCGTCTCCCCTTGTGTGGTGTGTCTCCCCTTGTGTGGTGCGTCTCCCCATGTGTGGTGCGTCTCCCCTTGTGTGGTACGTCTCCCCTTATGTGGTGTGTCTCCCCTTGTGTGGTGTGTCTCCCCTTGTGTGGTGTGTCTCCCCTAGTGTGGTGTGTCTCCCCTTGTGTGGTGTGTCTCCCCTTGTGTTGTGTCTCCCCTAGTGTGGCGTGTCTCCCCTTGTGTGGTGAGTCTCTCCTTGTGTGGTGTGTCTCCCTTTGTGTGGTGTGTCTCCCTTTGTGTGGTGTGTCTCCCCTTGTGTTGTGCGTCTCCCCTTGTGTGGTGTGTCTCCCCTTGTGTGGTGTGTCTCCCCTTGTGTGGTGTGTCTCTTCTTGTGTGGTGCGTCTCCCCTTGTGTGGTGCGTCTCCCCTTGTGTTGTGCGTCTCCCCTTGTGTGGAGTGTCTCCCCTTGTGTGGTGCTTCTCCCCATGTGTGGTGCGTCTCCCCTTGTGTGGTACGTCTCCCCTTGTGTGGTGTGTCTCCCCTTGTGTGGTGTGTCTCCCCTTATGTGGTGTGTCTAGCCTTGTGTGGTGTGTCTCCCCTTGTGTGGTGTGTCCCCCCTAGTGTGGTGTGTCTCCCCTTGTGTGGTGTGTCTCCCCTTGTGTGGTGTGTCTCTTCTTGTGTGGTGTGCCACCCCTTGTGTGGTGTGTCTCCCATTGTGTGGTGCGTCTCCCCTTGTACGGTGCGTCTCCCCTTGTGTTGTGCGTCTCCCCTTGTATGGTGCGTCTCCCCTTGTGTGGTGTATCTCCCCTTGTGTGGTGTGTCTCCCCTTGTATGGTGCGTCTCCCCTTGTGTGGTGCGTCTGCCATTGTGTTGTGCGTCTCCCCTTGTATGGTGCGTCTCCCATTGTGTTGTGCGTCTCCCCTTGTATGGTGCGTCTCCCCTTGTATGGTGTGTCTCCCCTTGCGTAGTGTGTCTCCCCTTGTGTGGTGTGTCTCCTCTTGTATGGTGCGTCTCCCCTTGTGTGGTGCGTTTCCCATTGTGTTGTGCGTCTCCCCTTGTATGGTGCGTCTCCCATTGTGTTGTGCGTCTCCACTTGTGTGGTGCGTCTCCCATTGTGTGGTGCGTCTCCCCTTATGTGGTGTGTCTCCCCTTATGTGGTGTGTCTCCCCTTGTGTGGTGTGTTTCCCCTAGTGTGGTGTGTCTCCCCTTGTATGGTGCGTCTCCCCTTGTGTGGTGTGTCTCCCCTTATGTGGTGTGTCTCCCCTTGTGTGGTGTGTCTCCCCTTGTGTGGTGCGTCTCCCATTGTGTTGTGCGTCTCCCCTTGTATGGTGTGTCTCCCCTTGTATGGTTCGTCTAACCTTGTGTGGTGCGTCTCCCCTAGTTTGGTGTGTCTCCCCTTGTGTGGCGAGTCTCCCCTTGTGTGGTGTGTCTCCCCTTGTGTGGTGTGTCTCCCCCTTGTGTGTTGTGTCTCCCCGTTGTGTTGTGTCTCCCCTTGTGTGGTGTGTCTCCCCTTGTGTGGTGTGTCTCCCCTTGTGTGGTGTGTCTCCCATTGTGTTGTGCGTCTCCCCTTGTATGGTGCGTCTCCCCTTGTATGGTGCGTCTCCCTTTGTGTGGTGTGTCTCCCCTTGTGTGGTGTGTCTCCATTTGTATGGTGCGTCTCCCCTTGTGTGGTGCGTCTCCCATTGTGTTCTGCGTCTCCCCTTGTATGGTGCGTCTCCCTTTGTGTTGTGCGTCTCCCCTTGTGTGGTGCGTCTCCCATTGTGTGGTGCGTCTCCCCTTGTTTGGTGCGTCTCCCCTTATGTGGTGTGTCTCCCCTTATGTGGTGTGTCTCCCCTTGTGTGGTGTGTTTCCCCTAGTGTGGTGTGTCTCCCCTTGTATGGTGCGTCTCCCCTTGTGTGGTGCGTCTCCCCTTATGTGGTGTGTCTCCCCTTCTGTGGTGTGTCTCCCCTTGTATGGTGAGTCTAACCTTGTGCGGTGCGTCTCCCCTTGTGTGGTGTGTCTCCCCTTGTGTGGTGTGTCTCCCCTTGTGTGGTGCGTCTCCCATTGTGTTGTACGTCTCCCCTTGTATGGTGCGTCTCCCCTTGTATGGTTCGTCTAACCTTGTGTGGTGCATCTCCCCTAGTTTGGTGTGTCTCCCCTTGTGTGGTGAGTCTCCCCTTGTGTGGTGTGTCTCCCCTTGTGTGGTGTGTCTCCCCCTTGTGTGTTGTGTCTCCCCGTTGTGTTGTGTCTCCCCTTGTGTGGTGTGTGTCTCAACTTGTGTGGTGTGTCTCTCGTTGTGTGATGTGTCTCCCAATTGTGTGGTGTGTCTCCTAATATTGTGCTGTGTCTCCCCTTGTGTGATGTGTCTCCTCATTGTGTGATGTGTCTCCTCTAGTGTGGTGTGTCTCACCTTGTGTGGTGTGTCTCCCTTTGTGTTACGGCCCTCTCGGGACGCAACGGGGTCCTTACTCTGATGTTTTTAGAAGAAGATATATATCCGTTCCCAAGCCAGTAGTGGCTTTCAAGGGATGTGATCCGTGACGCAAGTAACTTAAAGGGGAAGGGAAATAATGGCAAAAACTTAATATAATATAATGTCCGCCACCAATAAATAATATATAAAAAGGTTACACAGGGGGGAGGGGTATTAACACTATACAAAGGGATTATTCACTGTAGTCTTCTGCTGAAGACTATGGATCCTCGCTCTCGGTGCTTAGTCGTCGGTGCTTACTCGTGGCCTTACAACGAATCCTCTGAGAATGCTGAGCCTACCCTGGCCACAGGTCAGCCAAAACACAGGTCCACTGGGGGCACCGCCATGGAGGCCGACAACCACAAATCCAGCCGGTCTGCTGGCAGGTTCCGGACCCGCAACGCTGGTCAGCCCACTCCACGAACGATATTAGGGTAAACACCCTAGACAGGAGTCTCGTGTGATATCACAAATCACCCTCCTGTCCTCAATACCCCAGTGGATAATCGTCTCCAACAGTCGGTCCCGGGTAATCCTTTTACTGCCACTCCACTGGCAGGCTAACACACCACAGTGTTCTTCCGGGGGGACGACTTCACAACGGCTGCAGCAAGGTACAAGGTATGGAGATTGGCTGCCTCGGGTAGACTGACTCCACGTCCATCACAGCAGTCCCAGGTCGGCTCTGTAAGCAGATACGTCATCAATAACAGGGACACTAAAACACCTCACTTACAAGCTCAGACACAAACGCCCGACACATCCACTTCATAGATGGCGTTGTAGTCTGAGCACCACCTCACCAGAGGTCAGCAGCGGCGGTGTAGAGTGCTGAACGGGACTGGAAACTGGCCCTTGTGGCCGGTATTCGCCGTCCTCACCAGGTGTCGTCGTCCGTTTGGCGGGGGTTTCGGGAGATGACCCACAGATGGCGTGGTCGTTACTGCTCCGTGCTCGGACGCTGGATCCGGGTTCGTAACACCTCCCCACCAAAAGGAATTTGGTTTGGGGTTCTATAAAGAGAAACACAAACCAAATTAGTACGACGACACAACTCCAAATGGACACACATGCTTTATAATCTGGAATGGCGAGGCTGTCTCGTCCACAGAACTGTACTGAGGAAAAACCCTGGCACAAAAGGGAGCTTGAAAATGGCAGGCGATGACCTGCCTGACGTAATCTTCCACACCTCCTCTGCGATGTCAAGCAGGGGCATCATCTCACATATCTCAAGTAAGGATCGGTGTGGACACGATCTGGGGCGACTCGACACTTCCTTATGTCGTGGCACCGATGATGGCTGGACACAGACGGCATTTCTGGTACCGATCCGGCGGTCCTTCAGGGAGTCGGGCACCTGGAATACAGGGGTCTGATAATTCAGAGTGACAGCGACTACGGGTAAAACAGTACTTACAGCATACTCTACTAGGTCCACACCTAGTCCCAACGGGGCTGTTCGTACATCGCAGATAGCATTCGCTCTGCCACCGTCAGGTCGACCAACGTTCCACATAACGCTGCATTGAGGCTCAGCAGTCACGCGGGGGGTGTCAACCTGCCGGAAACAGTCACTCACATTATCATATCTCGTACCTCCTGTATCAACCATCACCTTCCAGGTCCCTTCTTCAACTGCAACACTTGCAGTGCAAATCTCTAATCCCTGGGACCTCTTCACGATGTTCATGGGAGCCATCATTCGTCGGGTCGTCCACCGGTCCTCACTGAGAGCACAAACGAGAATCAAAAATACCGCTAAGAAACATTTGGTTACCTGAGGGATAAGCTTCCTGAGCATGTAATGTCCATAGCCGGCTACATCCATTAGCCTGGTTTGGACCAAAGAGAGCACTAGAAACTTTGCACATACCTCACATACCTCCGACATCTGGGGAATCTCTGGCCGGTTCAGCATACATTGTACTTTGCCAGGCTGCAAGTACACAGGTGCCTTCACTCCAGACTCTTCGGTATCCGTGGGTGCTTGCACACAAGGCCTCGCTTCTTGCTCAGGTACTTCTGCCATCGTAACCTCATGTTTCTTGCCGAGGGAAGAATTAGAAGTCTCTGCTAGAATATCGTCGATCTGCGGGTGAGAGGAAGGATTAAACACTCTCCAATCCGGGTCTGTCTTTACCTGGACATTACCATTGCCTGTTGTCACCTCCGACCTTGCTGTTTCGGCTGACTCGTCCACGACCTTGGGAAGATTGATGCTCCAATCTGTCACCAAGTCGTTGGCTAGTACCACGTCAATCCCAGCCACAGGGAGGGTATCGACTACTGCCAACGCACATGTGCCGCTGAAATAAAGAGAGTCGAGATGTACTGGCACTAAGGGGGCGATATACTGCGGCCTAGGAAACCCAACCAGGACAACCTGTTGTCTCCCGTCCACACTTACTCCCTCGGGTAACGAGCTCTTCACGATCAGGGACTGGGCTGCTCCACTATCTCTGAGCACTACAACTGATCTACCAGTATGATCACTCGATACATACCCGCCTGAAGTGTGAGGGGAAAACAATCTGGGTTCTTCCTGCGTCGTCGTCGACTGGCTTCCTGCTGGTGGTATTACACAGCCCATCATCATCACCTCCCTACGTGCGCTGCCTCCTCTTCTGCCTCGGCACCTTGCAGCTACATGCCCTTTCTGCCCACAAGTCCAGCACACCATATTCCTCCTCGGGCTCCGGTGTTTCGGACTGCTAGGACTTGTTCTTCGAGGGCTACTTGGGGGCGTCTTCTTAGCGCTTCGTGGGACGGGGGTCTCTTCTTCTTCATGAGGTTCATCAAACCGGCGTTGGTAATGCCTTGGGACGTACTTAGCAGACAGCCTATGAGTCAGGATGTACTCTTCAGCCATGGTGGCTGCTGCACTCAAGGTCTCCACCTGCTGCTCTTCTAAGTATGTCTTGAGGTCTCCAGACAAACAATCCTTGAAGTCCTCGAGCAGAATCAGCTGCTCGAGGTCTTCCTTGGTCTCCACCTTCCGAGAGGCACACCATTCTTGAAAAAGTCGCTCCTTGATGGTGGCGAATTCGGTGAAAGTGTGCTCTGAGGTCTTCTTCAGGTTTCTAAACTTCTGTCTATATGCCTCAGGTACCAATTGGTACGCCATGAGCACAACCTTCTTCACCTTGTCGTAATCGCCGGAGTCGTCAAGGGATAACGTAGAATAGGCGATTTGGGCCTTCCCAGTCAAGACTGACTGTATCATGATGGCCCAATTCTCCCTTGGCCACTCCAAAGAGGCAGCGACTTTCTCGAAGGCTGCAAAGAACTTTGAAACTTCCCTCTCGTTGAACTTGGGGACCATTTTGATGTTTCTTACCGGATCGAAACTGCTGGTGTCCGATGTTGGCCTCCGATCACCGCCTAATCGCAATACTTCTAGTTCATGTTGTCTCTGTCTTTCTTTTTCTTCTCTCTCTCGCTGTTTCTCTTCCCTTTCTCGCTCTTCTCTCTCTCGTCTCTCTTCTCTTTCTCGTTCTTCTCATTCTCTTTCTCGTTTCTCTTCTCTTTCTCGTTCTTCTCTTTCTCGTTTCTCTTCTCTTTCTCGTTCTTCTTTCCTTTCTTCTAATTCTAAACGTCTCATCGCCAATTCTTTATCTTTTAATTCTCGTTCTAATTCTAACTTCTTCCACTCTATCTCGCGATTGATCTCTAGGGCACGCATTTTGACTGTTAGGAAGCTGATATTAAGCTCACCTGCATCACTGTCAATGTCACTGCCCTTATCTTCGTTTTCCGCGGAAGCTATTTCCTCACCTTCCTTTGTACTAGGAGTCTCACCTTCCTGTTTCTCTTCTGCCTTCAGGTGCCGGTGAACCTTGGACAAGATCTCCACACGGGAATCACTGGCACGGATCTTGATCTCCAGGTAGGCGCTCACTAGTACAAGCTCTGGTTTGCTCAGATATTTTAATCTGGCAAGACAGTCCTCTCTGTTCAGAAAAGCCTGCACATCGTCCAGATCATCGATGGTAGCTTTCTCTGCCATTGTCACTGATGGAACACTTAACTAGAAACTAGCACTTGACACACCGCTTACACTTTAGCACTTAACGCACCGAGCACTGTTCTACGTCAATATTGCATTTTATCGCACCAAACACTGCACTTTCCAATATTGCACGTAATCACTTCGGGCACCGCACTACGCAATATCGCACTTAATCACAGCGAACCCTTCGCTCTACAATATTGCAGTGAATCACTGAGCACCGCACTACTCAATATTGCACTTGATCGCTTAATCACAGTGAGCACCGCACTGCACATTATTGCACTTAGTCACTCTTGAGCACCGCACAGGACGTATAACGTCACGATCGTCTCACACAGGGGGAATTATATACAGGGATTACGCCACTTCACCACCCCTGTCAAACATACTTAACAAGGGGACGGATCCCGCTGGGGATGCCAATTATGTTACGGCCCTCTCGGGACGCAACGGGGTCCTTACTCTGATGTTGTTAGAGGAAGATATATATCCGTTCCCAAGCCAGTAGTGGCTTTCAAGGGATGTGATCCGTGACGCAAGTAACTTAAAGGGGAAGGGAAATAAAGGCAAAAACTTAATATAATATAATGTCCGCCACCAATAAATAATATATAAAAAGGTTACACAGGGGGAGGGGTATTAACACTATACAAAGGGATTATTCACTGTAGTCTTCTGCTGAAGACTATGGATCCTTGCTCTCGGTGCTTAGTCGTCGGTGCTTACTCGTGGCCTTACAACGAATCCTCTGAGAATGCTGAGCCTACCCTGGCCACAGGTCAGCCAAAACACAGGTCCACTGGGGGCACCGCCATGGAGGCCGACAACCACAAATCCAGCCGGTCTGCTGGCAGGTTCCGGACCCGCAACGCTGGTCAGGCCACTCCACGAACGATATTAGGGTAAACACCCTAGACAGGAGTCTCGTGTGATATCACAAATCACCCTCCTGTCCTCAATACCCCAGTGGATAATCGTCTCCAACAGTCGGTCCCGGGTAATCCTTTTACTGCCACTCCACTGGCAGGCTAACACACCACAGTGTTCTTCCGGGGGGACGACTTCACAACGGCTGCAGCAAGGTACAAGGTATGGAGATTGGCTGCCTCGGGTAGACTGACTCCACGTCCATCACAGCAGTCCCAGGTCGGCTCTGTAAGCAGATACGTCATCAATAACAGGGACACTAAAACACCTCACTTACAAGCTCAGACACAAACGCCCGACACATCCACTTCATAGATGGCGTTGTAGTCTGAGCACCACCTCACCAGAGGTCAGCAGCGGCGGTGTAGAGTGCTGAACGGGACTGGAAACTGGCCCTTGTGGCCGGTATTCGCCGTCCTCACCAGGTGTCGTCGTCCGTTTGGCGGGGGTTTCGGGAGCGGACCCACAGATGGCGTGGTCGTTACTGCTCCGTGCTCGGACGCTGGATCCGGGTTCGTAACACTTTGTGTGGTGTGTCTCCCCTTGTGTGCTGTGTCTCCCCTTGTGTGGTGTGTCTCCCCTTGTGTGGTGTGTCTCCCCTTGTGTGGTGTGTCTCCCTTTGTGTGCTGTGTCTCCTTCTTGCGTGGTGTGTCTCCCCTTGTGTGGTGTGTCTCATCTTGTGTGGTGTGTCTCCCCTTGTGTGGTGTGTCTCCCCTTGTGTGGTGTGTCTCCCCTTATGAGGTGTATCTCCCCTTGTGTGATGTGTCTCCCCTTGTGTGGTGTGTCTCTCGTTGTGTGATGTGTCTCCCAATTGTGTGGTTTGTTTCCCAATTGTGTGCTGTGTCTCCCCTTGTGTGATGTGTCTCCCCTTGTGTGGTGTGTCTCCCCATGTGTGGTGCGTCTCCCCTTGTGTGGTACGTCTCCCCTTGTGTGGTGTGTCCCCCCTAGTGTGGTGTGTCTCCCCTTGTGTGGTGTGTCTCCCCTTGTGTGGTGTGTCTCTTCTTGTGTGGTGTGCCACCCCTTGTGTGGTGTGTCTCCCATTGTGTGGTGCGTCTCCCCTTGTATGGTGCGTCTCCCCTTGTGTTGTGCGTCTCCCCTTGTATGGTGCGTCTCCCCTTGTGTGGTGTGTCTCCCCTTGTGTGGTGTGTCTCCCCTTATGTGGTGTGTCTCCCCTTGTGTGGTGTGTCTCCCCTTATGTGGTGTGTCTCCCCTTGTGTGGTGTGTCTCCCCTTGTGTGGTGTGTCCCCCCTAGTGTGGTGTGTCTCCCCTTGTGTGGTGTGTCTCCCCTTGTGTGGTGTGTCTCTTCTTGTGTGGTGTGCCACCCCTTGTGTGGTGTGTCTCCCATTGTGTGGTGCGTCTCCCCTTGTATGGTGCGTCTCCCCTTGTGTTGTGCGTCTCCCCTTGTATGGTGCGTCTCCCCTTGTGTGGTGTGTCTCCCCTTGTGTGGTGTGTCTCCCCTTGTATGGTGCGTCTCCCCTTGTGTGGTGCGTCTCCCATTGTGTTGTGCGTCTCCCCTTGTATGGTGCGTCTCCCATTGTGTTGTGCGTCTCCCCTTGTATGGTGCGTCTCCCCTTGTATGGTGCGTCTCCCCTTGTGTGGTGTGTCTCCCCTTGTGTGGTGTGTCTCCCCTTGTATGGTGCGTCTCCCCTTGTGTGGTGCGTCTCCCATTGTGTTGTGCGTCTCCCATTGTATGGTGCGTCTCCCATTGTGTGGTGCGTCTCCCCTTCTGTGGTGCGTCTCCCCTTATGTGGTGTGTCTCCCCTTATGTGGTGTGTCTCCCCTTGTGTGGTGTGTTTCCCCTAGTGTGGTGTGTCTCCCCTTGTATGGTGCGTCTCCCCTTGTATGGTGCGTCTCCCCTTGTGTGGTGTGTCTCCCCTTGTGTGGTGTGTCTCCCCTTGTATGGTGCGTCTGCCCTTGTGTGGTGCGTCTCCCATTGTGTTGTGCGTCTCCCCTTCTGTGGAGTGTCTCCCCTTGTGTGGTGCGTCTCCCCATGTGTGGTGCGTCTCCCCTTGTGTGGTACGTCTCCCCTTGTGTGGTGTGTCTCCCCTTGTGTGGTGTGTCTCCCCTTATGTGGTGTGTCTCCCCTTGTGTGGTGTGTCTCCCCTTGTGTGGTGTGTCCCCCCTAGTGTGGTGTGTCTCCCCTTGTGTGGTGTGTCTCCCCTTGTGTGGTGTGTCTCTTCTTGTGTGGTGTGCCACCCCTTGTGTGGTGTGTCTCCCATTGTGTGGTGCGTCTTACCTTGTATGGTGCGTCTCCCCTTGTGTTGTGCGTGTCCCCTTGTATGGTGCGTCTCCCCTTGTGTGGTGTGTCTCCCCTTGTGTGGTGTGTCTCCCCTTGTATGGTGCGTCTCCCCTTGTGTGGTGCGTCTCCCATTGTGTTGTGCGTCTCCCCTTGTATGGTGCGTCTCCCATTGTGTTGTGCGTCTCCCCTTGTATGGTGCGTCTCCCCTTGTATGGTGCGTCTCCCCTTGTGTGGTGTGTCTCCCCTTGTGTGGTGTGTCTCCCCTTGTATGGTGCGTCTCCCCTTGTGTGGTGCGTCTCCCATTGTGTTGTGCGTCTCCCATTGTATGGTGCGTCTCCCATTGTGTGGTGCGTCTCCCCTTCTGTGGTGCGTCTCCCCTTATGTGGTGTGTCTCCCCTTATGTGGTGTGTCTCCCCTTGTGTGGTGTGTTTCCCCTAGTGTGGTGTGTCTCCCCTTGTATGGTGCGTCTCCCCTTGTATGGTGCGTCTCCCCTTGTGTGGTGTGTCTCCCCTTGTGTGGTGTGTCTCCCCTTGTATGGTGCGTCTGCCCTTGTGTGGTGCGTCTCCCATTGTGTTGTGCGTCTCCCCTTCTGTGGAGTGTCTCCCCTTGTGTGGTGCGTCTCCCCATGTGTGGTGCGTCTCCCCTTGTGTGGTACGTCTCCCCTTGTGTGGTGTGTCTCCCCTTGTGTGGTGTGTCTCCCCTTATGTGGTGTGTCTCCCCTTGTGTGGTGTGTCTCCCCTTGTGTGGTGTATCCCCCCTAGTGTGGTGTGTCTCCCCTTGTGTGGTGTGTCTCCCCTTGTGTGGTGTGTCTCTTCTTGTGTGGTGTGCCACCCCTTGTGTGGTGTGTCTCCCATTGTGTGGTGCTTCTCCCCTTGTATGGTGCGTCTCCCCTTGTGTTGTGCGTGTCCCCTTGTATGGTGCGTCTCCCCTTGTGTGGTGTGTCTCCCCTTGTGTGGTGTGTCTCCCCTTGTATGGTGCGTCTCCCCTTGTGTGGTGCGTCTCCCATTGTGTTGTGCGTCTCCCCTTGTATGGTGCGTCTCCCATTGTGTTGTGCGTCTCCCCTTGTATGGTGCGTCTCCCTTTGTATGGTGCGTCTCCCCTTGTGTGGTGTGTCTCCCCTTGTGTGGTGTGTCTCCCCTTGTATGGTGCGTCTCCCCTTGTGTGGTGCGTCTCCCATTGTGTTGTGCGTCTCCCCTTGTATGGTGCGTCTCCCATTGTGTGGTGCGTCTCCCCTTCTGTGGTGCGTCTCCCCTTATGTGGTGTGTCTCCCCTTATGTGGTGCGTCTCCCCTTGTGTGGTGTGTTTCCCCTAGTGTGGTGTGTCTCCCCTTGTATGGTGCGTCTCCCCTTGTGTGGTGCGTCTCCCCTTATGTGGTGTGTCGCCCCTTCTGTGGTGTGTCTCCCCTTGAATGGTGAGTCTAACCTTGTGTGGTGCGTCTCCCCTTGTGTGGTGTGTCTCCCCTTATGTGGTGTGTCTCCCCTTGTGTGGTGTGTCTCCCCTTGTGTGGTGCGTCTCCCATTGTGTTGTGCGTCTCCCCTTGTATGGTGCGTCTCCCCTTGTATGGTTCGTCTAACCTTGTGTGGTGCGTCTCCCCTAGTTTGGTGTGTCTCCCCTTGTGTGGTGAGTCTCCCCTTGTGTGGTGTGTCTCCCCTTGTGTGGTGTGTCTCCCCCTTGTGTGTTGTGTCCCCCCGTTGTGTTGTGTCTCCCCTTGTGTGGTGTGTCTCCCCTTGTGTGGTGTGTCTCCCCTTGTGTGGTGTGTCTCTTCTTGTGTGGTGTGTCCCCCCTAGTGTGGTGTGTCTCCCCTTGTGTGGTGTGTCTCGCCTTGTGTTGTGTGTCTCTTCTTGTGTGGTGTGCCACCCCTTGTGTGGTGTGTCTCCCATTGTGTGGTGCGTCTCCCCTTGTATGGTGCGTCTCCCCTTGTGTTGTGCGTCTCCCCTTGTATGATGCGTCTCCCCTTGTGTGGTGTGTCTCCCCTTGTGTGGTGTGTCTCCCCTTGTATGGTGCGTCTCCCCTTGTGTGGTGCGTCTCCCATTGTGTTGTGCGTCTCCCCTTGTATGGTGCGTCTCCCATTGTGTGGTGCTTCTCCCCTTCCGTGGTGCGTCTCCCCTTATGTGGTGTGTCTCCCCTTATGTGGTGTGTCTCCCCTTGTGTGGTGTGTTTCCCCTAGTGTGGTGTGTCTCCCCTTGTATGGTGCGTCTCCCTTGTATGGTGCGTCTCCCCTTGTGTGGTGTGTCTCCCATTGTGTTGTGCGTCTCCCCTTGTATGGTGCGTCTCCCATTGTGTTGTGCGTCTCCCCTTGTATGGTGCGTCTCCCATTGTATGGTGCGTCTCCCCTTGTGTGGTGTGTCTCCCCTTGTGTGGTGTGTCTCCCCTTGTATGGTGCGTCTCCCCTTGTGTGGTGCGTCTCCCATTGTGTTGTACGTCTCCCCTTGTATGGTGCGTCTCCCATTGTGTTGTGCGTCTCCCCTTGTATGGTTCGTCTAACCTTGTGTGGTGCGTCTCCCCTAGTTTGGTGTGTCTCCCCTTGTGTGGTGAGTCTCCCCTTGTGTGGTGTGTCTCCCCTTGTGTGGTGTGTCTCCCTCTTGTGTGTTGTGTCTCCCCGTTGTGTTGTGTCTCCCCTTGTGTGGTGTGTGTCTCAACGTTTGTGGTGTGTCTCTCGTTGTGTGATGTGTCTCCCAATTGTGTGGTGTGTCTCCTAATATTGTGCTGTGTCTCCCCTTGTGTGATGTGTCTCCTCATTGTGTGATGTGTCTCCTCTAGTGTGGTGTGTCTCACCTTGTGTGGTGTGTCTCCCTTTGTGTGGTGTGTCTCCCCTTGTGTGCTGTGTATCTCCTTGTGTGGTGTGTCTCCCCTTGTGTGGTGTGTCTCCCCTTGTGTGGTGTGTCTCCCTTTGTGTGCTGTGTCTCCTTCTGGCGTGGTGTGTCTCCCCTTGTGTGGTGTGTCTCATCTTGTGTGGTGTGTCTCCTCTTGTGTGGTGTGTCTCCTCTTGTGTGGTGTGTCTCTCCTTGTGTGATGTGTCTCCCCTTGTGTGGTGTGTCTCCCCTTGTGTGGTGTGTCTCTTCTTGTGTGGTGCGTCTCTCCCTTGTGTGGTGTGTCTCCCCTTGTGTTGTGCGTCTCCCCTTGTGTGGAGTGTCTCCCCTTGTGTGGTGCGTCTCTCGATGTGTGGTGCGTCTCCCCTTGTGTGGTACGTCTCCCCTTATGTGGTGTGTCTCCCCTTGTGTGGTGTGTCTCCCCTTGTGTGGTGTGTCTCCCCTAGTGTGGTGAGGCTCCCCTTCTGTGGTGTGTCTCCCCTTGTGTGGTGTGTCTCTTCTTGTGTGGTGTGCCACCCCCTGTGTGGTGTGTCTCCCATTGTGTGGTGCGTCTCCCCTTGTATGGTGCGTCTCCCCTTGTGTTGTGCGTCTCCCCTTCTATGGTGCGTCTCCCCTTGTGTGGTGTGTCTCCCCTTGTGTGGTCCGTCTCCCCTTGTATGGTGCGTCTCCCATTGTGTTGTGCGTCTCACCTTGTGTGGTGCGTCTCCCATTGTGTGGTGCGTCTCCCCTTGTGTGGTGCGTCTCCCCTTATGTGGTGTGTCTCCCCTTATGTGGTGTGTCTCCTCTTGTGTGGTGTGTTTCCCCTAGTGTGGTGTGTCTCCCCTTGTATGGTGCGTCTCCCCTTCTGTGGTGCGTCTCCCCTTGTGTGGTGCGTCTCCCCTTGTGTGGTGTGTCTCCCCTTGTGTGGTGTGTCTCTTCTTGTGTGGTGTGCCACCCCTTGTGTGGTGTGTCTCCCATTGTGTGGTGCGTCCCCCCTTGTATGGTGCGTCTCCCCTTGTGTTGTGCGTCTCCCCTTGTATGGTGCGTCTCCCCTTGTGGGGTGTGTCTCCCCTTGTGTGGTGTATCTCCCCTTGTATGGTGCGTCTCCCCTTTTGTGATGCGTCTCCCATTGTGTTGTGCGTCTCCCCTTGTATGGTGCGTCTCCCCTTGTATGGTGCGTCTCCCCTTGTGTGGAGTGTCTCCCCTTGTGTGGTGTGTCTCCCCTTGTATGGTGCGTCTCCCCTTGTGTGGTGCGTCTCCCATTGTGTTGTGCGTCTCCCCTTGTATGGTGCGTCTCCCATTGTGTTTTGCGTCTCCCCTTGTTTGGCGCGTCTCCCATTGTGTGGTGCGTCTCCCCTTGTGTGGTGCGTCTCCCTTTATGAGGTGTGTCTCCCCTTATGTGGTGTATCTCCCCTTGTGTGGTGTGTTTCCCCTAGTGTGGTGTGTCTCCCCTTGTATTGTGCGTCTCCCCTTGTGTGGTGCGTCTCCCCTTATGTGGTGTGTCTCCCCTTGTGTGGTGAGTCTCCACTTGTGTGGTGCGTCTCCCCTTGTATGGTGAGTCTAACCTTGTGTGGTGCGTCTCCCCTTGTGTGGTGTGTCTCCCCTTATGTGGTGTGTCTCCCCTTGTGTGGTGTGTCTCCCCTTGTGTGGTGCGTCTCCCATTGTGTTGTGCGTCTCCCCTTGTATGGTGCGTCTCCCCTTGTATGGTTCGTCTAACCTTGTGTGGTGCGTCTCCCCTAGTTTGGTGTGTCTCCCCTTGTGTGGTGAGTCTCCCCTTGTGTGGTGTGTCTCCCCTTATGTGGTGTGTCTCCCCCTTGTGTGTTGTGTCTCCCCGTTGTGTTGTGTGTCTCCCCGTGTGTGGTGTGTCTCCCCCTTGTGTGTTGTGTCTCCCCTTTGTGTTGTGTGTCTCCCCTTGTGTGGTGTGTGTCCCCTTATGTGATGTGTCTCCCCCTTGTGTGTTGTGTCTCCCCTTGGGTGGTGTGTCTCCCCTTGTGTGGTGTGTCTCCCCTAGTGTGATGTGTCTCCCCTTGTGTGGTGTGTGTCCCCTTAAGTGATGTGTCTCCCCCTTGTGTGTTGTGTCTCCCCGATGTGTAGTGTGTCACCCCCTTGGGTGGTGTGTCTCCCCTTGTGTGATGTGTCTCCCCTTGTGTGGTGTGTGTTTCAACTTGTGTGGTGTGTCTCTCGTTGTGTGATGTGTCTCCCAATTGTGTGGTGTGTCTCCTAATATTGTGCTGTGTCTCCCCTTGTGTGATGTGTCTCCTCATTGTGTGATGTGTCTCCTCTAGTGTGGTGTGTCTCACCTTGTGTGGTGTGTCTCCCTTTGTGTGGTGTGTCTCCCCTTGTGTGCTGTGTCTCCCCTTGTGTGGTGTGTCTCCCCTTGTGTGGTGTGTCTCACCTTGTGTGGTGTGTCTCCCTTTGTGTGGTGTGTCTCATCTTGTGTGGTGCGTCTCCCCTTGAGTGGTGTGTCTCCCCCTTGGGTGGTGTGTCTCCCCCTTGTGTGGTGTGTCTCCCCTTGTGTGGTGTGTCTCCCCTTGTGTGGTGTCTCTCCCTTTGGTGTTGTGTGTCTCCCCTTGTGTGGTGTGTCTCCCCTTGTGTGGTGTGTCTCCCCTTGTGTGCTGTCTTCCCTTGTGTGGTGTGTCTCCCCTTGTGTGGTGCGTCTCCCCTTGTGTGGTGTCTCTCCCTTTGGTGTGGTGTGTCTCCCCTTGTGTGGTGTGTGTCCCCTTGTGTGGTGTGTCTCCCTCTTGAGTGTTGTGTCTCCCCCCTGTGTGGTGTGTCTCCCCCTTGGGTGGTGTGTCTCCCCTTATGAGGTGTATCTCCCCTTGTGTGGTGTGTCTCCCCTAAGTGTGGTGAGACACAAGTGTGCTGTGTCTCCCCTTGTGTGGTGTCTCTCCCTTTGGTGTGCTGTGTCTCCCCTTGTGTAGTGTGTCTCCCCTTGTGTGGTGCGTCTCCCCTTGTGTGGTGTCTCTCCCTTTGGTGTGGTGTGTCTCCCCTTGTGTGGTGTGTGTCCCCTTGTGTGGTGTGTCTCCCTCTTGAGTGTTGTGTCTCCCCCTTGGGTGGTGTGTCTCCCCTTATGAGGTGTATCTCCCCTTGTGTGATGTGTCTCCCCTTGTGTGGTGTGTGTCTCAAAATTTGTGGTGTGTCTCTTTGTGTAAGGTGTCTCCCCTTGTGTGATGTATCTTCCCTTGTGTCGTGTGTCCCCCATGTGTGATGTGTCACCCCTTGTGCGATGTGTCTCCCCTTGTGTGGGTTGTCCCCCCTTGTGTGGTGTGTCTCCTCTTCTGTGTTGTGTCTCCTTTTCTGTGTTGTGTCTCCCGTTGTGTGATGTGTCTCCCCTTATGTGATGTGTCTTCTCTTGTGTGGTGTGTTTCCCCTTGTGTGGTGTGTATTCCCTTTTGTGGTTTGTCTCCCCTTGTGTGTTAATTCTCGCCTTTTGTGGTGTGTCTTGCATTGTGTGATGTGTCTCCCCTTGTGTGATGTGTCTTTCTTTATGTGATGTGTCTCCCAATTGTGTGATGTGTCTCTCAATTGTGTGATGTGTTTCCCAATTGTGTGCAGTGCCTTTTCCCTTGTGTGATGTGTCTCCCCTTGTGTGGTGTGTCTCGCCTTGTGTGATGTGTCTCCCCTTGTGTGGTGTGTCTCCCTTTGTGTGATGTGTTTCCATTTTTGTGTTGTGTCTTCCCGTTGTGTGATGTGTGTCCCCTTGTGTGATGTGTCTCCCCTTGTGTGATGTGTCTCCCCTTGTGTGGTGTGTCTCCCCTTGTATGATGTGTCTCCTCTTGTGTGATGTGTCTCCCCTTGTGTGATGTGTTTCCCCTTGTGTGGTGTGTCTCCCCTTGGGTGATGTATCTCCTTTTGTGTGGTGTGTCTTCCCTTGTGTGGTGTGTCTCCCCTTGTGTGGTGTATCTCCCCTTGTGTGGTGTGTCTCCCCCTTGTTTTGTGGGTCTATCCTTGTGTGATGTGTCTCCCAATTGTATGATGTGTCTCCCAGTTGCGTGATGTGTCTCCCAATTGTGTGCTGTATCTCCCTTTATGTGATGTGTCTCCCCATTGTGTGATGTGTCTCCCCATTGTGTGATGTGTCTCCCCATTGTGTGATGTATCTCCCCTTCTGTGGTGTGTCTCCTCTTCTGTGATGAGTCCCCCCTTGTCTGGTGTGTCTCCCCTTGTGTGGAGTGTCTCCTTCTTGTGTGGTGTGACTCCCCTTGTGTGGTGTGTCTCCCCTTGTGTGGTGTTTCTCCCCATTGTGTGGTGTGACTCCCTCTGTGTGGTGTGTCTCCCCTTGTATGGTGTGTTTCCCCTTGTGTGGTGTGTCTCCCCTTGTGTGGTGTGTCTCCCCTTGTGTGGTGTGTCTTCCATTGTGTGGTTTGTCTCCCCTTGTGTGTTAATTCACGCCTTGTGTGATGTGTCTCTCTTTATGTGATGTGTCTCCCAATTGTGTGATGTGTCTCCCAATTGTGTGATGTGTCTCCCAATTGTGTGATGTGTCTCCCAATTGTGTGCAGTGTCTCCCCTTGTGTGATGTGTCTCCCCATTGTGTGATGTGTATACCCTTGTTTGGTGTGTCTCCTCCTTGTGTAGTGTGTCTCCCCTTGTAGGTGTGTCTCCCCCTTGTGTGATGTGTCTCCCCCTTGTGAGGTGTGTCTCCCTTTGTGTGGAGTGTTTCCCCTTGTGTGATGTGTTTCCCTTTGTGTGGTGTGTCTCTCTTTGTGTGATGTGTCTCATCTTGTGTGATGTTTGTCTCACCTTGTGTCGTGTGTCCCACCATGTGTGATGTGTCTCTCCTGGTGTGATGTTTCTCCCCTTGTGTGGTGTGTCTCCCCTTGTGTGGTTTGTCTCCCCTTGTGTGCTGTATCTCCCCTTGTGTGGTGTGTCTCCCCTTGTATGGTGTGTCTCCCCGTTGTTTGGTGTGTCTCCACATGTGTGGAGTGTCTCCCCTTGTGTGATGTGTATTTCTTTATGTGATGTGTCTCCCAATTGTGTGATGTGTCTCTTCCCTTGTGTGATGTGTCTCCCCTTGTGCGGTGTGTTTCCATTTTTGTGTTGTGTCTCCCCTTGTGTCATGTGTCTCCCCTTGTGTGGTGTGTCTCCCCTTGTATGATGTGTCTCCTCTTGTGTGATGTTTCTCCCCTTGTGTGATGTGTTTCCCCTTGTGTGGTGTGTCTCCCCTTGGGTGATGTGTCTCCTTTTGTGTGGTGTGTCTTCCCTTGTTTGGTGTGTCTCCCCTTGTGTGGTGTATCTCCCCTTGTGTGGTGTGTCTCCCCTTGTTTTGTGGGTCTATCCTTGTGTGATGTGTCTCCCAATTGTATGATGTGTCTCCCAATTGTGTGATGTGTCTCCCAATTGTGTGCTGTGTCTCCCTTTATGCGATGTGTCTCCCCATTGTGTGATGTGTCTCCCCATTGTGTGATGTGTCTCCCCTCTGTGTGATGTATCTCCCCTTCTGTGGTGTGTCTCCTCTTCTGTGATGAGTCCCCCCTTATCTGGCGTGTCTCCCCTTGTGTGGAGTGTCTCCCCTGTGTGGTGTGTCTCCCCTTGTGTGGTGTGTCTCCCTATTGTGTGATGTGCCTCCCCCTTGAGTGGTGTGTTTTTCCTCGTGTGGTGTGTCTCCCCTTGTGTGGTGTGACTCCCCTTGTGTGGTGTGACTCCCTCTGTGTGGTGTGTCTCCCCTTGTATGGTGTGTTTCCCCTTGTGTGGTGTCTCCCCTTGTGTGATGTGTCTCCCCCTTGTGTGGTGCGTCTCCCCTTGTGTGGTGTGTCTCCTTTTGTGTGGTGTGACTCCCCTTGTGTGGTGTGACTCCCTCTGTGTGGTGTGTCTCCCCTTGTATGGTGTGTCTCCCCTTGTGTGATGTGTCTCCCCCTTGTGTGGTGTGTCTCCCTTTGTGTGGTGTGTCTCCCCTTGTGTGGTGCGTCTCCCCTTGTGTGGTACGTCTCCCCTTGTGTGGTGTGTCTCCCCTTGTGTGGTGTGTCTCCCCTTATGTGGTGTGTCTCCCCTTGTGTGGTGTGTCTCCCCTTGTGTGGTGTATCCCCCCTAGTGTGGTGTGTCTCCCCTTGTGTGGTGTGTCTCCCCTTGTGTGGTGTGTCTCTTCTTGTGTGGTGTGCCACCCCTTGTGTGGTGTGTCTCCCATTGTGTGGTGCTTCTCCCCTTGTATGGTGCGTCTCCCCTTGTGTTGTGCGTGTCCCCTTGTATGGTGCGTCTCCCCTTGTGTGGTGTGTCTCCCCTTGTGTGGTGTGTCTCCCCTTGTATGGTGCGTCTCCCCTTGTGTGGTGCGTCTCCCATTGTGTTGTGCGTCTCCCCTTGTATGGTGCGTCTCCCATTGTGTTGTGCGTCTCCCCTTGTATGGTGCGTCTCCCTTTGTATGGTGCGTCTCCCCTTGTGTGGTGTGTCTCCCCTTGTGTGGTGTGTCTCCCCTTGTATGGTGCGTCTCCCCTTGTGTGGTGCGTCTCCCATTGTGTTGTGCGTCTCCCCTTGTATGGTGCGTCTCCCATTGTGTGGTGCGTCTCCCCTTCTGTGGTGCGTCTCCCCTTATGTGGTGTGTCTCCCCTTATGTGGTGTGTCTCCCCTTGTGTGGTGTGTTTCCCCTAGTGTGGTGTGTCTCCCCTTGTATGGTGCGTCTCCCCTTGTGTGGTGCGTCTCCCCTTATGTGGTGTGTCGCCCCTTCTGTGGTGTGTCTCCCCTTGAATGGTGAGTCTAACCTTGTGTGGTGCGTCTCCCCTTGTGTGGTGTGTCTCCCCTTATGTGGTGTGTCTCCCCTTGTGTGGTGTGTCTCCCCTTGTGTGGTGCGTCTCCCATTGTGTTGTGCGTCTCCCCTTGTATGGTGCGTCTCCCCTTGTATGGTTCGTCTAACCTTGTGTGGTGCGTCTCCCCTAGTTTGGTGTGTCTCCCCTTGTGTGGTGAGTCTCCCCTTGTGTGGTGTGTCTCCCCTTGTGTGGTGTGTCTCCCCCTTGTGTGTTGTGTCCCCCCGTTGTGTTGTGTCTCCCCTTGTGTGGTGTGTCTCCCCTTGTGTGGTGTGTCTCCCCTTGTGTGGTGTGTCTCTTCTTGTGTGGTGTGTCCCCCCTAGTGTGGTGTGTCTCCCCTTGTGTGGTGTGTCTCGCCTTGTGTTGTGTGTCTCTTCTTGTGTGGTGTGCCACCCCTTGTGTGGTGTGTCTCCCATTGTGTGGTGCGTCTCCCCTTGTATGGTGCGTCTCCCCTTGTGTTGTGCGTCTCCCCTTGTATGATGCGTCTCCCCTTGTGTGGTGTGTCTCCCCTTGTGTGGTGTGTCTCCCCTTGTATGGTGCGTCTCCCCTTGTGTGGTGCGTCTCCCATTGTGTTGTTCGTCTCCCCTTGTATGGTGCGTCTCCCATTGTGTTGTGCGTCTCCCCTTGTATGGTGCGTCTCCCCTTGTATGGTGCGTCTCCCCTTGTGTGGTGTGTCTCCCCTTGTGTGGTGTGTCTCCCCTTGTATGGTGCGTCTCCCCATGTGTGGTGCGTCTCCCATTGTGTTGTGCGTCTCCCCTTGTATGGTGCGTCTCCCATTGTGTGGTGCGTCTCCCCTTCCGTGGTGCGTCTCCCCTTATGTGGTGTGTCTCCCCTTATGTGGTGTGTCTCCCCTTGTGTGGTGTGTTTCCCCTAGTGTGGTGTGTCTCCCCTTGTATGGTGCGTCTCCCCTTGTATGGTGCGTCTCCCCTTGTGTGGTGTGTCTCACCTTGTGTGGTGTGTCTCCCCTTGTATGGTGCGTCTGCCCTTGTGTGGTGCGTCTCCCATTGTGTTGTGCGTCTCCCCTTGTGTGGAGTGTCTCCCCTTGTGTGGTGCGTCTCCCCATGTGTGGTGCGTCTCCCCTTGTGTGGTACGTCTCCCCTTGTGTGGTGTGTCTCCCCTTGTGTGGTGTGTCTCCCCTTATGTGGTGTGTCTCCCCTTGTGTGGTGTGTCTCCCCTTGTGTGGTGTGTCCCCCCTAGTGTGGTGTGTCTCCCCTTGTGTGGTGTGTCTCCCCTTGTGTGGTGTGTCTCTTCTTGTGTGGTGTGCCACCCCTTGTGTGGTGTGTCTCCCATTGTGTGGTGCGTCTCCCCTTGTATGGTGCGTCTCCCCTTGTGTTGTGCGTCTCCCCTTGTATGGTGCGTCTCCCCTTGTGTGGTGTGTCTCCCCTTGTGTGGTGTGTCTCCCCTTGTATGGTGCGTCTCCCTTTGTGTGGTGCGTCTCCCATTGTGTTGTGCGTCTCCCCTTGTATGGTGCGTCTCCCATTGTGTTGTGCGTCTCCCCTTGTATGGTGCGTCTCCCCTTGTATGGTGCGTCTCCCCTTGTGTGGTGTGTCTCCCCTTGTGTGGTGTGTCTCCCCTTGTATGGTGCGTCTCCCCTTGTGTGGTGCGTCTCCCATTGTGTTGTGCGTCTCCCCTTGTATGGTGCGTCTCCCATTGTGTGGTGCGTCTCCCCTTCTGTGGTGCGTCTCCCCTTATGTGGTGTGTCTCCCCTTATGTGGTGTGTCTCCCCTTGTGTGGTGTGTTTCCCCTAGTGTGGTGTGTCTCCCCTTGTATGGTGCGACTCCCCTTGTGTGGTGCGTCTCCCCTTATGTGGTGTGTCTCCCCTTCTGTGGTGTGTCTCCCCTTGTATGGTGAGTCTAACCTTGTGTGGTGCGTCTCCCCTTGTGTGGTGTGTCTCCCCTTATGTGGTGTGTCTCCCCATGTGTGGTGTGTCTCCCCTTGTGTGGTGCGTCTCCCATTGTGTTGTGCGTCTCCCCTTGTATGGTGCGTCTCCCCTTGTATGGTTCGTCTAACCTTGTGTGGTGCGTCTCCCCTAGTTTGGTGTGTCTCCCCTTGTGTGGTGAGTCTCCCCTTGTGTGGTGTGTCTCCCCTTGTGTGGTGTGTCTCCCCCTTGTGTGTTGTGTCCCCCCGTTGTGTTGTGTCTCCCCTTGTGTGGTGTGTCTCCCCTTGTGTGGTGTGTCTCTCCATGTGTGGTGTGTCTCTTCTTGTGTGGTGTGTCTCCCTTTGTGTGGTGTGTCTCCCCTTGTGTGGTGTGTCTCCCATTGTGTTGTGCGTCTCCCCTTGTATGGTGCGTCTCCCATTGTGTTGTGCGTCTCCCCTTGTATGGTGCGTCTCCCATTGTATGGTGCGTCTCCCCTTGTGTGGTGTGTCTCCCCTTGTGTGGTGTGTCTCCCCTTGTATGGTGCGTCTCCCCTTGTGTGGTGCGTCTCCCATTGTGTTGTACGTCTCCCCTTGTATGGTGCGTCTCCCATTGTGTTGTGCGTCTCCCCTTGTGTGGTGCGTCTCCCATTGTGTGGTGCGTCTCCCCTTGTGTGGTGCGTCTCCCCTTATGTGGTGTGTCTCCCCTTATGTGGTGTGTCTCCCCTTGTGTGGTGTGTTTCCCCTAGTGTGGTGTGTCTCCCCTTGTATGGTGCGTCTCCCCTTGTGTGGTGCGTCTCCCCTTATGTGGTGTGTCTCCCCTTCTGTGGTTTGTCTCCCCTTGTATGGTGAGTCTAACCTTGTGTGGTGCGTCTCCCCTTGAGTGGTGTGTCTCCACTTATGTGGTGTGTCTCCCCTTGTGTGGTGTGTCTCCCCTTGTGTGGTGCGTCTCCCATTGTGTTGTGCGTCTCTCCTTGTATGGTGCGTCTCCCCTTGTATGGTTCGTCTACCCTTGTGTGGTGCGTCTCCCCTAGTTTGGTGTGTCTCCCCTTGTGTGGTGAGTCTCCCCTTGTGTGGTGTGTCTCCCCTTGTGTGGTGTGTCTCCCTCTTGTGTGTTGTGTCTCCCCGTTGTGTTGTGTCTCCCCTTGTGTGGTGTGTGTCTCAACGTTTGTGGTGTGTCTCTCGTTGTGTGATGTGTCTCCCAATTGTGTGGTGTGTCTCCTAATATTGTGCTGTGTCTCCCCTTGTGTGATGTGTCTCCTCATTGTGTGATGTGTCTCCTCTAGTGTGGTGTGTCTCACCTTGTGTGGTGTGTCTCCCTTTGTGTGGTGTGTCTCCCCTTGTGTGCTGTGTATCTCCTTGTGTGGTGTGTCTCCCCTTGTGTGGTGTGTCTCCCCTTGTGTGGTGTGTCTCCCTTTGTGTGCTGTGTCTCCTTCTGGCGTGGTGTGTCTCCCCTTGTGTGGTGTGTCTCATCTTGTGTGGTGTGTCTCCTCTTGTGTGGTGTGTCTCCTCTTGTGTGGTGTGTCTCTCCTTGTGTGATGTGTCTCCCCTTGTGTGGTGTGTCTCCCCTTGTGTGGTGTGTCTCTTCTTGTGTGGTGCGTCTCTCCCTTGTGTGGTGTGTCTCCCCTTGTGTTGTGCGTCTCCCCTTGTGTGGAGTGTCTCCCCTTGTGTGGTGCGTCTCTCGATGTGTGGTGCGTCTCCCCTTGTGTGGTACGTCTCCCCTTATGTGGTGTGTCTCCCCTTGTGTGGTGTGTCTCCCCTTGTGTGGTGTGTCTCCCCTAGTGTGGTGAGGCTCCCCTTCTGTGGTGTGTCTCCCCTTGTGTGGTGTGTCTCTTCTTGTGTGGTGTGCCACCCCCTGTGTGGTGTGTCTCCCATTGTGTGGTGCGTCTCCCCTTGTATGGTGCGTCTCCCCTTGTGTTGTGCGTCTCCCCTTCTATGGTGCGTCTCCCCTTGTGTGGTGTGTCTCCCCTTGTGTGGTCCGTCTCCCCTTGTATGGTGCGTCTCCCATTGTGTTGTGCGTCTCACCTTGTGTGGTGCGTCTCCCATTGTGTGGTGCGTCTCCCCTTGTGTGGTGCGTCTCCCCTTATGTGGTGTGTCTCCCCTTATGTGGTGTGTCTCCTCTTGTGTGGTGTGTTTCCCCTAGTGTGGTGTGTCTCCCCTTGTATGGTGCGTCTCCCCTTCTGTGGTGCGTCTCCCCTTGTGTGGTGCGTCTCCCCTTGTGTGGTGTGTCTCCCCTTGTGTGGTGTGTCTCTTCTTGTGTGGTGTGCCACCCCTTGTGTGGTGTGTCTCCCATTGTGTGGTGCGTCCCCCCTTGTATGGTGCGTCTCCCCTTGTGTTGTGCGTCTCCCCTTGTATGGTGCGTCTCCCCTTGTGGGGTGTGTCTCCCCTTGTGTGGTGTATCTCCCCTTGTATGGTGCGTCTCCCCTTTTGTGGTGCGTCTCCCATTGTGTTGTGCGTCTCCCCTTGTATGGTGCGTCTCCCCTTGTATGGTGCGTCTCCCCTTGTGTGGAGTGTCTCCCCTTGTGTGGTGTGTCTCCCCTTGTATGGTGCGTCTCCCCTTGTGTGGTGCGTCTCCCATTGTGTTGTGCGTCTCCCCTTGTATGGTGCGTCTCCCATTGTGTTTTGCGTCTCCCCTTGTTTGGCGCGTCTCCCATTGTGTGGTGCGTCTCCCCTTGTGTGGTGCGTCTCCCTTTATGAGGTGTGTCTCCCCTTATGTGGTGTATCTCCCCTAGTGTGGTGTGTTTCCCCTAGTGTGGTGTGTCTCCCCTTGTATTGTGCGTCTCCCCTTGTGTGGTGCGTCTCCCCTTATGTGGTGTGTCTCCCCTTGTGTGGTGTGTCTCCACTTGTGTGGTGCGTCTCCCCTTGTATGGTGAGTCTAACCTTGTGTGGTGCGTCTCCCCTTGTGTGGTGTGTCTCCCCTTATGTGGTGTGTCTCCCCTTGTGTGGTGTGTCTCCCCTTGTGTGGTGCGTCTCCCATTGTGTTGTGCGTCTCCCCTTGTATGGTGCGTCTCCCCTTGTATGGTTCGTCTAACCTTGTGTGGTGCGTCTCCCCTAGTTTGGTGTGTCTCCCCTTGTGTGGTGAGTCTCCCCTTGTGTGGTGTGTCTCCCCTTATGTGGTGTGTCTCCCCCTTGTGTGTTGTGTCTCCCCGTTCTGTTGTGTGTCTCCCCGTGTGTGGTGTGTCTCCCCCTTGTGTGTTGTGTCTCCCCTTTGTGTTGTGTGTCTCCCCTTGTGTGGTGTGTGTCCCCTTATCTGATGTGTCTCCCCCTTGTGTGTTGTGTCTCCCCTTGGGTGGTGTGTCTCCCCTTGTGTGGTGTGTCTCCCCTAGTGTGATGTGTCTCCCCTTGTGTGGTGTGTGTCCCCTTAAGTGATGTGTCTCCCCCTTGTGTGTTGTGTCTCCCCGATGTGTAGTGTGTCACCCCCTTGGGTGGTGTGTCTCCCCTTGTGTGATGTGTCTCCCCTTGTGTGGTGTGTGTTTCAACTTGTGTGGTGTGTCTCTCGTTGTGTGATGTGTCTCCCAATTGTGTGGTGTGTCTCCTAATATTGTGCTGTGTCTCCCCTTGTGTGATGTGTCTCCTCATTGTGTGATGTGTCTCCTCTAGTGTGGTGTGTCTCACCTTGTGTGGTGTGTCTCCCTTTGTGTGGTGTGTCTCCCCTTGTGTGCTGTGTCTCCCCTTGTGTGGTGTGTCTCCCCTTGTGTGGTGTGTCTCACCTTGTGTGGTGTGTCTCCCTTTGTGTGGTGTGTCTCATCTTGTGTGGTGCGTCTCCCCTTGAGTGGTGTGTCTCCCCCTTGGGTGGTGTGTCTCCCCCTTGTGTGGTGTGTCTCCCCTTGTGTGGTGTGTCTCCCCTTGTGTGGTGTCTCTCCCTTTGGTGTTGTGTGTCTCCCCTTGTGTGGTGTGTCTCCCCTTGTGTGGTGTGTCTCCCCTTGTGTGCTGTCTTCCCTTGTGTGGTGTGTCTCCCCTTGTGTGGTGCGTCTCCCCTTGTGTGGTGTCTCTCCCTTTGGTGTGGTGTGTCTCCCCTTGTGTGGTGTGTGTCCCCTTGTGTGGTGTGTCTCCCTCTTGAGTGTTGTGTCTCCCCCCTGTGTGGTGTGTCTCCCCCTTGGGTGGTGTGTCTCCCCTTATGAGGTGTATCTCCCCTTGTGTGGTGTGTCTCCCCTAAGTGTGGTGAGACACAAGTGTGCTGTGTCTCCCCTTGTGTGGTGTCTCTCCCTTTGGTGTGCTGTGTCTCCCCTTGTGTAGTGTGTCTCCCCTTGTGTGGTGCGTCTCCCCTTGTGTGGTGTCTCTCCCTTTGGTGTGGTGTGTCTCCCCTTGTGTGGTGTGTGTCCCCTTGTGTGGTGTGTCTCCCTCTTGAGTGTTGTGTCTCCCCCTTGGGTGGTGTGTCTCCCCTTATGAGGTGTATCTCCCCTTGTGTGATGTGTCTCCCCTTGTGTGGTGTGTGTCTCAAAATTTGTGGTGTGTCTCTTTGTGTAAGGTGTCTCCCCTTGTGTGATGTATCTTCCCTTGTGTCGTGTGTCCCCCATGTGTGATGTGTCACCCCTTGTGCGATGTGTCTCCCCTTGTGTGGGTTGTCCCCCCTTGTGTGGTGTGTCTCCTCTTCTGTGTTGTGTCTCCTTTTCTGTGTTGTGTCTCCCGTTGTGTGATGTGTCTCCCCTTATGTGATGTGTCTTCTCTTGTGTGGTGTGTTTCCCCTTGTGTGGTGTGTATTCCCTTTTGTGGTTTGTCTCCCCTTGTGTGTTAATTCTCGCCTTTTGTGGTGTGTCTTGCATTGTGTGATGTGTCTCCCCTTGTGTGATGTGTCTTTCTTTATGTGATGTGTCTCCCAATTGTGTGATGTGTCTCTCAATTGTGTGATGTGTTTCCCAATTGTGTGCAGTGCCTTTTCCCTTGTGTGATGTGTCTCCCCTTGTGTGGTGTGTCTCGCCTTGTGTGATGTGTCTCCCCTTGTGTGGTGTGTCTCCCTTTGTGTGATGTGTCTCCCCTTGTGTGATGTGTTTCCCCTTGTGTGGTGTGTCTCCCCTTGGGTGATGTATCTCCTTTTGTGTGGTGTGTCTTCCCTTGTGTGGTGTGTCTCCCTTTGTGTGATGTGTTTCCATTTTTGTGTTGTGTCTTCCCGTTGTGTGATGTGTGTCCCCTTGTGTGATGTGTCTCCCCTTGTGTGATGTGTCTCCCCTTGTGTGGTGTGTCTCCCCTTGTATGATGTGTCTCCTCTTGTGTGATGTGTCTCCCCTTGTGTGATGTGTTTCCCCTTGTGTGGTGTGTCTCCCCTTGGGTGATGTATCTCCTTTTGTGTGGTGTGTCTTCCCTTGTGTGGTGTGTCTCCCCTTGTGTGGTGTATCTCCCCTTGTGTGGTGTGTCTCCCCCTTGTTTTGTGGGTCTATCCTTGTGTGATGTGTCTCCCAATTGTATGATGTGTCTCCCAGTTGCGTGATGTGTCTCCCAATTGTGTGCTGTATCTCCCTTTATGTGATGTGTCTCCCCATTGTGTGATGTGTCTCCCCATTGTGTGATGTGTCTCCCCATTGTGTGATGTATCTCCCCTTCTGTGGTGTGTCTCCTCTTCTGTGATGAGTCCCCTCTTGTCTGGTGTGTCTCCCCTTGTGTGGAGTGTCTCCTTCTTGTGTGGTGTGACTCCCCTTGTGTGGTGTGTCTCCCCTTGTGTGGTGTTTCTCCCCATTGTGTGGTGTGACTCCCTCTGTGTGGTGTGTCTCCCCTTGTATGGTGTGTTTCCCCTTGTGTGGTGTGTCTCCCCTTGTGTGGTGTGTCTCCCCTTGTGTGGTGTGTCTTCCATTGTGTGGTTTGTCTCCCCTTGTGTGTTAATTCACGCCTTGTGTGATGTGTCTCTCTTTATGTGATGTGTCTCCCAATTGTGTGATGTGTCTCCCAATTGTGTGATGTGTCTCCCAATTGTGTGATGTGTCTCCCAATTGTGTGCAGTGTCTCCCCTTGTGTGATGTGTCTCCCCATTGTGTGATGTGTATACCCTTGTTTGGTGTGTCTCCTCCTTGTGTAGTGTGTCTCCCCTTGTAGGTGTGTCTCCCCCTTGTGTGATGTGTCTCCCCCTTGTGAGGTGTGTCTCCCTTTGTGTGGAGTGTTTCCCCTTGTGTGATGTGTTTCCCTTTGTGTGGTGTGTCTCTCTTTGTGTGATGTGTCTCATCTTGTGTGATGTTTGTCTCACCTTGTGTCGTGTGTCCCACCATGTGTGATGTGTCTCTCCTGGTGTGATGTTTCTCCCCTTGTGTGGTGTGTCTCCCCTTGTGTGGTTTGTCTCCCCTTGTGTGCTGTATCTCCCCTTGTGTGGTGTGTCTCCCCTTGTATGGTGTGTCTCCCCGTTGTTTGGTGTGTCTCCACATGTGTGGAGTGTCTCCCCTTGTGTGATGTGTATTTCTTTATGTGATGTGTCTCCCAATTGTGTGATGTGTCTCTTCCCTTGTGTGATGTGTCTCCCCTTGTGCGGTGTGTTTCCATTTTTGTGTTGTCTCCCCTTGTGTCATGTGTCTCCCCTTGTGTGGTGTGTCTCCCCTTGTATGATGTGTCTCCTCTTGTGTGATGTTTCTCCCCTTGTGTGATGTGTTTCCCCTTGTGTGGTGTGTCTCCCCTTGGGTGATGTGTCTCCTTTTGTGTGGTGTGTCTTCCCTTGTTTGGTGTGTCTCCCCTTGTGTGGTGTATCTCCCCTTGTGTGGTGTGTCTCCCCTTGTTTTGTGGGTCTATCCTTGTGTGATGTGTCTCCCAATTGTATGATGTGTCTCCCAATTGTGTGATGTGTCTCCCAATTGTGTGCTGTGTCTCCCTTTATGCGATGTGTCTCCCTATTGTGTGATGTGTCTCCCCATTGTGTGATGTGTCTCCCCTCTGTGTGATGTATCTCCCCTTCTGTGGTGTGTCTCCTCTTCTGTGATGAGTCCCCCCTTATCTGGCGTGTCTCCCCTTGTGTGGAGTGTCTCCCCTGTGTGGTGTGTCTCCCCTTGTGTGGTGTGTCTCCCTATTGTGTGATGTGCCTCCCCCTTGAGTGGTGTGTTTTTCCTCGTGTGGTGTGTCTCCCCTTGTGTGGTGTGACTCCCCTTGTGTGGTGTGACTCCCTCTGTGTGGTGTGTCTCCCCTTGTATGGTGTGTTTCCCCTTGTGTGGTGTCTCCCCTTGTGTGATGTGTCTCCCCCTTGTGTGGTGCGTCTCCCCTTGTGTGGTGTGTCTCCTTTTGTGTGGTGTGACTCCCCTTGTGTGGTGTGACTCCCTCTGTGTGGTGTGTCTCCCCTTGTATGGTGTGTCTCCCCTTGTGTGATGTGTCTCCCCCTTGTGTGGTGTGTCTCCCTTTGTGTGGTGTGTCTCCCCTTGTGTGGTGTGTCTCCCCTTGTGTGGTGTGTCTCCCTTTGTGTGGTGTATATCCTTCTTGTGTGGTGTGTCTCCCCTTGTGTGGTGTGTCTCCCTTTGTGTGGTGTGTCTCCCCTTGTATGGTGTGTATCCTTTTGTGTGGTGTCTCTCCCCCTTGTGTGCTGTGTCTCCCTTTATGTGGTGTGTCTCCACGTGCATGGTGTGTCTCCCCTTGTGTGATGTGTGTCTCAACTTGTGTGGTATGTCTCTCGTTCTGTGATGTGTCTTCACTTTGTGTGATGTGTGTCTCCCCTTGTGTCGTGTGTCCCCCATGTGTGATGTGTCTTCCCTTGTGCGATGTGTCTCACCGTGTGTGTTATCTCTTCCCTTGTGTGGTGTATCTCCCATTGTTTGGTGTGTCTCCCATTGTGTGATGTGTCTCCCCGTATGTGGTGTGTCTTCCCTTGTGTGATGTGTCTCCCCTAGTGTGATGTGTCTCCCCTTGTGTGATGTGTCTCTCCTTGTGTGATGTGTCTCCCCTTGTGTGTTGTGTATCAGCTTCTGTGATGTGTCTTCCCTTGTGTGTTGTGTCTCGCCTTGGGTGGTGTGTCTCCCCTTTTGTGGTGTTTCTCCCCTTGTGTGATGTGTCTCTCGTTGTGTGATGTGTCTCCCATTGTGTGTTGTTTCTCCATTTGTGTGCTGTGTCTCCCCTTGTGTGATGTGTTTCCCCTTTGTGTGGTGTGTCTCCCGTTGTGTGGTGTGTCTTCCATTGTGTGATGTGTCTCCCCTTGTGTGTTAATTCTCCCCTTGTGTGGTGTGTCTCTCTTTGTGTGATGTGTCTCCCCTTGTGTGATGTGTCTCCCCATTGTGTGATGTGTCTCCCCTTCTGTGGTGTGTCTCCTCCTGTCTGATGTGTCTACCTTCGTGTGGTGTGTCTCTCTTTGTGTGATGTGTCTCCCAATTGTGCGATGTGTCTCGTAATTAAGTGATGTGTCTCCCAATTGTTTGCTGTGTCTCCCATTGTGTGATGTGTCTCCCCATTATGTAATGTGTATCCCCTTGTTTGGTGTGTCTCCCTTTCTGTGGTGTGTCTCCCCTTTGTGTGGTGTGTCTACCCTTTTAGGTGTGTCCCTCTATGTGTGATGTGTCTCCCCCTTGTGTGGTATGTCTCCTTCTGTGTGGTGTGTCTCCCCTTGTGTGGTGTGTCTCACTTTGTGTGGTGTGTCTGAACATGTGTTGTGTGTCTCTCTTTGTGTGATGTGTCTCCCCTTCTGTGATGTGTCTCCCCTTGCGTGGACTGTCCCCCTTGTGTGATGTGTCTCCCCTTGTGTGGTGTGTCTCCAATTGTGTCGTGTGTTTCCCCTTTTGTGATGTGTCTCCCCTTGTGTGGTGTGACTCCCCTTGTGTGTTGTGTCTCCCCTTGTGTGATGTGTCTCCCCTTGTGTGATGTGTCTCCCCTTGTGTGATGTGTCTCCCCTTGTGCGGTGCCTCCCCTTGTGTGGTGTGTCTCCACTTCTGTGATGTGTCTTCCCTTGTGCGATGTGTCTCCCAATTGTGTGATGTGTCTCCCAACTGTGTACTGTGTCTCCCCTTGTGTGAAGTGTCTCTCCCCTTGTGTGATGTTTTTCCCTGTGTGTGGTGTGTCTCAACATGTGTGGTGTGTCTCTTTGTGTGATGTGTCTCCCCTTGTGATATGTGTGTCTTCCTTTGTGTCGTGTGTCCCCCCATGTCTGATGTGTCTTTCGTTGTGTGATGTTTCTCCCCTTGTGTGGTGTGTCTCCCCTTGTGTGCTATGTCTCCCCGTGTGCGTTGTGTCTTCTCTTGTGTGAATATGTCTCCCTTTCTGTGTTGTGTTTTCCCTTATGTGATGTGTCTTCCAATGTGTTATGTGTCTCCCCTTGCGTGGTGTGTCTCCCTTTTGTGTGGTGTGTCTCCCCATGTGTGATGTGTCTCCCCTTGTGTGTTGTTTCTCCCCTTATGTGATGTGTCTCCCTTTGTGTGGTGCGTCTCCCCTTGCGTGGTGTGTGTCTCTGCTTGTGTAATGTGTCTCCCTATTGTGCGATGTGTCTCCCCTTGTGTGTTGTGTCTCTCCTTGTGTGGTGTGTCTCCCATTGTGTGGTGTGTCTCCCCTTGTGTGTTGTGTCTCTCCTTGTGTGGTGTGTCTCCCATTGTTTGGTGTGTCTCCCCTTGTGTGATGTGTCTCCCCTTGTGTGGTGTGTCTCCCCTTGTGTGGTGTATCTTCACTTGTGTGGTGTGTCTCCCCTTGTGTGGTGTGTCTCCTCCTTGAGTGATGTGTCTCTCTTGTGCGTTTTGTCTCCCCTTGTGTGGTGTCTCCTTTTCAGTGTTGTGTCTCCCCTTGTGTGATGTGTCTTCCCTTGTGTGATGTGTCTCCCGTTGTGTGGTGTGTCCCCCCCTTGGGTGATGTGTTTCCCCTTGTGTGGTGTGTCTCCCTTTGTGTAGTGTGTTTCCCATTGTGTGGTGTGTCTCCCCTTGTGTGATGTGTCTCCCCTTGTGTGGTGTGTCTTCCCTTGAGTGGTGTATCTTCCCTTGGGTGGTGTGTCTCCCCTTGTGTGGTGTGTCTCCTCCTTGTGTGATGTGTCTCCCGTTGTGTGATGTGTCTCCCATTGTGTGTTGTGTCTCCGCTCGTGTGATGTGTCTTCCCTTGTGTGTTGTGTCTCCCTTTGGGTGGTGTGTCTCCCCTTGTGTGGTGTGTCTCCCCTTGTGTATTTCATCTCCTCTTCTGTGTTGTGTCTTCCTTTATGTGATGTGTCTCCCCATGTATGATGTGTCTCCCCTTGCGAGGTGTGTCTCCCTCTTGTGTGGAGGGTCTCCCCCTTGTGTGGTGTATCTCCCCTTGTGTGGTGTGTTGTCCTTTTCTGATGTGTCTTCCCTTGTGTAGTGTGTCGCCAATTGTGTGGTGTGTCTCCCCTTGTGTGATGTGTCTCAACATTTGTGGTGTGTCTCTTTGTGTGATGTTTCTCCCCTTGTGATTTGTGTGTCTTCCCTTGTGTCGTGTGTCCCCCCATGTGTGATGTGTCTTTCCTTGTGTGATGTTTCTCCCCTTGTGTGGTGTGTCTCCCCTTGTGTGGTGTGTCTCCTCCTTGTGTGATGTGTCTCTCTTGTGCGTTGTGTCTCCCCTTGTGTGGTGTCTCCTTTTCAGTGTTGTGTCTCCCCTTGTGTGATGTGTCTTCCCTTGTGTGGTGTGTCTCCCATTGTGTTATTTGTATCTCACCTTGTGTCGTGTGTCCCCCCATGTGTGATGTGTCTTTCCTTGTGTGATGTTTCTCCCCTTGTGTGCTATGTCTCCCCGTGTGCGTTGTGTCTCCTCTTTTGTGAATATGTCTCCCTTTCTGTGTTGTGTTTTCCCTTATGTGATGTGTCTTCCATTGTGTGATGTGTCTCCCCTTGCGTGGTGTGTCTCCCTTTTGTGTGGTGTGTCTCCCCATATGTGATGTGTCTACCCTTCTGTGTTGTGTCTTCCCTTATGTGATGTGTCTCCCTTTGTGTGGTGCGTCTCCCCTTGCGTGGTGTGTGTCTCTGCTTGTGTGATGTGTCTCCCTATTGTGCGATGTGTCTGCCCTTGTGTGTTGTGTCTCTCTTTGTGTGGTGTGTCTCCCATTGTGTGGTGTGTCTCCCCTTGTGTGGTGTGTCTCCCCTTGTATGTTGTGTCTCTCCTTGTGTGGTGTGTCTCCCATTGTTTGGTGTGTCTCCCCTTGTGTGATGTGTCTCCCTTTGTGTGGTGTGTCTCCCATTGTGTGATGTGTCTCCCCTTCTGTGGTGTGTCTCCCCTTGTGTGATGTGTCTCCCTTTGTGTGGTGTGTCTCCCCTTGTGTTATTTGTATCTCACCTTGTGTCGTGTGTCCCCCAATGTGTGATGTGTCTTTCCTTGTGTGATGTTTCTCCCCTTGTGTGGTGTGTCTCCCCTTGTGTGGTGTGTATCCCCTTGTGTGATGTGTCTCCCCTTGTTTGATGTGTCTTCCCTTGTTTGGTGTGTCTCCCCTTGTGTGGTGTATCTTCACTTGTGTGGTGTGTCTCCCCTTGTTTTGTGGGTCTATCCTTGTGTGATGTGTCTCCCAATTGTATGATGTGTCTCCCAATTGTGTGATGTGTCTCCCAATTGTGTGCTGTGTCTCCCTTTATGCGATGTGTCTCCCCATTGTGTGATGTGTCTCCCCATTGTGTGATGTGTCTCCCCTCTGTGTGATGTATCTCCCCTTCTGTGGTGTGTCTCCTCTTCTGTGATGAGTCCCCCCTTATCTGGCGTGTCTCCCCTTGTGTGGAGTGTCTCCCCTGTGTGGTGTGTCTCCCCTTGTGTGGTGTGTCTCCCTATTGTGTGATGTGCCTCCCCCTTGAGTGGTGTGTTTTTCCTCGTGTGGTGTGTCTCCCCTTGTGTGGTGTGACTCCCCTTGTGTGGTGTGACTCCCTCTGTGTGGTGTGTCTCCCCTTGTATGGTGTGTTTCCCCTTGTTTGGTGTCTCCCCTTGTGTGATGTGTCTCCCCCTTGTGTGGTGCGTCTCCCCTTGTGTGGTGTGTCTCCTTTTGTGTGGTGTGACTCCCCTTGTGTGGTGTGACTCCCTCTGTGTGGTGTGTCTCCCCTTGTATGGTGTGTCTCCCCTTGTGTGGTGTGTCTCCCCCTTGTGTGGTGTGTCTCCCTTTGTGTGGTGTGTCTCCCCTTGTGTGGTGTGTCTCCCCTTGTGTGGTGTGTCTCCCTTTGTGTGGTGTATATCCTTCTTGTGTGGTGTGTCTCCCCTTGTGTGGTGTGTCTCCCTTTGTGTGGTGTGTCTCCCCTTGTATGGTGTGTATCCTTTTGTGTGGTGTCTCTCCCCCTTGTGTGCTGTGTCTCCCTTTATGTGGTGTGTCTCCACGTGCATGGTGTGTCTCCCCTTGTGTGATGTGTGTCTCAACTTGTGTGGTATGTCTCTCGTTCTGTGATGTGTCTTCACTTTGTGTGATGTGTGTCTCCCCTTGTGTCGTGTGTCCCCCATGTGTGATGTGTCTTCCCTTGTGCGATGTGTCTCACCGTGTGTGTTATCTCTTCCCTTGTGTGGTGTATCTCCCATTGTTTGGTGTGTCTCCCATTGTGTGATGTGTCTCCCCGTATGTGGTGTGTCTTCCCTTGTGTGATGTGTCTCCCCTAGTGTGATGTGTCTCCCCTTGTGTGATGTGTCTCTCCTTGTGTGATGTGTCTCCCCTTGTGTGTTGTGTATCAGCTTCTGTGATGTGTCTTCCCTTGTGTGTTGTGTCTCGCCTTGGGTGGTGTGTCTCCCCTTTTGTGGTGTTTCTCCCCTTGTGTGATGTGTCTCTCGTTGTGTGATGTGTCTCCCATTGTGTGTTGTTTCTCCATTTGTGTGCTGTGTCTCCCCTTGTGTGATGTGTTTCCCCTTTGTGTGGTGTGTCTCCCGTTGTGTGGTGTGTCTTCCATTGTGTGATGTGTCTCCCCTTGTGTGTTAATTCTCCCCTTGTGTGGTGTGTCTCTCTTTGTGTGATGTGTCTCCCCTTGTGTGATGTGTCTCCCCATTGTGTGATGTGTCTCCCCTTCTGTGGTGTGTCTCCTCCTGTCTGATGTGTCTACCTTCGTGTGGTGTGTCTCTCTTTGTGTGATGTGTCTCCCAATTGTGCGATGTGTCTCGTAATTAAGTGATGTGTCTCCCAATTGTTTGCTGTGTCTCCCATTGTGTGATGTGTCTCCCCATTATGTAATGTGTATCCCCTTGTTTGGTGTGTCTCCCTTTCTGTGGTGTGTCTCCCATTTGTGTGGTGTGTCTACCCTTTTAGGTGTGTCCCTCTATGTGTGATGTGTCTCCCCCTTGTGTGGTATGTCTCCTTCTGTGTGGTGTGTCTCCCCTTGTGTGGTGTGTCTCACTTTGTGTGGTGTGTCTGAACATGTGTTGTGTGTCTCTCTTTGTGTGATGTGTCTCCCCTTCTGTGATGTGTCTCCCCTTGCGTGGACTGTCCCCCTTGTGTGATGTGTCTCCCCTTGTGTGGTGTGTCTCCAATTGTGTCGTGTGTTTCCCCTTTTGTGATGTGTCTCCCCTTGTGTGGTGTGACTCCCCTTGTGTGTTGTGTCTCCCCTTGTGTGATGTGTCTCCCCTTGTCTGATGTGTCTACCTTCGTGTGGTGTGTCTCTCTTTGTGTGATGTGTCTCCCAATTGTGCGATGTGTCTCGTAATTAAGTGATGTGTCTCCCAATTGTTTGCTGTGTCTCCCATTGTGTGATGTGTCTCCCCATTATGTAATGTGTATCCCCTTGTTTGGTGTGTCTCCCTTTCTGTGGTGTGTCTCCCCTTTGTGTGGTGTGTCTACCCTTTTAGGTGTGTCCCTCTATGTGTGATGTGTCTCCCCCTTGTGTGGTATGTCTCCTTCTGTGTGGTGTGTCTCCCCTTGTGTGGTGTGTCTCACTTTGTGTGGTGTGTCTGAACATGTGTTGTGTGTCTCTCTTTGTGTGATGTGTCTCCCCTTCTGTGATGTGTCTCCCCTTGCGTGGACTGTCCCCCTTGTGTGATGTGTCTCCCCTTGTGTGGTGTGTCTCCAATTGTGTCGTGTGTTTCCCCTTTTGTGATGTGTCTCCCCTTGTGTGGTGTGACTCCCCTTGTGTGTTGTGTCTCCCTTTGTGTGATGTGTCTCCCCTTGTGTGATGTGTCTCCCCTTGTGTGATGTGTCTCCCCTTGTGCGGTGCCTCCCCTTGTGTGGTGTGTCTCCACTTCTGTGATGTGTCTTCCCTTGTGCGATGTGTCTCCCAATTGTGTGATGTGTCTCCCAACTGTGTACTGTGTCTCCCCTTGTGTGAAGTGTCTCTCCCCTTGTGTGATGTTTTTCCCTGTGTGTGGTGTGTCTCAACATGTGTGGTGTGTCTCTTTGTGTGATGTGTCTCCCCTTGTGATATGTGTGTCTTCCTTTGTGTCGTGTGTCCCCCCATGTCTGATGTGTCTTTCGTTGTGTGATGTTTCTCCCCTTGTGTGGTGTGTCTCCCCTTGTGTGCTATGTCTCCCCGTGTGCGTTGTGTCTTCTCTTGTGTGAATATGTCTCCCTTTCTGTGTTGTGTTTTCCCTTATGTGATGTGTCTTCCAATGTGTTATGTGTCTCCCCTTGCGTGGTGTGTCTCCCTTTTGTGTGGTGTGTCTCCCCATGTGTGATGTGTCTCCCCTTGTGTGTTGTTTCTCCCCTTATGTGATGTGTCTCCCTTTGTGTGGTGCGTCTCCCCTTGCGTGGTGTGTGTCTCTGCTTGTGTAATGTGTCTCCCTATTGTGCGATGTGTCTCCCCTTGTGTGTTGTGTCTCTCCTTGTGTGGTGTGTCTCCCATTGTGTGGTGTGTCTCCCCTTGTGTGTTGTGTCTCTCCTTGTGTGGTGTGTCTCCCATTGTTTGGTGTGTCTCCCCTTGTGTGATGTGTCTCCCCTTGTGTGGTGTGTCTCCCCTTGTGTGGTGTATCTTCACTTGTGTGGTGTGTCTCCCCTTGTGTGGTGTGTCTCCTCCTTGAGTGATGTGTCTCTCTTGTGCGTTTTGTCTCCCCTTGTGTGGTGTCTCCTTTTCAGTGTTGTGTCTCCCCTTGTGTGATGTGTCTTCCCTTGTGTGATGTGTCTCCCGTTGTGTGGTGTGTCCCCCCCTTGGGTGATGTGTTTCCCCTTGTGTGGTGTGTCTCCCTTTGTGTAGTGTGTTTCCCATTGTGTGGTGTGTCTCCCCTTGTGTGATGTGTCTCCCCTTGTGTGGTGTGTCTTCCCTTGAGTGGTGTATCTTCCCTTGGGTGGTGTGTCTCCCCTTGTGTGGTGTGTCTCCTCCTTGTGTGATGTGTCTCCCGTTGTGTGATGTGTCTCCCATTGTGTGTTGTGTCTCCGCTCGTGTGATGTGTCTTCCCTTGTGTGTTGTGTCTCCCTTTGGGTGGTGTGTCTCCCCTTGTGTGGTGTGTCTCCCCTTGTGTATTTCATCTCCCCTTCTGTGTTGTGTCTTCCTTTATGTGATGTGTCTCCCCATGTATGATGTGTCTCCCCTTGCGAGGTGTGTCTCCCTCTTGTGTGGAGGGTCTCCCCCCTTGTGTGGTGTATCTCCCCTTGTGTGGTGTGTTGTCCTTTTCTGATGTGTCTTCCCTTGTGTAGTGTGTCGCCAATTGTGTGGTGTGTCTCCCCTTGTGTGATGTGTCTCAACATTTGTGGTGTGTCTCTTTGTGTGATGTTTCTCCCCTTGTGATTTGTGTGTCTTCCCTTGTGTCGTGTGTCCCCCCATGTGTGATGTGTCTTTCCTTGTGTGATGTTTCTCCCCTTGTGTGGTGTGTCTCCCCTTGTGTGGTGTGTCTCCTCCTTGTGTGATGTGTCTCTCTTGTGCGTTGTGTCTCCCCTTGTGTGGTGTCTCCTTTTCAGTGTTGTGTCTCCCCTTGTGTGATGTGTCTTCCCTTGTGTGGTGTGTCTCCCATTGTGTTATTTGTATCTCACCTTGTGTCGTGTGTCCCCCCATGTGTGATGTGTCTTTCCTTGTGTGATGTTTCTCCCCTTGTGTGCTATGTCTCCCCGTGTGCGTTGTGTCTCCTCTTTTGTGAATATGTCTCCCTTTCTGTGTTGTGTTTTCCCTTATGTGATGTGTCTTCCATTGTGTGATGTGTCTCCCCTTGCGTGGTGTGTCTCCCTTTTGTGTGGTGTGTCTCCCCATATGTGATGTGTCTACCCTTCTGTGTTGTGTCTTCCCTTATGTGATGTGTCTCCCTTTGTGTGGTGCGTCTCCCCTTGCGTGGTGTGTGTCTCTGCTTGTGTGATGTGTCTCCCTATTGTGCGATGTGTCTGCCCTTGTGTGTTGTGTCTCTCTTTGTGTGGTGTGTCTCCCATTGTGTGGTGTGTCTCCCCTTGTGTGGTGTGTCTCCCCTTGTATGTTGTGTCTCTCCTTGTGTGGTGTGTCTCCCATTGTTTGGTGTGTCTCCCCTTGTGTGATGTGTCTCCCTTTGTGTGGTGTGTCTCCCATTGTGTGATGTGTCTCCCCTTCTGTGGTGTGTCTCCCCTTGTGTGATGTGTCTCCCTTTGTGTGGTGTGTCTCCCCTTGTGTTATTTGTATCTCACCTTGTGTCGTGTGTCCCCCCATGTGTGATGTGTCTTTCCTTGTGTGATGTTTCTCCCCTTGTGTGGTGTGTCTCCCCTTGTGTGGTGTGTATCCCCTTGTGTGATGTGTCTTCCCTTGTTTGATGTGTCTTCCCTTGTTTGGTGTGTCTCCCCTTGTGTGGTGTATCTTCACTTGTGTGGTGTGTCTCCCCTTGTTTTGTGGGTCTATCCTTGTGTGATGTGTCTCCCAATTGTATGATGTGTCTCCCAATTGTGTGATGTGTCTCCCAATTGTGTGCTGTGTCTCCCTTTATGCGATGTGTCTCCCCATTGTGTGATGTGTCTCCCCATTGTGTGATGTGTCTCCCCTCTGTGTGATGTATCTCCCCTTCTGTGGTGTGTCTCCTCTTCTGTGATGAGTCCCCCCTTATCTGGCGTGTCTCCCCTTGTGTGGAGTGTCTCCCCTGTGTGGTGTGTCTCCCCTTGTGTGGTGTGTCTCCCTATTGTGTGATGTGCCTCCCCCTTGAGTGGTGTGTTTTTCCTCGTGTGGTGTGTCTCCCCTTGTGTGGTGTGACTCCCCTTGTGTGGTGTGACTCCCTCTGTGTGGTGTGTCTCCCCTTGTATGGTGTGTTTCCCCTTGTGTGGTGTCTCCCCTTGTGTGATGTGTCTCCCCCTTGTGTGGTGCGTCTCCCCTTGTGTGGTGTGTCTCCTTTTGTGTGGTGTGACTCCCCTTGTGTGGTGTGACTCCCTCTGTGTGGTGTGTCTCCCCTTGTATGGTGTGTCTCCCCTTGTGTGGTGTGTCTCCCCCTTGTGTGGTGTGTCTCCCTTTGTGTGGTGTGTCTCCCCTTGTGTGGTGTGTCTCCCCTTGTGTGGTGTGTCTCCCTTTGTGTGGTGTATATCCTTCTTGTGTGGTGTGTCTCCCCTTGTGTGGTGTGTCTCCCTTTGTGTGGTGTGTCTCCCCTTGTATGGTGTGTATCCTTTTGTGTGGTGTCTCTCCCCCTTGTGTGCTGTGTCTCCCTTTATGTGGTGTGTCTCCATGTGCATGGTGTGTCTCCCCTTGTGTGATGTGTGTCTCAACTTGTGTGGTATGTCTCTCGTTCTGTGATGTGTCTTCACTTTGTGTGATGTGTGTCTCCCCTTGTGTCGTGTGTCCCCCATGTGTGATGTGTCTTCCCTTGTGCGGTGTGTCTCACCGTGTGTGTTATCTCTTCCCTTGTGTGGTGTATCTCCCATTGTTTGGTGTGTCTCCCATTGTGTGATGTGTCTCCCCGTATGTGGTGTGTCTTCCCTTGTGTGATGTGTCTCCCCTAGTGTGATGTGTCTCCCCTTGTGTGATGTGTCTCTCCTTGTGTGATGTGTCTCCCCTTGTGTGTTGTGTATCAGCTTCTGTGATGTGTCTTCCCTTGTGTGTTGTGTCTCGCCTTGGGTGGTGTGTCTCCCCTTTTGTGGTGTTTCTCCCCTTGTGTGATGTGTCTCTCGTTGTGTGATGTGTCTCCCATTGTGTGTTGTTTCTCCATTTGTGTGCTGTGTCTCCCCTTGTGTGATGTGTTTCCCCTTTGTGTGGTGTGTCTCCCGTTGTGTGGTGTGTCTTCCATTGTGTGATGTGTCTCCCCTTGTGTGTTAATTCTCCCCTTGTGTGGTGTGTCTCTCTTTGTGTGATGTGTCTCCCCTTGTGTGATGTGTCTCCCCATTGTGTGATGTGTCTCCCCTTCTGTGGTGTGTCTCCTCCTGTCTGATGTGTCTACCTTCGTGTGGTGTGTCTCTCTTTGTGTGATGTGTCTCCCAATTGTGCGATGTGTCTCGTAATTAAGTGATGTGTCTCCCAATTGTTTGCTGTGTCTCCCATTGTGTGATGTGTCTCCCCATTATGTAATGTGTATCCCCTTGTTTGGTGTGTCTCCCTTTCTGTGGTGTGTCTCCCCTTTGTGTGGTGTGTCTACCCTTTTAGGTGTGTCCCTCTATGTGTGATGTGTCTCCCCCTTGTGTGGTATGTCTCCTTCTGTGTGGTGTGTCTCCCCTTGTGTGGTGTGTCTCACTTTGTGTGGTGTGTCTGAACATGTGTTGTGTGTCTCTCTTTGTGTGATGTGTCTCCCCTTCTGTGATGTGTCTCCCCTTGCGTGGACTGTCCCCCTTGTGTGATGTGTCTCCCCTTGTGTGGTGTGTCTCCAATTGTGTCGTGTGTTTCCCCTTTTGTGATGTGTCTCCCCTTGTGTGGTGTGACTCCCCTTGTGTGTTGTGTCTCCCCTTGTGTGATGTGTCTCCCCTTGTGTGATGTGTCTCCCCTTGTGTGATGTGTCTCCCCTTGTGCGGTGCCTCCCCTTGTGTGGTGTGTCTCCACTTCTGTGATGTGTCTTCCCTTGTGCGATGTGTCTCCCAATTGTGTGATGTGTCTCCCAACTGTGTACTGTGTCTCCCCTTGTGTGAAGTGTCTCTCCCCTTGTGTGATGTTTTTCCCTGTGTGTGGTGTGTCTCAACATGGGTGGTGTGTCTCTTTGTGTGATGTGTCTCCCCTTGTGATATGTGTGTCTTCCTTTGTGTCGTGTGTCCCCCCATGTCTGATGTGTCTTTCGTTGTGTGATGTTTCTCCCCTTGTGTGGTGTGTCTCCCCTTGTGTGCTATGTCTCCCCGTGTGCGTTGTGTCTTCTCTTGTGTGAATATGTCTCCCTTTCTGTGTTGTGTTTTCCCTTATGTGATGTGTCTTCCAATGTGTTATGTGTCTCCCCTTGCGTGGTGTGTCTCCCTTTTGTGGGGTGTGTCTCCCCATGTGTGATGTGTCTCCCCTTGTGTGTTGTTTCTCCCCTTATGTGATGTGTCTCCCTTTGTGTGGTGCGTCTCCCCTTGCGTGGTGTGTGTCTCTGCTTGTGTAATGTGTCTCCCTATTGTGCGATGTGTCTCCCCTTGTGTGTTGTGTCTCTCCTTGTGTGGTGTGTCTCCCATTGTGTGGTGTGTCTCCCCTTGTGTGTTGTGTCTCTCCTTGTGTGGTGTGTCTCCCATTGTTTGGTGTGTCTCCCCTTGTGTGATGTGTCTCCCCTTGTGTGGTGTGTCTCCCCTTGTGTGGTGTATCTTCACTTGTGTGGTGTGTCTCCCCTTGTGTGGTGTGTCTCCTCCTTGAGTGATGTGTCTCTCTTGTGCGTTTTGTCTCCCCTTGTGTGGTGTCTCCTTTTCAGTGTGGTGTCTCCCCTTGTGTGATGTGTCTTCCCTTGTGTGATGTGTATCCCGTTGTGTGGTGTGTCCCCCCCTTGGGTGATGTGTTTCCCCTTGTGTGGTGTGTCTCCCTTTGTGTAGTGTGTTTCCCATTGTGTGGTGTGTCTCCCCTTGTGTGATGTGTCTCCCCTTGTGTGGTGTGTCTTCCCTTGAGTGGTGTATCTTCCCTTGGGTGGTGTGTCTCCCCTTGTGTGGTGTGTCTCCTCCTTGTGTGATGTGTCTCCCGTTGTGTGATGTGTCTCTCATTGTGTGTTGTGTCTCCGCTCGTGTGATGTGTCTTCCCTTGTGTGTTGTGTCTCCCTTTGGGTGGTGTGTCTCCCCTTGTGTGGTGTGTCTCCCCTTGTGTATTTCATCTCCCCTTCTGTGTTGTGTCTTCCTTTATGTGATGTGTCTCCCCATGTATGATGTGTCTCCCCTTGCGAGGTGTGTCTCCCTCTTGTGTGGAGGGTCTCCCCCTTGTGTGGTGTATCTCCCCTTGTGTGGTGTGTTGTCCTTTTCTGATGTGTCTTCCCTTGTGTAGTGTGTCGCCAATTGTGTGGTGTGTCTCCCCTTGTGTGATGTGTCTCAACATTTGTGGTGTGTCTCTTTGTGTGATGTTTCTCCCCTTGTGATTTGTGTGTCTTCCCTTGTGTCGTGTGTCCCCCCATGTGTGATGTGTCTTTCCTTGTGTGATGTTTCTCCCCTTGTGTGGTGTGTCTCCCCTTGTGTGGTGTGTCTCCTCCTTGTGTGATGTGTCTCTCTTGTGCGTTGTGTCTCCCCTTGTGTGGTGTCTCCTTTTCAGTGTTGTGTCTCCCCTTGTGTGATGTGTCTTCCCTTGTGTGGTGTGTCTCCCATTGTGTTATTTGTATCTCACCTTGTGTCGTGTGTCCCTACATGTGTGATGTGTCTTTCCTTGTGTGATGTTTCTCCCCTTGTGTGCTATGTCTCCCCGTGTGCGTTGTGTCTCCTCTTTTGTGAATATGTCTCCCTTTCTGTGTTGTGTTTTCCCTTATGTGATGTGTCTTCCATTGTGTGATGTTTCTCCCCTTGCGTGGTGTGTCTCCCTTTTGTGTGGTGTGTCTCCCCATATGTGATGTGTCTACCCTTCTGTGTTGTGTCTTCCCTTATGTGATGTGTCTCCCTTTGTGTGGTGCGTCTCCCCTTGCGTGGTGTGTGTCTCTGCTTGTGTGATGTGTCTCCCTATTGTGCGATGTGTCTGCCCTTGTGTGTTGTGTCTCTCTTTGTGTGGTGTGTCTCCCATTGTGTGGTGTGTCTCCCCTTGTGTGGTGTGTCTCCCCTTGTATGTTGTGTCTCTCCTTGTGTGGTGTGTCTCCCATTGTTTGGTGTGTCTCCCCTTGTGTGATGTGTCTCCCTTTGTGTGGTGTGTCTCCCATTGTGTGATGTGTCTCCCCTTCTGTGGTGTGTCTCCCCTTGTGTGATGTGTCTCCCTTTGTGTGGTGTGTCTCCCCTTGTGTTATTTGTATCTCACCTTGTGTCGTGTGTCCCCCCATGTGTGATGTGTCTTTCCTTTTGTGATGTTTCTCCCCTTGTGTGGTGTGTCTCCCCTTGTGTGGTGTGTATCCCCTTGTGTGATGTGTCTCCCCTTGTTTGATGTGTCTCCCCTTGTGTGGTGTGTCTCCCCTTGTGTGGTGTATCTTCACTTGTGTGGTGTGTCTCCCCTTGTGTGGTGTGTCTCCTCCTTGTGTGATGTGTCTCTCTTGTGCGTTGTGTCTCCCCTTGTGTGGTGTCTCCTTTTCAGTGTTGTGTCTCCCCTTGTGTGATGTGTCTTCCCTTGTGTGGTGTGTCTCCCCTTGTGTTATTTGTATCTCACCTTGTGTCGTGTGTCCCCCCATGTGTGATGTGTCTTTCCTTGTGTGATGTTTCTCCTCTTGTGTGGTGTGTCTCCCCTTGTGTGGTTTGTCTCCCCTTGTGTGCTGTGTCTCCTCGTTGTTGTTGTGTGTCTCCCCTTGTGTGGTGTCTCCAATTGTGTGGTGTGTCACCCTTTGTATTATGTGTCTCTCTTGTGCGTTGTGTCTCCCCTTGTGTGGTGTGTCTCCTTTTCTTTGTTGTGTCTCCCCTTTTGTGATGTGTCTCCCCTTGTGTGGTGTGTCCCCCCCTCTTGTGTGATGTGTTTCTCCTTGTGTGGTGTGTCTCCTTTTGTGTAGTGTGTTTCCCATTGTGTGGTGTGTCTCCCCTTGTGTGATGTGTCTCCCCTTGTGTGATGTGTCTTCCCTTGAGTGGTGTATCTTCCCTTGTGTGGTGTGTCTCCCCTTGTGTGGTGTGTCTCCTCCTTGTGTGATGTGTCTCCCATTGTGTGACGTGTCTCCCCTTCTGTGGTGTGTCTTCTCTTGATTGATGTGTCTCCCCTTGTGTGGTGTGTCTCCCGTTGTGTGATGTGTTTCCCATTGTGTGTTGTGTCTCCGCTTGTGTGATGTGTCTTCCCTTGTGTGTTGTGTCTTTCTTTGGGTGGTGTGTCTCCCCTTGTGTGGTGTGTCTCCCCTTGTGTGATGTGTTTCCCTTTCTGTGTTGTGTCTCCCCTTATGTGATGTGTCTCCCCTTGTGTGATGTATCTCCTGTGACGGTAAAGTGTTGGAGTGTTGATGTTCGGCATTCCTCCAATGGCAGGTGGCAATGCCTTGTCACATTTACAGCAAAAAAAAGATTGCATGCCTGTTTGTCTGTGGTAAGGAAATGGGAAGACACACAAAACACAAAATATAAACAATGAAATTATAATTACTCTAGAAAACAAGATATGAACAAAGACAATCCCTTGGCTTACGTAAAATTCAAAATATGTCAACAAACAAAACCACACGAATAATTAATAGCTGTAAAATTTACTCTAAAACAAAATAAAGTGTAAGATAATAATGATAATAATCAGGTGCTGAGAATACTGGCTTAAGCTGCCACCTCCCTTAGTACACGACAGCCAGGGCTTAGTCTACAAGAGAGAGAGATGTCAACTTCTAAGAGCACAGAGATATTCTGAGGACTACGGTGTGAGCTGGTCCAGATGACGACTCAGGAAGGGGGGGGGGGGAGTGCAGGTGCAGGTGCGGTCGGCGACACACCAGCCAATCAGGAGCAGGCAGGCGGAGAATGGGAAGTTTGCTCGTTGACAAACGGGCGGAGCGGGCATGTCTGGTGGTGCAAGGTACGCTTTGCTTCCTGGGCAAAACGTTTGGCGATACTGGTGGACGTATCTTCAATATAGTATCTTGTACTTGTAACATGACATAAATGATGTAGAGAAGAGCAGGCTCAATCTCTCTTGAAAGAGATTATCGTCACAACTCTCCCCTGATGCCTGCGGTTCCGGAAGAAGTTACGTCTTCATGTGGTAGAGTGATAGGTGGAGTGGCCTCTACTTCATATTCTCTGGAGAGGGCGTCGGCTATGATGTTGTCAGACCCCTTGATATAGAAGATCTCCAGGTTGAAATCTTGTAGATATAAAGCCCATCGTAGAAGACGTTGGTTATTGAATTGGGCTTGATGTAAGAAGTGGAGAGGATTGTAGTCTGAGTAGATGGTGGTAGACCTAGCACCTTGTAGGTATGGTGCAAAGTGCTGTAGATTCAGGACGATGAAGAGTAGCTCCTTCTCGATAGTGCTGTAGTTCCTCTGGTGGGGTTTCAACTTGTAGCTGTAGTAGCTGACAGGTAGAACCTCCTCGCCTCGTTGCTGCATCAGACCCCCGATGCCGGTACCACTGGCGTCGACATGGAGGATGAAAGGCTTGGTGATATCTGGGGAGGCGAGAATAGGATTAGAACAGAGCAGGAATTTGAGTTGTTCGAAAGCAACGGTTTGCTGAATGGTCCAGTTATACCGTTGCTTGGGACTGGTTAAAGTGATTAAGGGTGTTGCTACCGTACTAAAATTCTTCACAAACCTACGGTAGTAGGAGGCAAGACCAAGGAAGCGCAGGAGCTGCTTTCTGGTGGTAGGCTGTGGATAATGCTGGATGGCTTGAGTGTGTGTGTTTAACTGAGCTAGGCTGCCACTCCCTATTACATGACCCAGATAACGCACTTTACCTTTGGCAAAGGTGGACTTGCCCAGGTTGATGGTGAGGCCGGCTGTCAGGAGCTTGGCGAACAGTCGTTGTAGCTGGAGCAGATGTTCGCTCCAGGTGTTGTATGCTACAACGATATCATCCAAATAGGCGTAGGTGTTATCCAAGCCCTGGATGACGCGGTTGACAGCTCCCTGGAAGGTGGCCGGGGCATTACATAGTCCAAAGGGAAGGCGTTCATACCTGAAAAGTCCAAAGGGAGTGATAAAGGCAGATATTTCTTTGGCTCGCTCTGTTAAACACACTTGATAATACCCCTTGAGCAAGTCCAATTGGGACAAGTACCGGGCATTACCAATGGCGTCAAGGATGTCATCTATCCTTGGCAAGGGGTATGCATCCTTGACAGTCACATTATTTAATTTCCGGTAGTCCGTGCAGTCTCACCTTACCTTGGGGTTTTGGCACCAAGATACAGGGTGAGGCCCAGGGGGACTCACCAGGTGTAGCCAGTCCATGATCCAGGAGGTACTGCACCTCAGCAGGCATGACTTCCTTCTTGCTAGGGATGATTTGGTAGAAGGGTTGACGAATCGGCCGGGTGTCAGGGAGCAGTTGGATGTCGCGCTGAGTTACATTACACTCTTGTGTATCATCTCGGAACAACTCCTGATGTTCTTTGAAGATTTTGATGAGAGGTGCACTATTATTGTCCTGAAAATAGTTATGAAGGTCAGTTAGGATTTCCGAATTGGAAAGCGCTGACTCCTTGTCAGTGCTTTCTGGAGGAGAAGCAGGGAACGTTTCACTGTGGATGTATGGACCTTTGAAGGATGAATATGTTATCAATACAGTGGGAGCAGTACCGTTATATAGCTTCAGGAGGTTGATGTGGCACAACTGGGTCTTCCGCCGCCTATCTGGAGTCTCTAGAACGTAGTTGTGGTTGTTTCTGCACTCCTTGATGCGGTAGGTTCCTGAAAACCTGTTTTGCAAAGGAGAACCTGGGATAGGGAAATAGGCAAGTACGAAGTCTCCCGGTTTAAATTTCCTTACTTTGCTGTTCTGGTCGTAATGAGTCTTCATCCTCTCCTGTGCTTTCAATAGATTATCCTTGGCAAAGTTATGCACCCTCTCTAGAATGTGTTGTAGGTTTTGAAGAAACTGGGGCACATTCTGATGCTCACTGAAGGTGGCATCACGTAGAGAGTCTTTAACAGCTTTGAGAGGAGTATGGCACTTACGTCCGTAGAGCATCTCATAAGGAGATACTCCTAGAGACTCGTTGGGAAGACTTCTAAATATGCACATTATTAAATCTATTTGCTTATCCCAATCCTTAGAGGTTTCATTTCAAAACTTCTTCAGGAGTGCTTTAATAGTCTGATGACTACGCTCAAGAGAACCCTGTGAAGCAGGATGATAGGGGCTGGACAATATCTGTGTGATGTTGAACTCTTCCAGTGTCCTCTTGAAGAGATCACTGGTGAAGTTGGTGCCACAGTCTCTCTGAACCTCCCTTGGAAATCCATACTGGGTGAAGATCTTCAATAAGTGTTTCACCACCATAGCAGCCGTAATGTTCTTTACTGGAACTGCTATGGGGAATCTGGTGGTAGGACACAGGATGGTTAGTATATAGGCGTTACCAGAACTGGTCTGAGGTAAAGGACCAACACAGTCTATAATAAGTCTGTGGAAAGGTTCCGCAGGAACCTGGATGGGTGTCAGTGGTGCTCTGGGGATTGAGATGTTCGGTTTACCTGCCATCTGACATGTATGACACTGTTTGACGTATTGTTTGACGCTATTTACCATACCTGGCCAGTAGTAGTCTTGACGGATTCCGTGGTAGGTCTTGTTAAATCCGTAGTGTGAGAGTGCTCCGTGGGCCAGGTGTAGAATAGTGGGCCGCAGGCTGGCAGGAATCACTAGTTGTTCGACGTTGGCCCAATCGTCCTCCTCCTTCAGTTTACTGGGTCTGTATCTGCGGTAGAGCAACTCGTTCTCTAGGAAGAACCCAGGAATGCTGTCAGGTTGAGTCTCAGCCTGGAAGAATAATGGTGTCAAGGTAAGATCTTCCCTCTGTAACTTACGGAACTCCAACGTGGTCAGATTCGGGGGTAGTTTCTGAGGGTCTTGAGGGACAGCAGTAGCAGTAGAGTCAGCTGGCTGTGGTCGTGCAGCTTGTGCACGGGTGGTCACTAAAACCGGAGGAGAAACTTCATCACTCTCTTGAACCTTTGCTGGAACATACTCAAAGATGGGATTATCCATTACAGAGGTACACACCTGGGGTTTGTCCATGACGATCAGGTTGGTCGGTTGCAGGTCTTCTGCCAAGTCGTTGCCCAGGAGAAGTTGCACTCCAGGCATGGGAAAAGGCTTTTCCTTGATGGCGACTTGGACTTCACCGGTCACGAAGGGACAATCCAGGTGGACTCTGGCGAGAGGATAAGGAGTGGTAGCAGTAAGGTCAGTGATGAAGACGGTTTCTCCGGTGTAGGCGATATTGGGCACAGCTGATTTCAAAAGGATTGATTGAAGAGCCGCTGTGTCCCTCAAGATCTTCAGTTTGAAACGTCCCTCCGAATCTGAACCGTTGGTAGAGACAGTTGCAGGATACAGGTGTTTACTGAAAAGAGAAAGATCATTAACATGAACACCAACATTCATCACAGGCTTACCGGACTTAGGAGGAGTCTGTTTGGGTTTAGTGGATTCAGTAGTACCTTTGTATTGAGACTTACCACATTTATCTATGGTATGTCCATAGAGTCTGCAATACTTACAGTACAATTGCGAGACAGCTTGATCGGTACTCACTTTCTCGTAACTGTACCAAGACTTCTTACTGGAAGGTGGTTCTGGTGTCAGCCGGTGGATGAGGCTGTAAGTGTCAGCCGACTTAGCACACTTTAGGTAGTCGGTCTCTTCTTTATCTGCTAAATATAAACGGACAGGAGGCGGCACACACCTCAAGAATTCTTCAACTAGCGTGAGGTTGACGAGTTCTGCAAAGGTAGAGACATGTGCTGCTTCCAGCCATTTCATAAAATTTCTCGTTTTGGTATTAGCAAATTCTAGAAAGGTTGTGGTACTTGCCTTTTGGTGGTCACGGAATTTTCGTCGGTAGCTTTCGGTGGAGAGAAGGTAGGCGTCCAACACTGCTTGTTTCAGAGTCTGGTGTTCATTCTCAGACGCCAAAGTACTGAGTGTAACTGCAGCTCTACCTGTGAGATGTACTCTGAGAAGGGTAGCCCATTGGTTGGCAGGCCAACTAAGTTGATTAGCAAGGGTCTCAAAGGTGTAAAAATACTGTACGTCGACTTCTGTCTCTACGAATGGTGGCATTAACTTACTTGCATGTGAGATATTGAAACTTACTGGAAGACTGGCGGTATCTTGCTGGTGTTGAGCGAGGTGTGTAGTTTCCAACGCGAATTCTTGTTGACGGCATTCCATAGCCAGAACAGCTTGTTGTTTGTCATGCTCGCGTTGCATCTCCAGGTGGCGTGGTTTTGCTTCAAGCTGTACTCGCTCACGCTCACGGAGTAGTGCAGTCTCACGTTCTTGTTCTTCTTTCCTCAAGGCAGCTTCTCGTTCTTTTATTTGTAGGGCTTCTTTTTGTTGTTCTCGTTCGATTTTGGCCAGTTCTAGTGTGAGTTTCAGAGTTGCTAATTCAGGTTTATCTGCAATAGAGTAAGTTTCGTGAGTTTCAGAGTCTATCTTACCTTCCTCTAACAGATGATCCAGTAATAGGTTATGCAGTTCATTTTTGTTGGCTCCATGGGGAACTTCTAGTTGATACTCATGTGCAAGAGTTTGTAATTCAGTCCTCTTGGCACGACTTAAGTTCCCTATTTCACCTGCTGGATCTGCACGGAAAGCTTGGAGATGAAACATGGTGAAATTAGCAAATAAATGCACAACGAATATACTGTTGTGATATGGTGAATGTCAGAAACAGGACAACGTGGCAACTGGTACCTATCCTGTGGAATCTTTAACAATTAATGATAATTTCAAGATGGTAAATGATTAATAAATCAAGATCGCAGGAAATCTTGTACCCGGTACTCAATGTAAGAGAATAAGGGCAAGAAAATCCTACTAAGTAAGGGAAACTGAGTTTCTAAAACAAATGAAACAGTTAATTGCCTCAAAAGTGAATTAGGTAGTCCAAGAATGTAGGCATACCTTGCCGAGTCTCTATAGGACATAAGCAAGTTTTCCCCACTGAAATGAAATATGATACTTACAGAATTAGCAAACTTTTGTGCTCTGAAAAAAAGAAAGCTAATTCCCTACGAAGGTAAATATCATCATCTCTGACCGCCGTGTAGGGGTGCGAGGTGTCAACTGGTGACGAGAACTGCTGCTGAGGTCCCAATTCAGCAACTAAAGTTCGTGCTAAAGGAACTATGGCCCTCTTTATCCTCCTACCATCGGATTGCAGAAGATTAGGTGCTCTTGACCCGGGGACAGACCACAGTACCAGGGTACCAATATGATGATCTGCCAAAAATATGAGAAATATCCTAGGGACAAAAGATGGTAAACATGAGTAATAACACGGAGGGAGAGATGACCAATTAAGAGAATGACTGCGGCCAACAGTCACCACGTAATCCAAAGTTGTCTCACACTCACCATATGCTACTCTCGGAATGCACAATACACACAGCACCATATGAAAATAAAATTGAATATTGAAAATAGTGAAAAGCTACTTTACCAAAGCCAAGTACGCTTACCACAAATTTACGGTCTGGAACTAGTACCCGAGTGAAGCTCCCGGACAGGCCCCCATGAAATGTGACGGGAAAGTGTTGGAGTTTGATGTTCGGCAGTCTTCCAATGGCAGGGGGCAATGCCTTGTCACATTTACAGAAAAAAAAGAGACTGCTTGCCTGTTTGTCTGTGGTAAGGAAATGGGAAGACACACAAAACACAAAATATAAACAATGAAATTTTAATTACTTTAGAAAACAAGATATGAACAAAGACAATCCCTTGGCTTACATAAAATTCAAAACAAGTCAACAAACAAAACAACATGAATAATTAATGCATGTAAAATTTACTCTAATATAAAATGAAGTGCAAGAATAATAATAATATTAATCAGGTGCTGAGAATACTGGCTTAAGCTGCCACCTCCCTTAGTACACGACAGCCAGGGCTTAGTCTACCAGAGAGAGATGTCAACTTCTAAGAGCACAGAGATATTCTGAGGAGTACGGTGTGAGCTGGCCCAGATGACGACTCAGGAAGGGGGGGGGGAAAGTGCAGGTGCAGGTGCGGTCGGCGACACACCAGCCAATCAGGAGCAGGCAGGCGGAGAATGGGTAGTTTGCTCATTGACAGACAGGCGGAGCCGGCGTGTCTGGTGGTGCAAGGTACGTTTTGCTTCCTGGGCAAAACGTTTGGCGATACTGGTGGCATATCTTCAATATAGTATCTTGTACTTGTAACATGACATAAATGATGTAGGGAAGAGCAGGCTCAATCTCTCTTGAAAGAGATTATCGTCACACTCTCCCTTTGCGAGGTGTGTCTCCCTCTTGTGTGGTGTGTCTCCCCTTGTGTGGTGTATCTCCCCTTGTGTGGTGTGTCTCCCCTTTAGTGATGTGTCCCCCCTTGTGTGTTGTGTCTTAACTTGTGTCGTGTGTCCCCCATGTGTGATGTGTCTTCCCTTGTGTGATTTGTCTCCCGTTGTGTGTTGTGTCTCCCTTTGTGTGGTGTGTTTGCCCATTTGTGCTGTGTCTCACCTTGTGTGATGTGTCTCCCCTTGTGTGGTGTGTCTCCCCTTGTGTGATGTGTTTTTTTGTGTGGTGTGTCTCCCCTTGTGTGGTGTGTCTCCCATTGTGTGGTGTGTCTCCCCTTGTGTGATGTGTCTCCCTTTGTGTGGTGTGTCTTCCATTGTGTAGTGTGTCTTCCCTTGTGTGGTGTGTCTCTCCCTTGTGTGACGTGTCTCCCCTTGTGTGACGTGTGTCCCTATTGTGTAATGTGTCTCCCTTTGTGTGGTGTGTCTTCTCTTGTGTGGTGTGTCTCCCCTTGTGTGGTGTGTCTCCTATTGTGTGATGTTTTTCCCTTTGTTTGGTGTGTCTCAACATGTGTGGTGTGTCTCTTTGTGTGATATGTCTCCCCTTGTGATATGTGTGTCTTCCCTTGTGTCGTGTGTCCCCCCGTGTGTGATGTGTCTTTCTTTGTGTGATGTTTCTCCCCCTGTGTGGTGTGTCTTCCCTTGTGTGGTTTGTCTCTCCTTGTGTGCTATGTCTCCCCGTTTGCGTTGTGTCTCCACTTGTATGAATATGTCTCCCTTTCTGTATTGTGTCTTCCCATATATGATGTGTCTTCCATTGTGTGATGTGTCTCCCCTTGCGTGGTGTGTCTCCCTTTTGGGTGGTGTGTCTCCCCATGTGTGATGTGTCTTCCCTTGTGTGTTGTGTATCCCTTTGGGTGGTGTGTCTCCTCTTGTGTGATTTGTCTCCCTATTGCGCGATGTGTCTCCCCTTGTGTGTTGTATCTTCCCTTGTGTGATGCGTCTTTCCTTGTGTGATGTTTCTCCCCTTGTATGGTGTGTCTCCCCTTGTGTGGTTTGTCTCCCCTTGTGTGCTGTGTCTCCTCGTTGTTGTTGTGTGTCTCCCCTTGTGTTGTGTCTCCCCTTGTGTGATGTGTTTCCCCTTGAGTGATGTGCCTCCCCTTGTGTGGTGTGTCCCCCCTTGTGTGATGTGTTTCCCCTTGTGTGATGTGTCTCCCTTTGTGTAGTGTGTTTCCCGTTGTGTGGTGTGTCTCCCCTTGTGCGATGTGTCTCCCCTTGTGTGGTGTGTCTTCCCTTGAGTGGTGTATCTTCCCTTGTGTGGTGTGTCTCCCCCTTGTGTGGTGTGTCTCCTCCTTGTGTGATGTGTCTCCCATTGTGTGACGTGTCTCCCCTTCTGTGGTGTGTCTCCTCTTGATTGATGTGTCTCCCCTTGTGTGGTGTGTCTCCCGTTGTGTGATGTGTCTCCCATTGTGTGTTGTGTCTCCGCTTGTGTGATGTGTCTTCCCTTGTGTGTTGTGTCTCCCTCTTGTGTGGTGTGTCTCCCCTTGTGTGATGTGTCTCCCCTTGTGTGGTGTATCTCACTTTGTGTGGTGTGTCTCCCCTTTTGTGATGTGTCTCCCCTTGTGTGGTGTGTCTCAACTTGTGTCGTGTGTCCCCCATGTGTGATGTGTCTTCCATTGTGTGATTTGTCTCCCGTTGTGTGTTGTGTCTCCCTTTGTGTGGTATATTTGCCCATGTGTGCTGTGTCTCCCCTTGTGTGACGTGTCTCCTCTTGTGTGGTGTGTCTCCCCTTGGGGTATGTGTTTTCCCTTGTGTGGTGTGTCTGCCCTTGTGTGGTGTATCTCCCATTGTGTGGTGTGTCTCCCTTTGTGTGGTGTGTCTTCCATTGTGTGGTGTGTCTTTCATTGTGTTGTGTGTCTTGTGTGGAGTGTCTCCCCCTTGTGTGATGTGTCTCGCATTGTGTGATGTGTCTCCCTTTCTGTGGTGTGTCTCCTATTGTGTGATGTGTCTCCCCTTGTGTGGTGTGTCTCCCCTTGTGCGATGTGTCTCCCCTTGTGTGATGTGTCTCCCCTTGTGTGGTGTGTCTCCTCTTGTGTGATGTGTCTCCCCTTGTGTGATGTGTCTGCCCTTGCACATTGTGTCTCCCCTCGTGTGATGTGTCTCCCCTTGTGTGGTGAGTTTCCCCTTGTGTAGTGTGTGTCTCCGATTGTGTGATGTGTCTTCCCTTGTGAGTTGTGTTTCCCCTTCTGTGCTGTGTCTTCCCTTGTGTGATGTGTCTCCCCATTGTGTGATATGTCTCCCCTTGTGTGGTGTGTCTTCCCTTGTGTGGTGTGTCTCCCCTTGTGTCCTTGAGTGGTGTGTCTCCCCTTGTGTGATGTTTTTCCCTTTGTCTGGCATGTCTTAACATGTGTGGTGTGTCTCTTTGTGTGATGTGTCTCCCCTTGTGTGATGTGTGTCTCCCCTTGTGTCGTGTGTCCCCTCATGTTTGATTTCTCTTTCCTTGTGTTATGTTTCTCCCCTTGTGTCGTGTGTCTCCCCTTGTGTGGTTTGTCTCCACTTGTGTGCTGTGTTTCCCCTTTGTGTGGTGTGTCTCCCCTTGTGTGGTGTGTCTCCAATTGTGTGGTGTGTCTTCCCTTGTGTGGTATACTCACCTAGTTACTCACCTAGTTGTGCTTGCGGGGGTTGAGCTGTGGCTCTTTGGTCCAGCCTCTCAACCGTCAATCAACAGGTGTACAGATTCCTGAGCCTATTGGGCTCTATCATATCTCCACTTGAAACTGTGTATGGAGTCATCCTGCACCACATCACTTCCTAATGCCTTCCATTTGTCAACCACTCTGACCCTAAAAAAGTTCTTTCTAATAGTCTCTGTGGCTCATTTGGGCGCTCAGTTTCCTCCTGTGGCCCCTTGTGCGTGTGCCCCTTGTGTTAAACAGACTGTCTTTATCTACCCTATCAATTCCCTTTAGAATCTTGAATGTGGTGATCATGTCCCCCCTAACTCTTCTGTCTTCCAGCGAAGTGAGGTTTAAGTCCCGTAGTCTCTCCTCGTAGCTCATACCTCTCAGCTCGGGTACTAGTCTGGTGGCAATTCTTTGAACCTTTTCCAGTTTAGTCTTATCCTTGACAAGATATGAAAACCATGCAGGGGCTGCATTCTCCAGGATTGGCCTGACATATGTGGTATACAAAGTTCTGAATGATTCTTTACACAAATTTCTGAATGCCGTTCGTATGTTGGCCAGCCTGGCATATGCCGCTGATGTTATCCTCTTGATATGTGCTGCAGGAGACAGGTCTGGCGTGATATCAACTCCCAAGGGTGTTTCTTCCCTTGTGTGGTGTGTCTTCCCTTGTGTGGTGTGTCTTCCCTTGTGTGGTGTGTCTTCCCTTGTGTGGTGTGTCTCCCCTTGTGTGGTGTGTCTCCCCTTGTGTGGTGTGTCTCCCCTTGTGTGATGTTTTTCCCTTTGTGTGGTGTGTCTCAACATGTGTGCTGTGTCTCTTACTGTGATGTGTCTCCCCTTGTGTAATGTGTGTCTCCCCTTGTGTCGTGTGTCCCCAAATGTGTGATTTAGCTTTCCTTGTGTGATGTTTCTCCCCTTGTGTGGTGTGTCTCCCCTTGTGTGGTTTGTCTCCCCTTGTGTGCTGTGTTTCCCCGTTGCGTGGTGTGTCTCTCCTTGTGTGCAGTGTCTCTCTGTTGTGTGGTGTGTCTCCCCTTGTGTGCTGTGTCTCCCTTTGTGTGGTGTGTCCCCCTTGTGTGATGTGTGTCCCCGTGTGTGGTGTGTCTCCCCTTGTGTAGTGTGTTTCCCATTGTGTGGTGTGTCTCCCCTTGTGTGATGTGTCTCCCCATTGTGTGATGTGTCTCACCTTGTGTGGTGAGTCTTCCCTTGTGTGGTGTTTCTCCCCTTGTGTGGTGTGTCTCCCCTTATGTGATGTTTTCCCTTTGTGTGGTGTGTCTCAACATGTGTGGTGTGTCTCTTTGTGTGATGTATCTCCTCTTGTGTGATGTGTGCCTCCCCTTGAATCGTGTGTCCCCCATGTGTGATGTGTCTTTCCTTGTGTGATGTTTCTCCCCTTGTGTGGTGTGTCTCCTCTTGTGTGGTTTGTCTCCTCTTGTGTACTGTGTCTCCCCGTTGTGTGGTGTGTCTCCTTTTGTGTGGTGTGTCTCCAGTTGTGTGGTGTGTCTCCCTTTAAGTGATGTGTCTCCCCTTGTGCGTTGTGTGTCCCCTTGTGTGGTTTGTCTCCCCTTCTGTATTGTGTCTCTTCTTGTGTGATGTGTCTCCCCTTGTGTGATGTGTCTCCCCTTGTGTGGTGTGTCTCCCCTTGTGTGATATGTTTCCCCTTGTGTGGTGTGTCTCCCCTTGTGTAGTGTGTCTCTGATTTTGTTGTGTGTCTTCCCTTGTGTGATGTGTCTCCCCCTTGTGTGGTGGATCATCCCTTCTGTGGTGTGCCTTCCCTTGTGTGGTGTGTCTCCCCTTGTGTGGTGTGTCTCCCCCTTGTGTGATGTGTCTCGCATTGTGTGATGTGTCTCCCTTTCTGTGGTGTGTCTCCTATTGTGTGATGTGTCACCCCTTGTATGGTGTGTCTCCCCTTGTGTGATGTGTCTCCCCTTGTGTGGTGTGTCTCCTCTTGTGTGATGTGTCTGCCTTTGCGCATTGTGCCTCCCCTTGTGTAATGTGTCTCCCCTTGTGTGGTGAGTTTCCCCTTGTGTGATGTGTCTCCGATTGTGTGATGTGTCTTCCCTTGTGAGTTGTGTTTCCCCTTGTGTGATGTGTCTTCCCTTGTGTGATGTGTCTCCCCATTGTGTGATGTGTCTCCCCTTGTGTGGTGTGTCTTCCCTTGTGTGGTGTGTCTCCCCTTGTGTCCTTGTGTGGTGTGTCTCTCTTTGTGTGATGTTTTTCCTTTGTGTGATGTGTTTCTCCCCTTGTGTCGTGTATCCCCTCATGTGTGATTTCTCTTTCCTTGTGTTATGTTTCTCCCCTTGTGTCGTGTGTCTCCCCTTGTGTGGTTTGTCTCTACTTGTGTGCTGTGTTTCCCCTTTGTGTGGTGTGTCTCCCCTTGTGTGGTGTGTCTCCAATTGTGTGGTGTGTCTTCCCTTGTGTGGTGTGTCTCCCCTTGTGTGGTGTGTCTCCCCTCGTGTGATGTTTTTCCCTTTGTGTGGTGTGTCTCCCCTTGTGTGATGTTTTTCCCTTTGTGTGGTTTATCTCAACATGTGTGGTGTGTCTCTTTGTGTGATGTGTCTCCCCTTGTATGATGTGTCTCCCCTTGTGTCGTGTGGCCCCCTATGTGTGATGTGTCTTTCCTTGTGTGTTGTTTCTCCCCTTGTGTGGTGTGTCTCCCCTTTTGTGGTTTGTCTCCCCTTGTGTGTTGTGTCTCCCCGTTGTGGGGTGTGTCTCCCCTTGTGTGGTGTGTCTCCAGGTGTGTGGTATGTCTCCCTCTTTGTGATGTGTCTCCCCTTGTGCGTTGTGTCTCCCATTGTGTGGTGTGTCTCCCCTTGTGTGATGTGTTTCATCTTGTGTGGTGTGTCTCCCCTTGTGTGATGTGTTTCATCTTGTGTGGTGTGTCTCCCCTTGTGTAGTGTGTCTACCATTGTGTGGTGTGTCTCCCCTTGTGTGATGTGTCTCCCACTTAAGTGGCGTGTCTCCCCTTGTGTGCTGTATCTCCCCCGTTGGGTGGTGTGTCTCCCCTTGTGTGGTGTGTCTCCAGTTGTGTGGTGTGTCTCCCCTTTGTGTGATATGTCTCCCATTGTGTGGTGTGTCTCCCGTTGTGTGATGTGTCTCCCCTTTTGCGGTGTGTCTCCCCTAGTGTGATGTGTCTCCCCTTGTGTGATGTGTCTCCCCTTGTGTGTTGTGCATCTCCTTATGTGGTGTGTCTCCCATTGTTTGGTGTGTCTCCCATTGTGTGATGTGTCTCCCCGTATGTGGTGTGTCTTCCCTTGTGTGATGTTTCTCCCCTAGTGTGATGTGTCTCCCCTTGTGTGATGTGTCTCTCCTTGTGTGATGTGTCTCCCCTTGTGTGTTGTGTATCAGCTTCTGTGATGTGTCTTCCCTTGTGTGTTGTGTCTCGCCTTGGGTGGTGTGTCTCACCTTTTGTGGTGTTTCTCCCCTTGTGTGATGTGTCTCTCGTTGTGTGATGTGTCTCCCATTGTGTGTTGTTTCTCCACTTGTGTGATGTGTCTTCCCTTGTGTGTTGTGTCTCCCTTTGGGTGGTGTGTCTCCCCTTGTGTGGTGTGTCTCCCGTTGTGTGGTGTGTCTCCCCTTGCGTGATGTGTCTTCCCTTGTGTGGTGTGTCTCCCCTTGTGTGATGTGTCTTCCCTTGTGTGGTGTGTCTTCCCTTGGGTGCTGTGTCTACCATTGTGTGGTGTGTCTCCCCCTTGTGTGCTGTGTCTTTCCTTGTGTGGTGTGTCTTCCCTTGTGTGCTGCGTCTCCCCTTGTGTGGTGTGTCTCCCCCTTGTGTGATGTGTCTCCCCTTGTGTGGTGTGTCTTCCCTTGTGTGGTGTGTCTCCCCTTATTTGGTGTGTTTCCCCTTGTGTACTGTGTCTCCCTGTTGTGTGGTGTGTCTTCCCTTGTGTGGTGTGTCTCCCCTTTTGTGGTGTGTCTCCCCTTATGTGATGTTTTCCCTTTGTGTGGTGTGTCTCAACATGTGTGGTGTGTCTCTTTGTGTGATGTGTCTCCTCTTGTGTGATGTGTGTCTCCCCTTGTATCGTGTGTCCCCCATGTGTGATGTGTCTTTCCTTGTGTGATGTTTCTCCCCTTGTGTGGTGTGTCTCCCCTTGTGTGGTTTGTCTCCCCTTGTGTACTGTGTCTCCCCGTTGTGTGGTGTGTCTCCCCTTATGATGTGTGTCTCCCCTTCTGTGTGGTGTGTCTCCAGTTGTGTGGTGTGTCTCCCTTTAAGTGATGTGTCTCCCCTTGTGCGTTGTGTCTCCCCTTGTGTGGTTTGTCTCCCCTTCTGTGTGGTGTCTCTTCTTGTGTGATGTGTCTCCCCTTGTGTGATGTGTCTCCCCTTGTGTGGTGTGTCTCCCCTTGTGTGATGTGTTTCCCCTTGTGTGGTGTGTCTCCCCTTGTGTAGTGTGTCTCCCATTTTGTTGTGTGTCACCCCTTGTGTGATGTGTCTCCCCCTTGTGTGGTGTGTCTTCCCTTCTGTGGTGTGCCTTCCCTTGTGTGGTGTGTCTCCCCTTGTGTGGTGTGTCTCCCCCTTGTGTGATGTGTCTCGCATTGTATGATGTGTCTCCCTTTCTGTGGTGTGTCTCCTATTGTGTGATGTGTCACCCCTTGTATGGTGTGTCTCCCCTTGTGTGATGTGCCTCCCCTTGTGTGGTGTGTCTCTTCTTGTGTGATGTGTCTCCACTTGTGTGATGTGTCTGCCCTTTCGCATTGTGTCTCCCCTTGTGTGATGTGTCTGCCCTTGCGCATTGTGTCTCCCCTTGTGTAATGTGTCTCCCCTTGTGTGGTGTGTGTCTCCGATTGTGTGATGTGTCTCCCCATTGTGTGATGTGTCTCCCCTTGTGTGATGTGTCTTCCCTTGTGAGTTGTGTTTCCTTTTGTGTGCTGTGTCTTACCTTGTGTGATGTGTCTCCCTTGTGTGATGTGTGTCTCCCCGTTGTGTCGTGTGTCTTCCCTTGTGTGGTGTGTCTCCCCTTGTGTGGTGTGTCTCCCCTTGTGTGGTGTGTCTCCCCTTGTGTGATGTTTTTCCCTGTGTGTGGTGTGTCTTCCCTTGTGCGTTGTGTCTCCCATTGTGTGGTGTGTCTCCCCTTGTGTGATGTGTTAGTAGTTATTTTGGTGACAGATCGCCCCACCTGTTTATGGAAATCAGATAAGAAAATCAGAAGCGGGGAGCCACATAGTGCCACTCCATATTAGGTCACCCAAGGTGTGTGTGGTAGCAGTCGAAAAACAGTGAAGATAGGTATCTATTATGTGCCACTATGTTCATGTTCATTTACAGTAAAGTAGCCACCTATGAAGGGCAATCAGATAAGAAAATCAGAAGCGGAGTGCCACTTAGAGCCACTCCATATTAGGTCATCCAAGGTGTGGGGCAGCAACAATCGTAAAAACAGTGAAGATAGGTATCTATTATGTGCCGCTATGTTCATGTTCATGTTCATTTATACAGAAAAGTATGACAGTATATTTAAGTAAAAAAAATGAATTTATTTGTATAATAAACACTCAGGTGAGCGGTAGTTACGCCCCCACCTCCCTCTATGGGACAGGTGTAAAAACAGGATCTTCTCAGTAGGGGTGGTCCTCCCCCTCACCACCCTTCCTCATACTTGATGACCTTGAGTGTACTGTAAGAGGGAACCACCTCCCTTAGTTATTTTTAAGTTGGTTATATTTTAAGCTTTTATACTTAAAGAAGGAGAAAAAGAAATAATCCTGATGATTTATAGATTATATTATCAAAGTACATAGGGTTAAACATAGTCGTATTGTAGTCATCTCCCCCCACATAATATTTACTAACAAGGGCCCTCCTCCGTGCCCACAGGTCCGTTGTGGGGTCTTCCTCCCCCTCCTCCTCCTGGGACGAAGATGATGACTCATCATCTCCCAGAGAGTGAATGGGTTGTAGTGGGCCTCCCTCGGGTGACTGACTGCTGACGTCATAGGGTTCACTCTCGCTGGTGGGGCGTTGTCCTTCCTCTCCTTGTGGTTCAATGACGTCACCACCTTCACTCTCGGTGGACATTCCTTGGGCTGAGGTGTTGGGGTGGGGGTCCGATGGTATGTCTGGGTGACCATACGCTAGGCTAGTGTATTTATTTAGGTAAAAGCGCTTATCATCAAATGCACTTAAACCCCTCTTAGTATTGAATGTGGTTGCCATCTGCCCCCCCTATATTCCTTATTTGTGAGTAATTAAAAGTATTTACTACACCATTACTGTGGAGGGTCTCTTTAAAGTGGTTATGTGTTAAAGATCTTTGCACAGCTCGGGGAATACCCTTAGCGGTGATGGAATTTTTATTGTCAAGCAAAAGCACACTATACATTTTGGGCTTGAGTGCCACAACTTCAAGGATGTGTTTATCTGATACCTCTGACTTTAACAGCCCTAAAACATCCTTTTTAGAAGGATCATACAAGGGGTAAGTTTCAGGAAAATTACTCGTATCCATCCACAAACTAAGGGGTTCTTTCCCCATCTCATTAAAGACATCTTCAGCTAGTAAGCTGAAAATGAAACTGTCTGTATCACTATACAGCAGTTGTACCCTATCTGAATAGTGGTTCTTAAGTACCCTGTACCAAAAATGGTACAAACTGTATTTTGCTAGCTCAAGAATCTGGAACCCAATGTAATTAGGGTGAGTAATTTTAATGAATGGTCTGGAACTGACAGACAATAATTTATTGTCACCTAAATGCACCATACGTTTAAAGCGAGGATTCTTCACCTCTCGTAAAAAGACCCTAGCTGAAGTCACTAGTTTGGTGTCAATGGCATAACGGGCTGGGTTTAGTAGTGTTTTACCAAAAACACTGTTCGTCAGTAATTTGAAGAGTGTTTTCCTATCGTTACTGGTGGAGGCATTTCTATTGTTAACGTTGGTGTTAACAAATTCTGCCATAAAATCTGACTGACGGAACTCGTAAATTGCATGTATTGTTTCCACTTCAAGTCCTATCTCAATAAATAGTTGTAAAAGGTGAAGAGATATGAAATAATGTTTCTTGGGGAGATGATCTCCAACCAGTTTAATATTTTTTTTAGGGAGATTTGTAATGTTATTTGTTTCCAGAAGTCCCCTACTAAATGGTGAGATATCCTCCATACTTATTCCCCTATGGTGTAAACAAAGGGGTAGATCGTCTGTTAGTCTAGCTATTTCAGATCTTATGTGTTTGGTGTCAATTAAGAGCCAGTACCCTTTGTTAGAAGAGAATGGCTTTTCTGTCATTATCTTCCCTCCGCTAATGAAGGAGTTCATCTCATCAGATGATAGTCTCCTTAGTCCCCCATAGGGCAATTTCTTAGTCATACAACTCCCATAGAGGGAGTTGAAATCTAGATACAGTAAGAATGAAGACCTATCCTCCTGGGGGTTAAAAGATGGGTTGACATAGCGGTTGTTAGTTCTGACATAACTCCTAACTGCAGTTGTAAAACCCCCTCGTATGTTTTGTGATAAGAGTTTGTGCAACGTCACATCTGCACTTAACTCCAACGATATTCTGCTACTTTTCAGGAAGCAGTCGTAGGAGTACCCTGGGAGGCTGCAATAGTGTGTCAATTCTAAAGAATATATATCATTTAGAATTGCCCTGTGGTGTGTAAAAATGTCAGCCAGTAATCCTACATCACACCTCAAATTAATGAGGAGGTAGTCTTTTAATGTCCTACACCCTGTAGCCTCCCATACTAATTTAGAATGTCTATATTCTTCTAAAGTTATACCTGATTTGTTTAGGGAGCTGTAGAACATTTCAATAGGAGGGAGTGTTGTGTCATTAAAGCAGGTGATTTTTGTGGTATATTCATAAGGGAAAAACTGCTTACCGTTTAAGAGTAGGTGGTGACTCTTTTTGGCCAAACCTTCTATCATTGAGTGAGTGAATGTTAAGGGGCTGGCTGAATCAATGTGGGTCTTTGCTAGGGATGAAAGACTACCTGTAATAAAAGCCAGTGAATCAAGAAATTTAAGATTCCCTATTTCTACCTTTAAGATATTTCGTCCCCTGTCTCATGAGGATATTGCTCTTAATATTTGAACCCATGGCAAACTCACTCAAAATTAAGCCCATGTCATAAGACATATTATGAGCAATTAGGACTAAACTCTCTAGAGCATTCTTGTGGCGGAGGTTGCAGTAATTACATAGAGCTCCAATATAATTGAGTTTTTCCCTAAGGTGATCATGATGTTGAACCTTGAAATTGGAGGGGGTAAATACCTCCTCACAAAACTGGCAGTGAGTCTGTCTCCTAAAATGGATCATATCCTCAAGAGACATGTCTATTTCAAAATGGGGGAGAGTGGATCTGATAATTTCCCATTTGGTAGCAACTCGCTGCATGAAATGAGTAACACTGTCCCACCCAAAATAAGTAAACTTATCAATGACAGTGTGGTTCCTGTCAACAATTATATAGCTGTATGCTATAGGTCTATGTATAGCTGTAACAGAACCTAGACAATCCTCAGTGCTTAGGACACACTCAAAATCAAAATAGCCCACATGGGAAGGGGGGTAACCTTTCCCCGTATTTTTAAAATGGAGTGTGTCCCCAGGCTGAGGGTAAATAATTTTCTGAGTGATGTCGCAGGAAGATGAGTGATTTGTCAGCTCAGACGAATTTTGATATTCTGAGAGACAGTTTCTACAGAAGACTGTCTTTCGTCTGTGGCTGCGAGTAAAGTTCCGTAGGAACTTATCGAACTCTTTAATTAGGGCCACATGAGATTCCCCCAATAACAATAAAGGAACTATGACCGAGTACTGTCTGCTACCACGACGACAAAGAGAGACGTGATAGACGCCGTCTGTATGTTTGTGTATTGAATACAAAAAAATGGATAGTTTATTTCTATTCTCCAATTTAGAGATATCCTCCCAAGACAGAGGGAAGGATAAATTGTCGTATTTGACCATTTTCCTAATCCTAGAGTGAGACTCTACAAGTCTCCCTATACGTCTCCACTTCCACCCTTGTTGTGATGCCTGAAAAGCAGCAATGCATTGAATAATGCATGTTTTATTGTTACCAGCTGGGTTTGGGTTGAAGACCTCATACCGTCCCCTTAGAAAGGGGGGATAAGGGACATAATCCCCCAAAACTGACCTTACACTTGCATTACAGATGACGATTTTGAGGAAATCGACATTATATAATATGAAACCACTCCCCTCTGTTTCTGAAAGGAGATCTTCCAGTCGTGTAATCATATAACCCACCCAGCTATCAATAAGATTACCCACATCCTCAAGAGTTACCAGTCTAGCAGGTGTCGTTATGAAGTGTTCCCTAAAGTCATCATCTTCTGTGAGTCGTTGTTTTAAAAGTGTTACCTTTACTTCGAGAAGGATTTTTAATGATGAAGTAAAATTGCCATGTCCCCCAAGAGAATTCATGTAATTCTCTATTTCAGATATGTAATAGTCCCTAAAGTTGCTTAGGAGTCCTATAGGGTCTGTGGCGAAGGCTGAGGGGATGGAATATTCCATCCTAGTAAAGAGATCTCCCAGGGCCCCCACCCTATTAATTAAGTGGGGAGTGTCTATAGCATCCTCCTCATCTGGGGAATTTTCATCACTAATTAGGTCATTAACTCGATTGTTGACAAGAGGTCTAAGACCACTAGGGCCCGGTTGAGAGATGTCACCCCTATCACCACCACCATCGTCGACATCATCATCATCATCATCATCATCATCATCATCATCATCATCATCACTCATCACTTCCTCTCCCCCTCCCTTCCATTTGCAATGGACTGTCTAACCCCACCTCCACCTAAGGGGTTATTGTCACGCTGTGCTTTGTCATGTTCCTCTCCTACCTGCCTCTGAATCGCCCCTGGAAAATAATAATAATAATAATAATAATAATAATGATAATAATAATAATAATAAAAAGGCAACACCCACACACTAAACCCCATGACATAAGTTCTCAAAAAAAGATTCTTAAGAGAAATAAAGGTGGAGGGTTTATTCACTCACCACGGGGCATGTTTGCAGATGTTCAGAGGTCAAGTCCTCACACACAGAGGTCCCACAATTATCACAAGGGAAAGTGTGGTTAAGTCTCAAGGTGGTATTTCCACACAAGAAGCACATGAAGCCATCCTCTCTGGAAGGGAGGGTGGGCTGGCGACGTTTACCTAATGAAGGAAATAGTGTATAATTTATATACACACACTCTCCCACACTCACAGGGAAGGGGAAAACCCATCTTAATATTTCTCATTTGAATTAAATATCCATAAATAAATAAATAAATAAATAAATAAATAAATATATAAAATACGGTCATACGGTATATACGGTATATATATATATATATATATATATATATATATATATATATATATATATATATATATATATATATATATATATATATATATATGTCGTACCTAGTAGCCAGAACTCACTTCTCAGCCTACTATTCAAGGCCCGATTTGCCTAATAAGCCAAGTTTTCCTGAATTAATATATTTACTATAATTTTTTTCTTATGAAATGATAAAACAACCCTTTTCTCTATGTATGAGGTCAATTTTTTTTTATTGGAGTTAAAATTAACGTAGATATATGACCGAACCTAACCAACCCTACCTAACCTAACCTAACCTATATTTATAGGTAAGGTTAGGTTAGGTAGCCAAAAAAGCTAGGTTAGGTTAGGTTAGGTAGGTTAGGTAGACGAAAAAACATTAATTCATGAAAACTTGGCTTATTAGGCAAATTGAGCCTTGAATAGTAGGCTGGGAAGTGCGTTCTGGCTATTAGGTACGACATATATATATATATATATAACCCTTATATGAAATAGATACTAATTTACTTACATCTCGGTCTAGACGGGGAGGAGAGTGGTCGGTTTCGTCACTATTTCAATAATACGTGGTGGGGGGGAGGTGTAGCGTCCTTTTATTGACTCAGAACCGTGGGGGGCAACGTTGCCACATACAACACCTCTCAGTTCTTTTTGTAAGAGAAGGGTTAGGCCTGCTGTAGAAAACTTTTTTTCCTCTCGTCTGGAGGTCATCACTAGGGGACTTCTACTTCAAAAAAACATCAGGAGGACTGGCTATGTCCTGAGGGAGTGACATTCCTTGGTGGGTGAATACACACACACACACACACATACACACACACACACTCACACTCACACTCACACACACACACACTCACACACACACACACTCACACACACACACACACACACACTGTAACGGGGGGTGGGGGAAATAGCTCTATCTTGTCCATTATTCCACCCCCCTGTTAACTAACGAGGCCGGGGGAAACAGCTCTCTCTAGTCCGTTATCCCGTCCCCAGTTAGCTAACTATTCTAGAGCACTCCCAGAGATCCTAAGGCAACCTCTCTCGTTCAACACCTTGTAATCTAGGTATTTGACTACCTAGGTGCTAAGACTACAAGGCGCCGTCACTTGATCAGTTACCCGAAACTCTAGAGAGCACTCTAGAATACAGAATCATTGCCACAAACGTATAAGAGAAAACGAAAGGAAAGAAATGAATAGTGAAGTAATTAGTGAGGGTTTGGCGTGAGAGGCAGAGAGGTGGGAGGAGCGAGGAGGGTCATTAGTTGAAAGTGAGAGTTTAGAGAGGGGTGGAGGGAGAGACGTAGATAGGTAGTAGTAGAAGAGTAGAAAGTAGACGTAGAAGAGTAGATAGTAGAAGACGAAATGCTGCCACCATCCATTCATGATCATTACATACAAGACAAGGAATGGAACTTGTCTGCATCAAAATATTCTCAAAAGATGTTATCACCATGTATCAACTCCAAACATGTACTCATTAATATCATGAACCCAGTAACCACAGAGGCTTTCTCACCTCAACTCAAAGCTCTAGGGAACAAAGTTAAACACAATTTAAATAATAAATTCATAATTATATTTCCCATGAAGTATCATAATTTAGCAATTCAATTAAAATGTTCCAGTTTAATATGCAAAGTGAGTCATCATCCAAGAATTCGAGAACCCTACAACTTGACTGCCCCTGATCATCACACAACATATGTAAACACGACCAAGTCACCTAAATGTTCACTCACCGAGGACTGAGTCTAAGTTGAATAGAGAGGGGGGGGGGGTCTGTAGTTGACAGAGACTCCCGCCCTGCCGGCCGACAACCTCCCTGATAGGGCTGTCTTCTCTGCTCTGCTGGCTCGTCTGCTGTTCTGTCTCTTAATGCTTAATGCTCTCCGAGTATATATATTGGGGACCCTAGTACTAACTCCGCCCACAAGTAGATAGCCTCCGGCACTACCAAGCCACTCCTTAAACGTCGGCATGTTTGAAGGCTACCAGACTACAATTATAAGCTTAGCGGAAGCAAGGTGAAATTCTCATGATCTGACCTCAGGTCACTTGAGGTCATTAACGCTTTGAGGTGTGAGATCTCAGGCCGACAAACTGGCGCCTCTCAGATCCTTGTCTGTGACTCATGTACTCTATGTATGTATTAAACTAAACCAAACACTTTTACAGTGTTACATCTCCCCTTCTCCCCGAAATAAAGTTTTTGCAACACTGCTAAAGCAAGCTAGCTGTGTGCAACAACTTTATTAACGAAAAAAAAAAATACAGTCTAGCTAAACAAATATACATCATCCTACTCTAAAAAATGAAATATATAGACAGACGTCCATTGTCTCTGGCTGGGCGACGTCACTGCTTGGTCTTGTAGATAATCCTGTACCACATTTCTTCAACACAACTGCCTCCGTCGCTTCTCCGTTGTTAACGCACAACAACCCTTGGTCAACCAGAAAGCCGTTACTACTTGAACTGTGCACAGGACCGTGGAATTCGGTTGTCCCAGCTGATCTGTAATTGGCCCTACGTCAGTCACCATGAGAGACGTATATTGGGGTTCTTCACAGCTATAGGGACTACAAGTTTCGAGACCTTCATATAGTTGCCAACAGTAGAAATCCCATCCTACTCTTCTCCTCCCTGTTGCTCGAGCACGCCTCCTTCAGAGAGCTACTTCTGACAGCCACATCAAGTCCGCACGACACAGGAAGAATCACTCAACAGAGCAACATGCTTGCAGGAGGGGCGGCCAGTTAAGGCAAACGATCCTGTCTTGCAATTACGCTCCATGCAATGATGCTGACACCAGCAAGGGACACTAGGCATCGTGTCTCACTCATCTTGGTCTTATCTTCTTCTTCTTTCTTCTCTCTTCTTTCTTCTTTCTTCTCTCTTCCTTCTTCTCTCTTCCTTCTTCTCTCTTCTTTCTTCTCTCTTCCTCCTCCCATGGGTCTTTGACAAGCGACCTGGGGTCCATTGGGGTCCGTCCGTCCTGGGGTCCATCCTGGGTAGACCGATGTTGGTGGGACAGACTGGAGTTGTTGTTGTTCCTCTTCCATCTTTACTGGGTCGTCTGGGGTCGTCTTCAGAACGACCTGGGGGCCCACTAGGGGTCCGTCCGTCTTGGGGTCCACTGGGGGTCCGTCCGTCTTGGGGTCCGTCCGTCCTGGGGTCCACTGGGTAGACCAATGTTGACCGACCAAGAGGGCTGCATCTTGGAGTCCCCGGGGTGGTGGTGGTGGTGGTGGAGCCATGACATCCAGGTAGGGGGCTGGTCGTGGTGGTGGTGAGGAACGCCCCTGAGTGTGGTACCAAGCAGCCGTCTCTCTCTTCTGCATATGCGTCGCGCCTCTCCTCTGGCTCCCACCTGTGAATTGAACATAAAGGCGACAATACCGTGCTCCCAAAATGTTATGTGACCCTGTAGTTTGTATAGGGTTACACAGTCATATCATAACGCCCTCCTCCTGGCAACAACTACACTTCAATTTTTAATAATCCAATTAACTCTGAATGATATTGACTTGGTGGAACATAAAACAGTAACAGAGTAAAGTTAGAGAAGAGAGAATAAGATCGTCACTACTTTTAACTTGCCACTAAACGAATCTCCACAAAAATATCAATACTAATTGACCAAACACTAGCCTAATTTAACTGTACCTTTCTTAATCTTACGTACTTAAATATCCATTACTCCCACCCTTAACCTACAGCCACCTACGTGACCCAGAGTGTTTCCCTAGCTTCTCCGCCGGTCAACAACTCCAAACTGTTGCCACCCCTGTGACCAGACTATCTAACGTCGAGCGTCCCCAACGTGAAGTCTACTGACATACTAAGCCTCCCCCTAGCATGCTGTACAATACCAGTACACCTCGGGTTATTGCGTTCAAATGGAGTAAAACAGTCGATCACAATAATCTGAGCAGAACCACCACTTAAAAACTACTTAAGAACTACACCTGCCACTCCCCACTGACCTGGAGACCAGCCAGCAGCTGGGTGTCCCCGTGGGACATGCGAGGTCACCTGTCACACTCAGCTGACCTGCACTACCAAAACCGCTAAGTTCCCAAATTGCCAAATCTTATTACTAACATTAATCACTACACACGCAAGTTCTGGTGAACATTCCCTGAACACCACAAAACTCACAAAATCACTAAACCACAACACCAGAGAATCACAATCTCCTAACCTGAAAACTCGCTAAATCGCGAATATTAACCACCTGTCAAGATCTCCCTGATAGCGCCTGAGCGGCAAAAAGACACGTGGGACTGAACAATGTTAAAAGAACACCAATACCTTAAACATTGTTCAACACCACTACCAACATTGTAACAAGGGGTGGGGGAAATAGCTCTATCTTGTCCATTATTCTACCCCCCAGTTAACTAACGAGGCCGGGGGAAACAGCTCTCTCTAGTCCGTTATCCCGTCCCCAGTTAGCTAACTATTCTAGAGCACTCCCAGAGATCCTAAGGCAACCTCTCTCGTTCAACACCTTGTAACCTAGGTATTTGACTACCTAGGTGCTAAGACTACAAGGCGCCGTCACTTGATCAGTTACCCGAAACTCTAGAGAGCACTCTAGAATACAGAATCATTGCCACAAACGTATAAGAGAAAACGAAAGGAAAGAAATGAATAGTGAAGTAATTAGTGAGGGTTTGCGGTGAGAGGCAGAGAGGTGGGAGGAGCGAGGAGGGTCATTAGTTGAAAGTGAGAGTTTAGAGAGGGGTGGAGGGAGAGACGTAGATAGGTAGTAGTAGAAGAGTAGAAAGTAGACGTAGTAGAGTAGATAGTAGAAGACGAAATGCTGCCACCATCCATTCATGATCATTACATACAAGACAAGGAATGGAACTTGTCTGCATCAAAATATTCTCAAAAGTTGTTATTACCATGTATCAACTCCAAACATGTACTCATTAATATCATGAACCCAGTAACCACATAGGCTTTCTCACCTCAACTCAAAGCTCTAGGGAACAAAGTTAAACACAATTTAAATAATAAATTCATAATTATATTTCCCATGAAGTATCATAATTTAGCAATTCAATTAAAATGTTCCAGTTTAATATGCAAAGTGAGTCATCATCCAAGAATTCGAGAACCCTACAACTTGACTGCCCCTGATCATCACACAACATATGTAAACACGACCAAGTCACCTAAATGTTCACTCACCGAGGACTGAGTCTAAGTTGAATAGAGAGGGGGGGGGGTCTGTAGTTGACAGAGACTCCCGCCCTGCCGGCCGACAGCCTCCCTGATAGGGCTGTCTTCTCTGCTCTGCTGGCTCGTCTGCTGTTCTGTCTCTTAATGCTTAATGCTCTCCGAGTATATATATTGGGGACCCTAGTACTAACTCCGCCCACAAGTAGATAGCCTCCGGCACTACAAAGCCACTCCTTAAACGTCGGCATGTTTGAAGGCTACCAGACTACAATTATAAGCTTAGCGGAAGCAAGGTGAAATTCTCATGATCTGACCTCAGGTCACTTGAGGTCATTAACGCTTTGAGGTGTGAGATCTCAGGCCGACAAACTGGCGCCTCTCAGATCCTTGTCTGTGACTCATGTACTCTATGTATGTATTAAACTAAACCAAACACTTTTACAGTGTTACAACACACACACTCACACTCAAGAGCCCTGAAGCTAGGTGTGCGGTTAAGGAAGTTGCCATGGAAGTGGCTTCCTCTCAGGAAGCAGCTAGATGTACTAGCCGGCTGATAGAGAGAAATAGAGCAGTAGTAGTAGCAGGCATTAAAGAACAAACAGGGACCAGACCAAAGAAGCGGAGAGACAAGGACAAAAACATGATTAAAGAGATCCTTAAAGAGGTAAGGATGGAGGGAGCTGAGCGAAATGTTGAAAAGGTTTTCAGGCTTGGAAAGTACAACAAGGACAGAGACCGAATGATAAAGGTGGTTTTCATTAGCGAAATCGCGAAAGAGGAACTGCTAGCAAGGAAGTTTTGTCTAAAAGGTGTAGAGAAGTTCAAGAAAATATTCCTGCAGAGGGATATGACAAGGGAAGAGAGAATACGGACAGCAGACGCGAAGAAGGAGCGCAGGGAGAGAGAAGGAAATCAGAGTACCACAACCCAGAACCCTACAATCCCAGAGGGAAGTGGAGAACCCTCCTCAAACAGTGCAACAGCCACAGGGATTGGGGCACCACCCCCACATTCTACCCAACAGACACCCAACCTGCCCCATCCCCTGTCAGCCCCCCACTAAGTATCCACCTAGGGCACCCTCCCCCCCACCCACCCCTCTCCCCCCACTCACCCCCCTTCTCCCCCTCACCCCTCTCCCCAGGACCTCCCTTCTCCCCCATCCCCCATGCCCTCCCTTCTCCCACATGCCTTCCCGTCTCTTCCACCCCCATGCCCTCCCTTCCCCCCCTCCCGCCTAAGCCCCCCACTCTCCCCCACCCCACCTAAGTCTTCCCCACCCCCCACTCCCCTAAACCCTCCTCTCTTCCTCACCCACCTCAGCCCTCCCTTTTCCCCCACGCCCCCCAAGCCCTCCACCCTTTTCTCTCCCCCCAAGCCCCCCCATCTCCCCTATCCCCCACAGCCTCTCCTCCCCCCATGCTTCCCCAACCCTCCCTCTCTTACCCACCCCCTGTACCCTCCCCCTCTTATCCACCCCCTGTACCCTCCCCCTCTTTTCCACCCCCTGTACCCTCCCCCTCTTATCCACCCCCTGTACCCTCCCCCTCTCCCCCACCACCCCAAGCCCTCCCTCCTCCACCAATCCCCCCGTGCCAGGTCCCCCCAGCTCCCACTCACCCCAGATCCCAAAGGTCCCCCCCAGAAAAGAAGCAGAAGAGAGTCAGTTTCAGGGTGATGTACTCGAACATAGATGGGATCACAATCAAGACAAGTGAACTAAGGGAAAGAGCACAAGAAGTTAACCCAGATGTAATCGGACTCACTGAAACAAAACTCTCTGGAATCATAATGAATGCCGTGTTTCCCCAGGAGTATACAGTAATAAGGAAAGAGAGGGAAGGTAGGGGAGGAGGCGGAGTGGCCCTACTCATGAGAAGGGAATGGAGTTTTAAGGAGATGGCCATCCCGGGCTGTGAGGAGTTCAGAGACTACATAGCAGGCACCATGACAATGGGAGGACCAAGAATAGTAGTAGCAGTAATATACAACCCTCCACCAAATGACAGGAGACCCAGTCAAGAGTATGAGAACAACAACAAGGCAGTTAACACTATAATTGAGAGGGCAGCCTCTGCTGCCTGTAGAAATAGATCCCACCTGCTCATCATGGGCGACTTCAATCACGGAAAGATTGACTGGGAGAACGAGGAACCGCATGGAGGCGAGGATACGTGAAGAGCCAAACTATTGGAGGTGGTGACAGGCAACTTTTTAACCCAGCATGTCGGAGAACCCACAAGGATGAGAGGCAATGACGAACCAGCGAGACTCGACCTAGTCTTCACTCTGAACGACTCTGACATAAGAGAAATCGGTTTTGAGGACCCAGTAGGAATGAGCGACCACAGTGTACTGGTGTTTGAGTACTTGATTGAAGAAGGGTTATTGAACTCGAGGAGGGATACCGAAACCAAAAGGTTAGCATACCGAAAGGGAAACTATGAGGGGAGAAGAAAATTCCTAACAGATATTGCATGGGAAACAGAGCTCAGGGGAAAGACGGCCCTAGATATGATGGATTACATCACGCAGAAGTGGAAGGACGCAGCAAACAAGTTTGTCCCAGTCCAAAAGGAAAACAGAGAATTGAAGATGAGAAACCCATCATTTAATCAGAGATGTAGGCTAGCTAAGCAGCAAAGTAAAAGGGCATGGAGAAACTATAGGAATAACAGGACACTGGAGAGCAGAGAAAGATACCAGAATGCCAGGAATGAATATGTCAGGATGAGAAGAGAGGCAGAAAGACAATACGAAAATGACATCGCAAGCAAGGCAAAGACTCAGCCTAAATTGTTGCATAGCCACATTAGGAGAAAAACAACAGTAAAGGAACAGGTTATGAGATTAAGGATAGGGGCGGAAGGATTCACTACAAATGACAAGGAAGTGTGTGAGGAATTGAATAAGAAATTCCAGGAGGTATTCACCTTAGAGCAAGGAGAAATTCCAGAGGTAAGTGAGGGAATAGCTAACCAGGAACCACTGGAAGAGTTTGAGATTACCACTGGGGAAGTAAGGAAGTGATTACTAGAGTTGGACGTGACGAAGGCTATAGGCCCAGATGGAATCTCCACTTGGGTTCTAAAGGAAGGAGCAAGAGAACTGTGCCTACCACTCTCCATAGTGTATAACAAATCACTGGCAACAGGGGAACTGCCAGATATTTGGAAAGCAGCTAACATAGTCCCGATATACAAGAAAGGGGATAGACAGGAGGCACTGAACTACAGGCCAGTGTCCCTAACCTGCATACCATGCAAGCTGATGGAGAAGATTGTGCGAAAAAAACTAGTGGAGCATCTGGAGCGAAGGAACTTTGTAACACAGCATCAACATGGGTTCAGTGATGGCAGGTCCTGCCTCACAGGGTTACTTGAATTCTATGACCAGGCAACAAAAATAAGGCAAGAAAGAGAAGGGTGGGCAGACTGCATATTTTTGGATTGTCAGAAAGCCTTTGATACAGTGCCACACAAGAGGCTAGTGCGAAAGTTGGAGATGCAGGCTGGAGTGAGAGGGAAGGTACTCCGGTGGATAGAGGAGTACCTAAGCAACAGGAGACAACGAGTCTGTGTGAGGGGTGAGGTCTCAGATTGGCGAGACGTCACAAGTGGAGTCCCGCAGGGGTCAGTCCTAGGACCTATACTGTTTCTGGTATATGTAAATGATCTCCCAGAGGGTATAGATTCGTTCCTCTCAATGTTTGCCGATGAGGCAAAAATTATGAGGAGGATTGAAACAGAGGATGATAGTAGGAGGCTACAAGATGACCTGGATAGACTGAGTGAATGGTCCAACAAATGGCTGTTGAAGTTCAACCCGAGTAAATGCAAAGTAATGAAACTAGGCAGTGGAAACAGGAGGCCAGGCACAGGATACAGAATAGGAGATAAAGTACTTAATAAAACAGACAGAGAGAAAGATCTAGGAGTTGATATCACACCAAACCTGTCTCCTGAAGCCCACATAAAGAGAATAACGTCTGCGGCAAATGCGAGGCTGGCTAACATCAGAACGGCGTTCAGGAACCTGTGTAAGGAATCATTCAGAATCTTGTACACCACATATGTAAGACCAATCCTGGAGTATGCGGCCCCAGCATGGAGCCCATACCTTGTCAAGCACAAGACGAAGCTGGAAAAAGTCCAAAGGTATGCTACTAGACTAGTCCCAGAACTAAGAGGCATGAGTTATGAGGAAAGGCTGCGGGATATGCACCTTACGACACTGGAAGACAGAAGAGTAAGGGGGGACATGATCACAACCTACAAAATCCTCAGGGGAATCGACCGGGTAAACAAGAATGAACTATTCAACACTGGTGGGACGTGAACAAGGGGACACAGGTGGAAGCTGAGTACCCAAATGAGCCACAGAGACGTTAGAAAGAACTTTTTCAGTGTCAGAGTAGTTAGTAAATGGAATGCATTAGGAATTGATGTGGTGGAGGCTGACTCCATACACAGTTTCAAATGTAGATATGATAGAGCCCAATAGGCTCAGGAATCTGTACACCAGTTGATTGACAGTTGAGAGGCAGGACCAAAGAGCCAGAGCTCAACCCCCGCAAGCACAATTAGGTGAGTACAATTAGGTGAGTACTCACACTCACACACACACATACACACGCTCTTTCTCACTCCCATATATATATATATATATATATATATATATATATATATATATATATATATATATATATATATATATATATATATTTTATTAAATATGACCGAAAAAGTAAGATTAATAATTCTAACACGAATTTTCTCAATCTTTCGTACATTATGCTTCACTGTTGGAGGTAAATCAAAAATCACTTCTCCAAAATTCATTTTTACTTCTAGTCTGACGCGACACGGGCGCGTTTCGTAAAACTTATTACATTTTCAAAGACTTCACAAATACACAACTGATTAGAACTTGCGTTTCCCTGATTTTATATCTACATTTGAGTGAGGTGGGAAGGGTGATGTGGCATTACATTTGAGTAAGGTGGGAAGGATGATGTGGCATTAGAGGATATTAATAGGGTATTAAAAGTATCAACACAAGACAGAACACGAAACAATGGATATTGAATAGAAGTGTTTGTAGAAAGCCTATTGGTCCATATTTCTTGATGCTTCTATATTGGAGCGGAGTCTTGAGGTGGGTAGAATATAGTTGTGCAATAATTGGCTGTTGATTGCTGGTGTTGACTTCTTGATGTGTAGTGCCTCGCAAACGTCGAGCCGCCTGCTATCGCTGTATCTATCGATGATTTCTGTGTTGTTTACTAGGATTTCTCTGGCGATGGTTTGGTTATGGGAAGAGATTATATGTTCCTTAATGGAGCCCTGTTGTTTATGCATCGTTAAACGCCTAGAAAGAGATGTTGTTGTCTTGCCTATATACTGGGTTTTTTGGAGCTTACAGTCCCCAAGTGGGCATTTGAAGGCATAGACGACGTTAGTCTCTTTTAAAGCGTTCTGTTTCGTGTCTGGAGAGTTTCTCATGAGTAGGCTGGCCGTTTTTCTGGTTTTATAGTAAATCGTCAGTTGTATCCTCTGATTTTTGTCTGTAGGGATAACGTTTCTATTAACAATATCTTTCAGGACCCTTTCCTCTGTTTTATGAGCTGTGGAAAAGAAGTTCCTGTAAAATAGTCTAATAGGGGGTATAGGTGTTGTGTTAGTTGTCTCTTCGGAGGTTGCATGGCTTTTCACTTTCCTTCTTATGATGTCTTCGATGAAACCATTGGAGAAGCCGTTATTGACTAGAACCTGCCTTACCCTACAGAGTTCTTCGTCGACTTGCTTCCATTCTGAGCTGTGGCTGAGAGCACGGTCGACGTATGCGTTAACAACACTCCTCTTGTACCTGTCAGGGCAGTCGCTGTTGGCATTTAGGCACATTCCTATGTTTGTTTCCTTTGTGTAGACTGCAGTGTGGAAACCTCCGCCCTTTTCCATGACTGTTACATCTAGAAAAGGCAGCTTCCCATCCTTTTCCGTCTCGTAAGTGAAACGCAGCACGGAACTCTGCTCAAATGCCTCCTTCAGCTCCTGCAGATGTCTGACATCAGGTACCTGTGTAAAAATGTCGTCAACATACCTGCAGTATATGGCCGGTTTCAAGTTCATGTCGACTAAGACTTTTTGCTCGATGGTACCCATGTAGAAGTTTGCAAACAGGACACCTAGGGGAGAACCCATAGCGACCCCATCTACTTGCTTATACATGTGCCCATCCGGGCTCAAGAAGGGTGCCTCTTTAGTACAAGCTTGGAGTAGTTTCCTCAGAATACTTTCTGGCATGTCAAGAGGAGTACAGGCTGGATCACGATACACTCTGTCGGCTATCATTCCGATTGTCTCGCCCACAGGTACGTTGGTAAACAGCGATTCTACGTCCAACGAGGCTCTTATCCCTGTGGCCCGTGCGCCCCGCAGTAAGTCCACAAATTCCTTTGGAGACTTCAGGCTGAAGGCGCAAGGAACATAAGGAGTCAGCAGGCCGTTGAGTCGCTTCGCCAATCTGTACGTGGGTGTGGGTATCTGGCTAATGATTGGCCGAAGTGGGTTTCCAGGCTTGTGCGTCTTGACATTTCCATACGCATATCCAGGTTTATATTCCCCAATGATCTTTGGCAGGTGGAGTCCGGATTTCTTGGCGTTCACAGTTTCGATCAGTTTGTTGACCTTTGCTTTTAATTCGGCTGTAGTGTCCTTCGTTACCCTTTGGAACTTAGTTTGGTCAGAGAGTATGATGTTCATTTTCGCCAGATATTCGTCTTTTTTAAGAATGACATATATTGGCGACTTGTCACCTCTCCTGACAACTATCTCCTTGTTCTCACGAAGGCTTTTAGCTGCCGCTCTAAGCTCGGGGGACAGTATGGTGCTTCTGTAGTTGCCTCGATTCTTTCCTCCTTCTGCAATAAGTTCTGCTTGTAAGGTATCTTTGGTAGTGACCTTCTTTTGTGTCTCGAGGTCGAATATGTCGTCCAACAGAATTTCCAACTCCACTTTCCGGGCCATTTCACTCGGTCTGGACATAACATGACAGTTTATGCCCAGATTTAGGAGAGTGACTTGGTCCTCAGTGAGGTTAATTCCTGCAAGGTTCAGGAAGCCATCTCTTGGTCGTGGAATTGCCATAGGTCCTCCATATAATGTACACTACACTACACTACGAAGGACACTACAGCCGAATTAAAAGCAAAGGTCAACAAACTGATCGAAACTGTGAACGCCAAGAAATCCGGACTCCACCTGCCAAAGATCATTGGGGAATATAAACCTGGATATGCGTATGGAAATGTCAAGACGCACAAGCCTGGAAACCCACTTCGGCCAATCATTAGCCAGATACCCACACCCACGTACAGATTGGCGAAGCGACTCAACGGCCTGCTGACTCCTTATGTTCCTTGCGCCTTCAGCCTGAAGTCTCCAAAGGAATTTGTGGACTTACTGCGGGGGCGCACGGGCCACAGGGATAAGAGCCTCGTTGGACGTAGAATCGCTGTTTACCAACGTACCTGTGGACGAGACAATCGGAATGATAGCCGACAGAGTGTATCGTGATCCAGCCTGTACTCCTCTTGACATGCCAGAAAGTATTCTGAGGAAACTACTCCAAGCTTGTACTAAAGAGGCACCCTTCTTGAGCCCGGATGGGCACATGTATAAGCAAGTAGATGGGGTCGCTATGGGTTCTCCCCTAGGTGTCCTGTTTGCAAACTTCTACATGGGTACCATCGAGCAAAAAGTCTTAGTCGACATGAACTTGAAACCGGCCATATACTGCAGGTATGTTGACGACATTTTTACACAGGTACCTGATGTCAGACATCTGCAGGAGCTGAAGGAGGCATTTGAGCAGAGTTCCGTGCTGCGTTTCACTTACGAGACGGAAAAGGATGGGAAGCTGCCTTTTCTAGATGTAACAGTCATGGAAAAGGGCGGAGGTTTCCACACTGCAGTCTACACAAAGGAAACAAACATAGGAATGTGCCTAAATGCCAACAGCGACTGCCCTGACAGGTACAAGAGGAGTGTTGTTAACGCATACGTCGACCGTGCTCTCAGCCACAGCTCAGAATGGAAGCAAGTCGACGAAGAACTCTGTAGGGTAAGGCAGGTTCTAGTCAATAACGGCTTCTCCAATGGTTTCATCGAAGACATCATAAGAAGGAAAGTGAAAAGCCATGCAACCTCCGAAGAGACAACTAACACAACACCTATACCCCCTATTAGACTATTTTACAGGAACTTCTTTTCCACAGCTCATAAAACAGAGGAAAGGGTCCTGAAAGATATTGTTAATAGAAACGTTATCCCTACAGACAAAAATCAGAGGATACAACTGACGATTTACTATAAAACCAGAAAAACGGCCAGCCTACTCATGAGAAACTCTCCAGACACGAAACAGAACGCTTTAAAAGAGACTAACGTCGTCTATGCCTTCAAATGCCCACTTGGGGACTGTAAGCTCCAAAAAACCCAGTATATAGGCAAGACAACAACATCTCTTTCTAGGCGTTTAACGATGCATAAACAACAGGGCTCCATTAAGGAACATATAATCTCTTCCCATAACCAAACCATCGCCAGAGAAATCCTAGTAAACAACACAGAAATCATCGATAGATACAGCGATAGCAGGCGGCTCGACGTTTGCGAGGCACTACACATCAAGAAGTCAACACCAGCAATCAACAGCCAATTATTGCACAACTATATTCTACCCACCTCAAGACTCCGCTCCAATATAGAAGCATCAAGAAATATGGACCAATAGGCTTTCTACAAACACTTCTATTCAATATCCATTGTTTCGTGTTCTGTCTTGTGTTGATACTTTTAATACCCTATTAATATCCTCTAATGCCACATCATCCTTCCCACCTTACTCAAATGTAATGCCACATCACCCTTCCCACCTCACTCAAATGTAGATATAAAATCAGGGAAACGCAAGTTCTAATCAGTTGTGTATTTGTGAAGTCTTTGAAAATGTAATAAGTTTTACGAAACGCGCCCGTGTCGCGTCAGACTAGAAGTAAAAATGAATTTTGGAGAAGTGATTTTTGATTTACCTCCAACAGTGAAGCATAATGTACGAAAGATTGAGAAAATTCGTGTTAGAATTATTAATCTTACTTTTTCGGTCATATTTAATAAAATATGTCTACAGGAAAGACTGCTACCAAAATATACTAATATATATATATATATATATATATATATATATATATATATATATATATATATATATATATATATATATATATATATATATATATATATATATATATATATATATATATATATGCGAAGAAGCCTGAATGGTGTGAGTCTGGGGTGTGAGTTTTCAGTTATATATATATATATATATATATATATATATATATATATATATATATATATATATATATATATATATATATATAATATATATATATATAATATATATATATATATATATATATATATATATATAATATATATATATAATATATATATATATATATATATATATATATATATATATATGACTCATATATGATATATGAGTTTTCAGTCGCATATAGTCCTGGGGACCATTCAGGCTTGTTCGCATATATATATATATATAAATATATATATATATATATATATATATATATATATATATATGTATATATATATATATAAGCGACCGCCCATAAGTAATTGAACCATTTATGGGGAAAATATGGAGGAGTGTACGTCTGTCACAGACGAGCAACTTAATATTTTCCACCACCCAGCAAGAATATTTGTAGCTGGATTCAGCAATTCTGGGAAAACGACCCTAGTGGGGAATTTATGTGTTAAATACCACGGAAAATTCTCAAAAATTTTAGTGTCATCTGCAACTAATACAGAACAGCCTCTTTCAAACATTCCCTCTCTGCAAAACAAGGTTACTGTCTCCCAGGACCTGATTAACCCACTAGAGTATCAAGATCCTTTTTCAAATGAGTCAGTTTTGTATATAATTGATGACTTATACCTGGAAGCCATACAGAGTCCAATTATAGCCAATATCTTCACCCGAGGGAGACACGGTAATATTTCCGTAATTCTAATTAGTCAAAATTTGTTTCCCCAGGGAAAATATGCCAGGACAATAACTCTGAATTGTAGTCATTATATATTAATGAAGCAGAGAGACATAACCCAACTTGAAATTTTAAGTGGCCAGTTATATGGGCGAAAAACTACTAGTAGTTTCGTTGAAATATACCGTCGGGCAATATCCCAGAACAGGTATGGTTACTTATTGGTCGATCTGACGGTTCCTGAGGCATTACAACTAAGAATGAGCATCACCAACGAAGACCGGTGTGAAATTGTGTATCAAATGTAATCAACAACAACAACAAAAAAATGTCTCTAACGACACAGAAACGGACAATTCTCACCAACATCTATAATGACATTTCTAGCTCGGGTGGTTTCACAGGGTCAATTCAAAAATTGTATAAGGCTGCCAGACTTAAAGACCCCAACATTAGTGTTGCAGATGTGAAGGAATTTCTTCATGGAGAGCGATCTTACACGTTACATAGAGGAAATTTAGTTAGGTTCCCCTGACGGAAAATATTAGCCCCTAAACCTCGTACCATAATTGCCTGTGACCTAGGGGACTTTTGTAGTTTACAAAAATACAATATTGGTGTTAAATATATTTTAATTTGTGTTGATGTTTATTCCCGCCTAATGCAGACTCAAACTTTAAAAACAAAAAATTCGAGTGATGTGTTAGACACTCTGAAGAAGATATTAGAGGAATCGTCTCAGTTTCTCAGTGTAAGGCGGATATTCACTGACCGAGGTAGAGAATTTTACAACAAGTCAGTTCAAAATTATTTTAATAAGAAAAATATTAAATTATATAGTGTATTTTCAGAAATGAAATCTAGCATAGTGGAGCGAGCCATCAGAACTTTAAAACATAAACTGTATCCATTATATGACTCAAGCTAATTCATTAAAATACATCCACATCCTCCCTAAAGTTGTGGACGTGTACAACCACACATTCCACAGGATACTAAAAAATACTCCTCATGCCATTCATAAGTTGCAAAATATTGAAGATATAGGAAGACAGTTTAAGGTCATGTATTTAAACAATGACTCCTCCATAACTGCCATCAGTCCACAGCTGCACCTTCTTGAGGTTATCTTGAGATGATTTCGGGGCTTTTAGTGTCCCCGCGGCCCGGTCCTCGACCAGGCCTCCACCCCCAGGAAGCAGCCCGTGACAGCTGACTAACACCCAGGTACCTATTTTACTGCTAGATAACAGGGGCATAGGGTGAAAGAAACTCTGCCCATTGTTTCTCGCCGGCGCCCGGGATCGAACCCGGGACCACAGGATCACAAGTCCAGTGTGCTGTCCGCTCGGCCGACCGGCTCCTTGGACAGCAAGTGCGATTGGCAAAGCGCAGGAATATATTTCACAAAGGCTTTTGGCACCAAAATACAGAAGAAATATTTGTAGTGTCACATATTGACAGAACACATCCAATCCCGACATATAAAATCAAAGATTTAAACAACGAGCCGGTCAGTGGCATGTTTTATGAGCAATAATTGATCCCAACATCCCTTCCAGACTATTTTCCTGTAACGGTATTACAGTCTAGGAAAACATCGAAAGGACACAGAGAATATTTCGTCAAGTGGAGAGGGTACCCAGATTCTGCCAATAGCTGGATTAAAGCTCAAGACATCGTCAAATTTAACAAAAAATGACAGTTCAACAGGAGTCTCTCGTAGAGAAACATCATCAGTTGTTATTTTTATTAAACAATTTATCACCCAAGAAGCGGAATAAACTAATCAAGGCTTTAAAACGGCAGGAAATTGAATCAATTTGTGAAATTTTTGCCAATTTTCTGAAACGAAACATCCCAGTTCAACCTCAGATAATTAATGGCTTACAGAGATATCAGAATGACATTCGTTCTGTAGCACGTAAGAAAACTCCTTTGTACAAAAAGATGCTCATCCTGACCTCCAGACGTGGTGGGGCGATATTGGCAGCTCTGCTACCTTTGGCTGTATCGTTAATTTCCTCCCTAATAACCCAGCAAACACAAATCATCTAGGAAACGTTCGTTTATCTCTTCCCATAGGTGTGGGAATGATTTGCATTGAGAATGGTGCAGGAGAGCCTTTGAGAAACTTTTAATCAAAAAATCCAAACTCAAAGGTTTTATAATAAATTGTTTTTCTACAACTATTTTGTTCCTAATGTATTACAAATAGTTTTTACATGTTTAAATATAAAATTCATGGTGTTATTTTGTAAAATTCATTAATAAATTGTGAATGATATATATTGGCTCAGTGAAATGTTCAAAATCCATTTAGTTTTAATATATGATCAGAAAAAAGTAATTTTCCAAATTTTCTAAAAATCACTCTTTTTACACAATTTGACTCCTTATGCATTCCAATAAACACTAATATCATGTTTAAATATATAATTTATGTATTTTTCCCTGAAATAATTTATATAAATTATAAAAGTTGCTGGAAAGTGGTGTGAAAGAATCTGAAAACTTTTTGTTGTCTTATATATTGGCGTGTTCTTATTAACTATGTCTCAAGTGCACAGTTTATCAAACAAGAAGATTAACATTCGTCAACCCTTAAAATCTTATATGTTACCTTGCTGGTGCAAAATGGGTGAATCTTTAGGAACAGCTAGTATCTATATGACAAATGGTGTTTTCCCTAACTCAAACAATGTAGGGTTTATTATTCTACACATATTTCTAATGACTCTTAGATGTTTACATTCCCTGAAGTATAATTGTGAAGGCTGTGTCCATCACTCTCAACACAGATTCTTAAACTCCTCTCTGCAGGTTCAACTATATAATTAGTTCCATTCTGAATCTCCATGGACATTTGTATCCAAAATGAAACAAATGTGGTTTCCTTCAGCGCCTTCAGCCAGCACATTTGCTCATTCATTTCCACAGATTCCAACATGGTAGGGGATTTACAGAAATTTGGATATTCATATTGTTATATATTAAAAATATGAATCCAGTTCAATATGATAAGACAAATACATGAGTTTATGATAAATTCGTTTTCTGTGATATACCATTGATATGCTCTTTTTTTCTTTAAACGGCAGACTAAACTAAATCACGATCGAAAGTATATATTGCTTTTTAAGAATTAAGCTCCACCACTGACCGCCAATTAAGTGCTCACATCAACAGAGTTGATGTATAAATGGTCAACGCTCAACAGAGTTAGTATAAATGGGGTTAAGTCAGAGTTGGAAAATGTTGTAGGTTGAGTACCTCAAAGCTCTCTCAACAATACACAATACAATACAATTTTATTTAGGTAAGGTACATACATACAATAAATATTTACAAGGATTGTTTAACTTATAGGTATAGCTAGTACATACAATGCCTAAAGCCACTATTACGCAAAGCGTTTCGGGCATGATAAACTTAAATGACAAGCTTAATACTAATTGAGCATAATGAGTAGAATGAAAACATAGATGAAAAAGCAGCACAAATACAATTATGTCGACAAACAGCGCTCTTTAAAGAAAAAAACAGACATTGGTTGACAATAGAAGGGTAAGGTAGGTTACAGGGAATTTATTAGGTATAGCTTCGCTTTTAACTTAAACTGGTTGAGAGAGGTACAGTCTTTAACATGGTTGGGAAGGTCATTCCACATTCTGGGCCCCTTGATTTGTAGAGCATTTCTAGTTTGATTAAGTCGTACTCTAGGAATATCAAAACTGTATTTATTTCTGGTGTGATGCTCATGGGTTCTGATACAACCTTCTATGAAGCTTTTGAGATCAGGATTGGCATTATAGTTTAGCGTTTTATATATGTATAATACACATGAGAGAATGTGCAGTGACTTAATGTCTAACATATTCAGAGATTTAAGTAGGGGTACCGAGTGGTGTCTGGGGCCAGAATTGGATATTGTCCTAATAGCAGCTTTGTGTTGAGTAATTAGAGGATGTAAGTGATTTTGGGTAGTAGAGCCCCAAGCACAAATACCATAGTTGAGATATGGATAGATAAGGGAGTAATAGAGAGTCACCAGGGCAGGACGTGGTACATAATATCTGATCTTAGAAAGAATGCCCACAGTTTTTGAAACTTTTTTTGATATGTTTAGAAAGTGTCCCTGGAAATTAAGCTTGTGGTCAATGAGAATGCCAAGGAATTTGCCATCTAATTTGTTACAAATTTGGGTATTGTTTATTTTGAGATTTATTTGATTAGAGGATTTATTGCCAAACAGAATATAAAAGGTTTTGTCAATGTTAAGGGTGAGTTTGTTGGCAGTTAGCCACAGATGGACTTTATTTAGCTCAGTATTTACTGTGGCATTTAGAGCAAGGGGGCCAGGACTGGAGTAAATGAAGGTTGTGTCGTCAGCAAATAGAATTGGTTTGAGGTGTTGGGAGGCATTTGGAAGGTCATTAATGTAGATGAGAAAGAGGAGAGGGCCAAGTATGCTGCCCTGGGGAACACCAATGTTGATGGGTAGGGTGGGAGAAATTGTATTATTCACAGAAACATATTGGAGCCTGTCAGTAAGGTAGGATTTGAGGTATTGTAGGGAGTGTCCTCTGACTCCATAATGATGTAATTTAAGAAGAAGGTTTTGGTGGTTGACAGTGTCAAAAGCTTTACGCAGGTCCACAAACAACCCAACAGAGAACTCATTTTTATCAAGAGCTGTATGAATCGAGTTAAGCATACTAATAAGTGCATCGTTAGTGCTTTTTTTGGGTCTGAAGCCATATTGGCAAGGGCTAAGTACATTGAGTTTGGCTAGATATGAGTAAAGCTGCTTATAGATTAGTTTTTCAAAAATTTTTGACAAGTTTGGCAGGATAGATATAGGTCTGTAGTTGTTAACATCTGTGAGATTACCACATTTGTGGACAGGCGTTACTCTCGCTTTTTTTTAGAATATCTGGGAAGGTTTGGAGTTCAAGTGACTTGTTGAAGAGCAAAGCAATAGCAGGGGCTAAAGATCTGGAGGCTTTTTTGTAAATTAAAGTTGGTATCTCCTCAAGGGCACCAGACTTGGTTTTAAGGGAAAGGATTATCTCATTGACGTCAGTGGAATTAATAGGCTTTAGGTACAGAGACTGTGGATAGTTACCTGAAAGATAGTCATTAATGTCTGTACTGGAAGATGGAATATCATTTGCAAGGGATGAACCAATGGAAGAGAAGAACCTATTGAACTCAGTAGCAGAATCAGAGGCTGAAAGCTGACCATCGTTATTAGACAGGAGGGTCGGTTTGTTATTTAAAGACTTCTTTGATCCCAATATTTGAGAAATTGTTCTCCAAGTTTGTTTAATGTTGCTCTTTATTTGGGTAAATTTATCTTCGTAGTATTTAGTTTTGGCTCGTCTAATTATCTTAGACAGCAATAATGAGTAATTCTTTGAGAATTCTTTGGAGACAATTCCTAACCTATACTTCTTCTCAAGGTCATGTTTTTTATTAATAGATTTAAGTATTCCCTTTGTAAGCCAGGGATTGTTAAGCCTTTTGGTTGTGACTTGTTTTGTAAGCATAGGACAGTGGGTATTATAAAGGCTAAGAGTTTTTTGAAGAAAAGATTGTACTGCAAGGTTGATGTCCACTATGTTACCTAACTCAGACTCCCACTTGACATTATCAGCAGCAGTTATAAAATTGTCTATAGCAGTTTCATTGTGCAGTCTAAAACGTATCACTCTTGACTCAAGAGGTGGTTTGCTAATGTTAGTTAAGAGAAATGTGGGGTAATGATCGGTAGTGCTATCGGTGATTATATCTGAAGTAAGCGGAGAGGTTATGTTTGTCCAGATGTGATCGAGCGTCGTGGCAGTGCTATCAGTGATTCTAGTAGGTCTAGTGATTAAGGGTATGAGGAAGCAAGAATTCATACAGTTGAGGAAGCTAACAGCAGTGGGGTGTTCAGGCTCGCAGAGGTCAATATTAAAGTCCCCTGCGATAATTAGGTGGGACCTCTCCTGGGACCTCTGTTGTTTATAATACTCAAATCAAATCAAATGTTTATTTAGGTAAGGTACATACATATAAGAGATTTTACAAAGAGTAATGAGTTTATAGATAGGGCTAGTACATACAATGCCTAAAGCCACTATTACGCAAAGTGTTTCGGGCATGAAAAAATAAAATGACTAAAGCTTAATACTAATTGAGCATAAAGAATAAAAAGAGTTGAGAACAAATAAAAAATGAGATAAAAAGGGGGGAACATGGCTGAAAGCAGCACAAATACAATTCGGTCGACAAACAGCGTCATTTAAAAAAAAAACAGACAGTGCTAAATACTGTATATATAAATGATTTAAATTCAGGTTTGAGTAACAACATTTGCAAATTTGCTGATGATACAAAAATCGGTAGGGAAATAACACAGAAGAAGACTCACTATCTCTTCAAGTTGATCTAAATAGAGTTTTGAAATGGGCAAAAGGTTGACAGATGCAGTTCAATGCTGATAAATGTAATGTTTCGAGGTTAGGTAATGATATGATAGAGTTACAAGATACGAGATAGATGGTGTTGTGATTGCGAAGTCTGGTATTTCGAAAGGGAACTTGGAGTTATGATTAGTAAGAATTTAGAACCAAAAGATCAATGCATGAATGTTCGTAATAAGACAAATAGTACACTAGGATTTATTAATCAATCTCCCAATCTTTATGTACCCAATCTGAACATCTTTATCATTGCCGTCTTCTTATATGTGCTGTCAATCTGCTGTATGGTGTCTATTAATCTTGTTTAAATTACCAATCAAGCTGTCAATGTAATCAATCAGAGCTTTAATATACCAATGTGCTTTAATATACTTACTAATCTCTCTCATCTCATTTTTTTCTGGCAATGTATTTGTTATCATTTTATTAATTCTGATAGAATTTACCTACTTAAAATTATCTGTTAGATTAAGGACCTGCCCGAAACGCTGCGTGTACTAGTGGCTTTACAAGAGTGCAATTACTGTACTATGCTATGTATTCTCACAAACCCAATGTACCTTCTTGTATATAAATAAATAAATAAATAAAAATAAATAATCGATGGGTTAATAACAAGACACCTGGTTTTGTTCTTTAGCTATATCTTGCTCTTTAAAGCTATTCATTCCCGTGCCGTCTCATGAGTGGCTTAATTCTTATCAATCAATCAATTTGTTGCTCTGGTCAGGCCCCATTTTGAATATGCAGTTCAGTTTTGGTCGCCATACTATAGAATTTATATAAATTCACTTGACCGTATCCAGCATAGAATGACAAAGTTAATTCCTCAATTGCATTCACTGAAACAGCGAAGAATTAGGTGTAACATGATAGAGGTTTACAAGTTGATGAATGGACATAACAAATGGGATATTAAAAGTATCAGCACCAGACGAAATAATGGGTATAAATTGCATAAGTTTAGATTTAGGAAAGACCTAGGAAAATACTGGTTCGGTACCGAAACTTCGTCGTCCCTTCGCCTTCTAGTGTGTGGTCTGGTCATACAGTTTCTAAATTAGGCAATAGGCAGAATCAGAGTGTAGAATATGTAGTTTAGTAGTAGAGTAGTTTACCACATCACATTGTTTGGATGTGTGATAATTGTATGATAGACAGTATGTTAAATGTGCTTTTTGTACTGTGATTTGTGTATTTATACCCTATAATATATATAATATAATATATTTGTGTCACAAGTGATACAAAGAGGTGTCACAAGTGGCACTACAAGAGGCTCACAACAGTCACTATACAAGGCACTTTACATCTATAGTGAGTCACACAGTATAATGTTAGTGGTATGTGCGCGCAGCGTTTTTGTCACTTAAGCGTCAAAACAAAAATGTGTATACTCTTTTTACTCTCCTGACCTCAGTTCTTGAGCTACGTATTTCATTTTGGTACCAACGTGTTTGCAATAAAATTCTCTAGAAGAACATCAGTAAAAAAAGTCACGAAAGGTATAGGGATACCAGCAGCAAATAAATAACTATGTAGAAGACTCGCCATAAGCACCCAACAGCAACAAAATGTTTTTACTCTTGGGATTGTTATCACCTCCATACTTGTCCTACAGCGTTAATTTTGGTATCAATGGACTCGCAATGAAATTCCCAACACGGTGATATGAGTATAAACGTAGAATAATGGTCGCGGCCCACCCGCAAGAGTGTTGGAAGTGGCGGCACGAACCTGATGTGGCACGTTTGGCCTAGTCATCTGCCACCTCGTTGAGTACTATTCCAACATGAGATGGAATCCACATGAATTTCACACTATAACCTTTCAGCTGTATCTCAGTTATTCTTTTCTTACAGTCCTCAACTATAGACATGAAGACTGGGTTTCGACTGTTTAAGGACTCCAGTGCTCCTTGGCTATCGACAAATACAAAAACATTTTTGTCGTCATGACGTACTTCCTCCAAACACGCCAGAATGGCCTGCAGTTCAGCTTGTGTGGATGATATATAATTACTAAGCTGGAGTTCAATTATCCTGTCCACAGTCCCAAACTCCGTATATTCCCTTATTAGCACACCACACCCTGCCCTGCCATCCTCAGCCACCGACCCATCCCAATATACATGTAAACTGTTGCCTCTTGGTAACTGAGATATCATGCTACCATACAAACACCGTAATTGTCCCGGTTCATGATGATTCTTTTTCACCTTGAGGGGTACAATTTCGACGTCTATTTTCTGTACTTTCCAGGGAGCAGAGATATTACACTGTCGAGAGGGTTTACAGCGGTCAAGAACGTCATATTCCCTGAGGTCATGAGCTAATCCCCTTGTGTAGCGTGTCTCCCTCAGTTTCCTGGAAGTGTGTACGTCACTCAAGCAGGTCTGAACCCTCTGAAACAGCTTATCCCCTCCTTTTCTCCGCATGAAACGAATAGATACTCTAGTGTTAATGTCACGGACTCTATCACACACACTCTGTAAATTTAATTCCATTCTTATTATTTCAATCATTGCATTTCTTTGACATCCAAGAATAATCCTCATAGCCTCGTTCTGTATCAGCTCTATTTTTTTCATTCTGCCTTGGCCTGTGTAAGGCAAAACGGGTGCTGCGTAGTCTATCAGGGACCGAACAGTACTTATGTATAACATCCGCAAGATAGGTACCCCAACACCTTTACCAGAAAAAGCCAGTGCTTTCAGAGGATGCAGACGGGCTTTACAGAAGGTGCTGATATGATTTATTTCAGCATTTTTACTCTCACATGTGTATCCAACATACATGCCCAGATACTTGTACTTCTGAACACGGCTCAGTTCCACACCATTTAGAGTAAGTGTTATATTTCTTCGTTTCCTATACTCGTATTTGGTTTTATCTGCATTTATAACTAAGCCTAACTTGTGACAGGTTGTACCAAGTATGTTAAGAGCAGTTTGAATTTTGTTCCCAGAAGTGCCTTGTATAAGAATGTCATCAGCATATATGATCGTCGTGACCCCTGGAGGATACATCTCTGATGCTAATCTGTTCATTAATACATTGAATAAGGTGGGACTTAATACTCCCCCTTGTGGGGTACCTAACTGAAACCTCCGTTCCTCAGACATGTATCCCTGGTAATACACCTGACCTTTTCTGCCTTGTAGATAATCCCTTATCCAGTGTAGCAATCTCCCTGTTATTCCCAGATTGGCTAATTCGTATAAGATTACTTCCCCATTGGCTTTATCAAATACTCCTTGTAGATCAACAAAAACTCTACAATTGTCATCCACATTAGACAAACACTTTAAGAGACAATCCGCAGTACTTTTGCCTTTCATAAAACCAAAGAGATTACTGGACATGTTATCACCTACAAGGTAGAGTAGCCTATTTAGCAAAATCCTTTCCATCATTTTACAAAAGCATACATTATGTTTGTTTTATGTTTTCTTTGTTTACATTATTGTTTATTTTATGTTTTCTTTGTTTACATTATGTTTGTTAACATTATGTTTGTAAATCAACTATGTATGTACTTTCCTGAATAAAACTGACTTTACTGTATACTATGTGGTTCTTTTTTATCCCTCTTGTTTGTGAGAAAAAAATGACTAATACGTTCGGCCAATGACTTTGACTTCGATTTGACTTTGACTTCGTTCATGTCATCGTATTTTCCGTAAAATATAAAGGTTATGACAATGCAATTATATTATTGTGTGCAAATAAGTTTGAAATTTCATGTACCCTAAAAATAGTAAAATAAAGAATAAGAATAATTAAATTATTGTTGTAGTAAATTGAAATTGAAATTGAAATAAGTTTATTGAGGTAAAATACACACAAAGGGATGAGGTAGCTCAAGCTATTCTCACCCCATTCAGTACAACGTGTTAATATATACATAGACACACATCACAAATAAACACATTACCAAACATTCTGAGAGGTAAACATATACATTTCCTCCTTCACAAGTAGTATGGTATCAGACGTACACACAAATACTTTTATGACCTAGGTATACTGTATAGACAATTTGCAAGACACCTGCAGATAATTCAACAAAATATTACAATCTTGGTGCAAAATTCTTATATCTCTCAAGAATATCATCAACCTTTCCGTTGCGACACATCCAGGCTATTTGTTCAGGAACAGTCCTTATGTCAGTGTTTCTATATACATTAATCAACAGACAATCAAGAATATAATGGGCAAGGGTATGAGACCTTAACATACCACATAGTTTACACTTCGTGTCATTATCATGAACATCTATCCCATATTCCCAGTAATATTTGTACCCAAGCCTGAGCCGCATGTACACAGAGTCACTCCAAGCATTTCTCCTTTTACCATAAGTGAAATGGGTGTTTTGACTCACATACATGTAGTGTTGCATGGTTTGACTACTCTCATACATTATCTCTCTCCTCTCCACTCCCGCCTGTGCCTGAATAATTCTGATTTTGCTTCTTATTTGTCTCATTGTGAATTCACATTCAATGTCAACTTGTGGTTTTGATGTGGCACGTTTGGCCAAGTCATCCGCCACCTCGTTGAGCACTATTCCAACATTAGATGGAATCCACATGAATTTCACACTATAACCATTCAGCTGTATCTCAGTTATTCTTCTCTTACAGTCCTCCACTATAGACATGAAGACTGGGTTTCGACTGTTTAAGGACTCCAGTGCTCCTCGGCTATCGACAAATACAAAAACATTTTTGTCGTCATGACGTACTTCCTCCAAACACGCCAGAATGGCCTGCAGTTCAGCATGTGTGGATGATATATAATTACTAAGCCGGAGTTCAATTATCCTGTCCACAGTCCCAAACTCCGTATAATCCCTTATTAGGACACCACACCCGGCCCTGCCATCCTCTGCCACCGACCCGTCGCAATATACATGTAAACTGTTGCCTCTTGGTAACCGAGATATCATGCTTCCATACAAACACCGTAATTGTCCCGGTTCATGATGAATCTTTTTCACTTTGAGGGGTACAATTTCGACGTCTATTTTCTGTACTTTCCAGGGAGCAGACATATTACACTGTCGAGAGGGTTTACAGCAGTCAAGTACGTCGTATTCCCTGAGGTCATGAGCTAATCCTCTCGTATAGCGTGTCTTCCTCAGTTTCCTGGAAGTGTGTACGTCACTCAAGCAGGTCTGAACGCTCTCAAACAGCTTATCCCCTCCTTTTCTCCGCTGTCACACGTTCATCAAATGCAAACGAACACACAGTTTGGAGCGTCAGTACAAGATTCCCGCCATTTTAAAACACGGCTTGGAATGTAAGTAATGTTTTTCTCGTACTAACACTGTGTTATACAATAGATTAGGTCTTGAATTCACAAATTTAGTTGTTACATCTGACAGAGTATGTTAGACGGTGTAATGCTGGTCCATGTTGACGTATTTGTGGGCTTGGTTGGTTTAAATGTGATGGCACCCCAATATGGGCACACAATATGGGCACCCCACAACTTCTGCATATTCTAGCTTTGGACTAACAAAAGTGGTGAAGAATTTCTTTAGTATTTCGCCATCCATGTATTTAAAAGCAATTCTGAAGTTGGAATGCATGGCATAGGCTCCTCACACAATGTTCTTTATGTGGTCCTCAGGTGATACTTTTCTATTTAGAACTACCCCTAGATCTCTTTCTTTATCAGAATTCCTTAAAGATTTCTCACATGGTGGTGGTTGTTATATGTAATGGTGGAGGTTGTAATGTGTGTGTGGTGGTAGTTGTAGTGTGTGGTGGGCTTCTTATATGTGCTATCAATCTGCTGTGTGGTGCCTATTATTTTTGTTTAAATTACCAGTTGATGCCGGCACGGCAGTCGATGCCGGCACGGCAGTCGATGCCGGCACGGCCGTCGATGCCGGCACGGCAGTCGATGCCGGCACGGCAGTCGATGCCGGCACGGCAGTTGATGCCGGCACGGCATGTGAGGCAGGCATGGCAGTTGATGCCGGCACAGTATGTGCTGTCTGTGAATTCCTCAACCTTTATATCAGGCAGTTTATATATTAGAATAATAATTAGGTTTATTTTTCTTCCTTAATTCCAAGAACCTCTACCACCACATTGAGTTTAGTAGCTCTGTGCACGTCAGGTGCTGTTTAATATACAGACCTACTCCTCCATTTGACCTAGTTTCTCTATCACATCTATATAAATTGTAGTTGGGAATCCAGATTTTACTATCCATGTAATCTTTTTTATTTCTTTTTATATATCTAATTGATTTTTTCTAACAGTTAAACAGAAAATAGTTTAATGGTATTTATTTATTAAATTTATATTAGTATTTATTTATTTTGGTATTTATTTATTATTTATATTATCAATTGAACTACAGTAGTTAGTTTTTATCATCCGAATGCACCAATATGTCTTCATTCTTCCCAGATGAAGGAACTAGGTAATGTTCATCATCTGAATGCACCATCTGAAGCTTTTCCACACTCATGATACACGAGAGGTTTAAAAAACTTTTAAAACTTTTTGACCTATGTATTTAAAAGCAATTCAAAAGTTAAAAAGTGTAGCATAGGCCCCTCGCAGAATGTTCTTAATATGACCCTCAGGTTATAGTTTTCTATCTAAAACCACCCCTAGATCTCTTTCTTGATCAGAATTCTTTATAGATCTCTGTGGCTCGATCATAGAAACTGAGTAAATTCGTTACACCGGACCTTCCAGATCGAATACCATGCTGACAGTCTGATATATCATTCAGTACGTCAGCATCTAAAATTGAGCAATACCGGATTTATTATTTGGTTTTATAAATTTTATACTTATAATCTTAACTTATTTCAGAGACCACGAGTAATCTGGGCTTCGAACTCAACAGAAAAGCCTTCCGTAGACCTGCTTCTTTGCTACATAATAGACAAAATTTAGTAAATATTGATTTATTATGTGTTTGTTTATTTATTTATTTTTTCATTATATACAAGAAGTTACATTGGGGGAGAGTACAGTGACTTGAAGTTCTACATTCTTGTAAAGCAACTAGCACTCATAGCGTTTCGGGCAGATCTAAGTATAGACCAAGGAACTCACCATCTTTTTTATTTCTGATGTTAACATTGTGTAACTGTAGATGAATTGCATTTGTTGATTTGTTCCCAAGTAAGATGTTGTAGGTCCTTTCTATGTTTAGTGTGAGTTTGTTGGTTGACATTAATAAGTGGATTTTTTTTTTAATTTATTGTTTACATCATTATTTAATATGAGTGGGTTGGAGACTGAGTAGATGAGGTTAGTATCATCATTATCTCATATCTGAGTGATTTTGTCGTAATGGTCAAGTAGCTGTACTGTACAAGTAGAGGACATGAGAGATAGCTGTAAGAGGTATTTCAATATCTTCCTGCTCTAAATCCATGTTGGCCTGGATTGTGGAGGTCATTGGTCTCTATAAAACTAGTAAGCTGACTCCTGCTCACTCTCAAATAATTTTATTATGTGGGATGTTAGTGCAACTGGTCTATAATTCTTTGCCAATGCTTTACTACCTCCCTTGTGTAGAGGAGCTATGTCTGCTGCTTTAAGAGCCTCTGGTATCTCCCCCGTGTCCAAGCTCTTCCTCCACACTATACTGAGTGCCTGTGCTACTGGCACTTTGCATTTATTTATAAATATTGAATTCCATGAGTCTGGACCCGGGGCTGAATGCATGGGCACATTGTTAATTTCTCTTTCAAAATCTGTCACACTCGTGTTGATATCAGTTATATTTACAGGGGTTTGGATATCACCCATAAAGAAGTTGTCCGGATCATCCACTTTCATGCTTTGTATCGGAGTGCTAAACATGTCCTCATACTGCTTTTTTAGGATTTCACTAATTTCTTTGTCATCCTCAGTATATGAACCTTCACTAGTACGAATAGGTCCAATACAATCCAGTGGTTTTTGCTTTTCCTTGTGTAGGATTTTTATTACCTAGAACATTTTCCCAGTGAATGTTTGTAAGTTCCCTGTTTTTTTTCTCCCCGTCTATCCTTTTATTATTAAAATTGAATATATTGAATAGCCCTTCTCGCTTGTTGTTTCTCTTGGGCCTACTACCGTTATTGATGTTAGTTTGCACTTCAATGAGCTTGTGGTCCAAGTACGTAGTGTCTGAGACAGTAATGTCTCTGATTAGCTCATCATTGTTCGTGAATATGAGGTCGAGTGTGTTCTCGTTCCTTGTCCGTTTTGTTATCTGCTGATTGAGCGAGAATTTGTCACAGAATCTCAGTAGTTCTCTGACCTGTGATTGGTTATTTCCATTTCCATTTTGGGTGTGTTGTTTTGGTAGTGATTCGTCCAGTTCTGGTAGTAGTGCGGTTGTTGTGTGGTGTAGTACTTGTGTGCTTTTTAATGACTTGTATTCCAGTCTTGTGGGTATCTCCTTTCCCCTACGGGCCAACTGCTTTGTTCTTACCTAGCATTTGGCTTTGTTTGGGTATGAATGTTTGTGTGCCGTATATTTTGCAAAATTTGCCATATATCTCATTATTAACTCCTCTGCCTAGCAACAAGTCTGTCTAATTATACTCATTAACTGTTTTTCAAAGTTCCCCATAGTGTCCTTTATTGAAATCGAGTTCATGAACCGTTTCAATGTCCTTATTTTCTTCTAAATTATATCTTAAAGTATATTTAAATGTTATTGTTATTATTGTTATTAAATGTTATTGTGACATTGCATTGCAATTGAGCTATGTTGTTTACCATACCGTTCATTTCGTGAGTATAAGTACAGATGCCACACTTGTGACAGGTAAAACCATGCCTTTTTTGAAAAACAGCACCGTCTGTTGCACGTAAGAGCAACCCACACTATATTATGTTGCGATATTATTTCAATATTTCCGATTGCATTGATAATTTGAATTTTCATAGATTTCAATTTATTTTCATTTCGATTTAATAATTTTGTGTGACATTGCATTGAAATTGAGCTGTGTTGTTTACCATACTGTTCATTTCATGAGTATAGTTTATTTTTTTATTTTTTTCATTTCATTTTTTTAGCTGTTCTTATTTTTCAGTGATGGGAATATCAGATCATTTGATGTTCCCAATTTTCTGATGGAAGCATCAGACCATTATAGAATGCATCGGATGAGGTAGTTTGGAATGGTGGGGAGGACGAGAGGGGGGATGGTGGGGAAGATGAGGGGACAGAGGAGAGGGTAATGGTGGGGAGGACGAGGGGACTGGGGATGGTGGGGACAGGGGAATGGAGAATGCTGAGGAGGACAAAGGGACAGGTGAATGGGAGATGGTGGGGGAGGAAGAGGGGACAGGGAAGGGGGAAATGGTAAGGACGACGATGGGACGGGGAAGTGGGAATAGTAGGGAGAATGTGGGGACGGGGAAGTGGGAAGGACAAGAGGACTGTGGAATGGGGAATGGTCGGAAGGACGAGGGGACGGAGGAAGACTGGAGAACAGGGGAACACCTCAATAAACGCCAACAATGTTATTACTCTGTGGCTTCTTGTCTCCCGACAAAGTGAATTATAATTATATATATTAATTAATTCTTATAAATTTCCAGAAGCCTGTATCAACACCCACACTAATGCAACTGAAAGAGATGTTGAGACAAGTATTGCTGATATGTTGAAGAACGCCCCAAACAAACTCGGTGGAAACAGATACAAGGTAAAGTTTGCCAATTTGCTGTAGTCTAATTCAATCTCATTTTAGTAATCCTTGTGAATATTTATGCTATGAATAAGATAAAATAATGTAACTGATTTTGACTAAATATGTAGATATATTTAATTTTCTGAGCACTAATAATGAAAGAAAACCAAAATAAGAGGTGGCTACTATCTCTAATAATGGGCTGGAATAATGCAGGATATACTATTGTTTTATAAAGATTCATGTTTTAGTTTTTTTTTCTATAATATGGAAAGGGTTTTTACTTAATAAATTAAATATTAAATAATAAAATAATTTATGTATTATTGAAATCAATTAGTAACAAACAATATTTCATTACAGGGTGGTGAAGCAAGAAGACATGTGCATCACACAACAGACTTGGATATGACAAATACTGAAAATGGTGGCGAGCCTGGTGGCATACCGCTGAATCTTCTCTAGTGTCTATATAGAATCTATATATGTGTGTGTGTATATAAATATATAATATATATAATATATATATATATATATATATATATATATATATATATATATATATATATATATATATATATATATATATTATATATATATGTTATAATATATATGTTATAATATATATATTATATTATATTATATTATATATATTATATATATTATAATATATATATATATTATATATTATATTATTATTATATATTATATATATATATTATATTATATTATATATTATATATATATTATATATTATATAATATAATATATTATATTATAATATATATGTTATATATAATATATATATATATATATATATATATATATATATATATATATATATATATATATATATATATATATATACACACAAACACATATATATATATATATATATATAGGTTAGATAGGTTAAGTTAGGTTAGGTAGGGTTTGTTAGTTATCATATATCTGCATTAGTTTTAACTCGTTTTAACTAGTTTTAGTTAGTTTTAACTAAAACAAGCTACTTTTAACTTTATATATATATTATTTATATATATATATTATATAAAAAGTTTGTGAGGAAGACCTCTGGTGCCAATGTGGGGACCCATAGCCTCGGAGAAGAAAATAAAAAGTATTCAGAGGAGACCTTGTGGTCACTCACTAAACACTAATATTATCTTCTACCACCCCCATTCTTATGTATGTACACATATATATTTGCTTTATTTGAACTTTGTTACAAAGAGGGAGTTACATATAGGTTACAAAGATGGTTATCATAGGTTGTTATCATATATATATTATTTGTATATATAATATTTATATATTATTTATATATATATATAATATATATATATATATATATATATATATATATATATATATATATATATATATATATATATATATATATATATATGTATATATGCAATTGACGATCACAAAACACTGATCATTTTATGCGGAAAATCCACAGAGTAATATGAAATGAGGTGAACGTTTCGGCTTTGTTAAAGCCTTTGTCAACACCAGACTGACTGAGGAGAAGGGAGAAGGGGGGAAGATATATAGGCCGACACCTGACCAACCCATCCCAAGGGTTGGTCAGGTGTAATTAACCAAAAACAGGTATAGCTTAGCTTAGAATGGTGTTATAAATGATATGAGTGGGGCTTCTATGGGGTACTGGTACTATTAAGGGGTAAAGGTAGTTAGAAGACAAGAGTATCAAATATGGGAGAGCTAAAAGGCCCGGCCCCCAAAATAAACTATCCACAGTAGTAATAACTTGCTACAAGACCAAATATGTTAGTCTAAGGGTTGATCACTGCGCTCCCACCTTGGAAGAAGAGATACTCTGTAATTCATGTACTTATTTATTAACCCGTTAACAACCCCCCATATACACTCACACCAATAACAATAATAATAATAACTTTACCACACTATCTTACGTTAAAAGCCTTGGTCCACGTAGGCAGGATACAAGGTTTACACTAATAACAAGCTAGGGTAAAGTACTACTGGATAAGCACTGAAGCTGGATGCAGCTTAGGGTAGTGAAACCACGTGGGGCCCTAATACAAAACACAACACTTAGGGGTACCCAAACACTGGCAAAATACTATCCCCAGGTCTCACCAATCGTTACTACCAGAGTAGGCACATTCACTAATGCCCTGTACTTAGCTTAAGGATACAGGAACTTCAGGTAAGGGAAATAAGTAAGAGGAGAAGGAAGGAGAGTAGGGGAGCAGCCACAGAGTAGGTCTTATCCACACACACCAGCCAGAGAGAAGACCGTGCTAGCCACCAGCTGCCTCCCTCATGTTGTGGTGCCGGGAGGAGCCTAATTGATCGTGCAGCTAAGCATATTAAAGATCTTCCCCTATGCAACGTATTGTTACTTTATGAATGATTAGAAAGTATTAGTAAGCAAAGTTGGTGCCTATGTTATTATTTAATAATCAACCCCCAGCTCAGTCTTTAAATGCTCTTTGAGAAACAATAATAGTCTTACGTCTGGCAGGGAAGATACAAACAATTGACATTCTAGATGCCCAACTGTGCTACCAGGAAGTTTAATAGCTCAATTTTGACCTCTGGTTTCCACTGGAGAACCTAGGGTCGTAACACTCCTCCCCCCTTCAGAGAAAAAAAAAAATGTGACTACTAGAATAGTAGTCATATTTTTTTGTAAGAGTATACAGAGAACAAAAAGAAAAACATATAACAAAAACAAAAAATCAATCAAAAGCAATTTCTCTGCAAAAAAAAAATACAAAGGAGTTCTCTGAAAGAAAAAAAAAAAAAAAACATACACAAAAAAAAATAAAAGAACAGGGAAGTAAATAAATTGGACACGGAATATTTAATGTCACAGGAGAACCTAAAAAAAATTAACTAAAGCATGACGGTTGGTAAATGGCTTTCTGTGGCTCAGATGAATGTTATTCAGGCAACCGGGACAGAGCGTCGGCTATTACGTTGAGTCTGCCCGGTAGGTGGGTAATGGAAAGATTGAAGTCCTGTAGGTACAACGCCCACCTGAGGATGCGTTTATTCTTACCCTTCATCTGAGTCAGGAAGACTAGTGGGTTATGGTCTGTGTACACTTCCACTATATTACCTGTGAGGTAAACTTCGAACTTTTTACATGTTAACACTAGCGCCAACGCCTCTTTTTCTACCACTGAATAATTGCGTTGCGCCTTGTCGAATTTCACAGAGTAATAATATACTGGGTGTTCCACCTGATCATCCCCAGTTTGCAACAACACTGCACCAGCACCCGAGTCAGACGCGTCAACATGAATTTTAAACGGTCGGTCGAACCTTGGACTAGCAAGCACTTGGGCGGAAGCTAAGATCAATTTCAAATTTTTAAATGCCTCTGCACAGTCTGATGACCACTTAAATTTAACGGCTTTCCGCAACAAGTCTGTGAGAGGAGTGGCAACACTGGAAAAGTTCTGACAAAAACGTCGATAGTACGCACACATACCGATAAATCTTTGAACGTCCTTTTTAGACTTTAGTACTGGATACTCCAGAATGGCATTGATTTTATCTTGCCGAGGTAACACTTTTCCTTGGCCCACTTCATAACCGAGGTACGTCACTGTGCCTTGGCCAAAATGACACTTTTTAGCATTTAAGGTAAGATTTGCCCTTTTCAAGATGGCAAACAACTGGCGTAACCTAGCTATGTGGTCAGCCCAATTACTGTCAAACAGCACGATATCATCTAAATACGCCCGACAATTTGGCACCTTAGCGAGTAGAGTTCATGAGTCTCTGGAACGTGGCAGGGGCATTACGCAAGCCGAACGGTAACACTTGATACTCAAAAACACCCTCGGGTGTCACGAACGCAGTGAGCTGTTTAGCACGTTCAGTGAGTGGGATTTGATAATACCCCCTCGAGAGGTCGAATTTCGAAACGTACTTGGCATTTCCCAACTCATCGATGCAGTCCTCGAGGAGGGGCAGCGGATAGGCATCCACAATGGTCACCTTGTTGAGCTGCCGATAGTCGGTGCATAATCGCCAGGAGCCGTCTGGTTTGGGGACCAAAAGGCAGGGCGAGCACCAAGAGCCCTGGCTCGGCCGGATGAGGCCGTGCTGGAGCAAGAAGTCAACCTCCTTCCGTACGATGGCCTTCTTTTCTGGACTCATCCGATAGGGTTGAAGGCGAATGGGAGTGTAGTCCGTCAACTCGACATCATGGCAAATGGCATCAGTCTGGGTCGGGACCTCCCCGAACAGACTGGAGAATTCATCAACCAACGACTGCACCTCTTCACGTTGGGCCATCTGCAAATGGGACAGTTCCTCCACAGCATTCACAGAACTAGAATTATTGAAAATGAGATTAGTTGGGTCCCCAGAACAATCATCCCCTCTCTCACTGGAAATGGAAACATTGGTTAGTGCAATGGGCCTGGGGCCCTGGAACTTCTTCAGTCGATTTACATGTATGAGCATTACCTGGTTACGTTTGTCAGAGTGCCTCACTTTGTACGTGAGGTCCCCAGTCTTTTCTGTCAAAATGTAGGGGCCTTCGTACTTGTGGGACATAGTGTTCCCTAGTCGAGGCTTTAATACCAGGACAGGGTCGCCAGGCTGAAATACCCGTAACTTAGATTTAGCATCGTTACATTCTTTCATCTTTTCTTGGGCCTTGCCAAGATACTTTAATGCAGCCGCCTTGCAGTCCTTGAGTCTCTGGTGGTGTTGCGCAAAGAAAGCCGAACCTTCGGTTAACGTTACGTTCCCTAACAGATTCTCCTGTAACATTTGCAAGGGTCCACGAACTTTATGGCCAAAGACTAACTCAAAAGGAGAACAGCCCAGTGAACTTTGTAATCCCTCTCTAGCCGCAAACAAAACATACGGTAAATTCTCATCCCAGAAGGTGTGGGAACTCTCGCACGATGTCCTCAACATCTGCTTCAGAGTTAGATGGAAACGTTCAATTACCCCCTGACTCTGTGGATGGTATGGGCTGGAAACCTTATGAGTTATTCCATGTTCCTTACAAAATTGCTCGAAAACATCAGACTTAAAATTAGTACCATTGTCAGTTTGCACGACCCGAGGCAGTCCAAAAGTGGAAAAAAATTGCAACATACGAGCAACAACAGTTTTTGCTCGGATGTTCCTTACAGCAAAAGCCTCTGGGTAACGAGTAGTGATACACATCATCGTGATTAGGTAAATATTACCAGACTTAGTTCTAGGTAATGGTCCAACACAGTCCATTACCACATGAGAAAATGGTTCCTCTGGCACGACAATAGGCCTTAGAGGAGCTTTAGGTGGAGTCTGGTTTGGTTTCCCAACCAGTTGACAAACAATACACGCATTACAAAATTTTGCCACATCGCTTTTCAGCTTGGGCCAGAAAAAATACTTTAAAATTTTGTGATACGTAATATTAATACCTTGATGTCCCCCCATAGGATCATCATGAGCAGCTGCCAAAACTCTTTCTCTATAGCAGGTCGGCAACATAACCTGGTGGACTACCTCCCACTCATTTGACAAGGGAGCACTCTGTGGTCTCCATTTTCTCATCAAAATCCGATCATTGTAGTAGTACCCAGTTGCTGCGTCTACAATTTCCTCCATAGAGACGGCTGTTTCATGACAATCTGCAAGAGTGGGGTCAGCTTTCTGTAACTCACTCAAGGAGGCATCTAGGCCTTGGTCAGATGCCATTGGCCGAGGCTCAACAGTGTTCTCCACCTCCCCACTACTCTCGGTAGATGGCGGTGGCAGGCTCTCCACAATGTCCTCGGCCGCGTCATCGAGTCGGGCCATGAATGTGTCCGCGAGGTCCACTTGGTTTTCACCACTCGGAAAGCTCCTCGTGACCTCGGGATTTACCACCTTGGCAAGCACAGGGCTGCCCTTACATTTAAGTCCCATAGACCTGGTCACCGCGCACGCAGGGTACACAACATTATCCTCTGCGGCGGGTGGATCCAGGCAAACCTTAGGGGTAGGCAACATAATAGGCAGTCTGGAGTCCCCTACCTTATCCCCTGCTAAATCATTACCTACTATTACATCAACATTAGGGAAAGGTAGGTATGAAGTGACTCCGACTGTACAAACACCCTTGTGGAAATCAGATTCCAGGGTAACCTTATGGAGGGGTACTGCCCGAGTATCACTAGTGACACCCTCGACCAGTACCACCTCTCCAGTGTCGAGAGTGTTGGCACCTTGCAACGCACTCTCTAAAATTAAAGTCTGGATGGCACCGGTGTCTCTGAAGATCACCACGTCCTTCCAGGAAGAACCCTCAGACAAAAGTAGTCTCCCTTTCGATAAGAATGGGGTAAGCAAGTCCAACCACTGTGGGTTGGAGGTCTTACTCCCTAACCCTTCTGAAAGCCTCAAGCCCTGTGTCACAACTAGAGCATTGGGTCTTTTTTCAGGGTGCAGTTGCCAACAACGGCTAATAGTGTGGTTTGGACGATTACAGTGACCACAAAAACGTCGGGGAGAAGAGACATTACTAACAGAATTACCCTTCGGTTCACCTTTAGGTGCCGTTGGGCTAGACACTTTAACAGGGTTAGTTATGTCTGAAACAGAAGGTGCATTAGGTAAAGGGTTAGAATGAGCTGGTCTGGACTGGCTGTGGGTATAAGGTTTGCTACTCTGTGGGGTATAATTATTTTTATTGGGCCTTTTGCCCGCCAATTGGTAGTTTTCTGCCAACTTGGCCAAATCCCCTATTTTAGAATTTAACTCTATCCTTCCTCTAATATACTGTGAAACATTCTCTGGCATCATATTTATAAAATGCTCCATTAAAATTAAGTTCCTGAGAGCCTCGTAGGTTTCGGCTTTCGCCGAGCGAATCCATCTATCAAATAATCGAATTTGATCATTCACAAATTCAGTGAGCGGTTGGTTGTGAGTAGGCCTAAGGTTACGATAAACTTGGCGGTGAGCTTCAGGAGTAATTTCATATGCCCGCAAAATACATTCCCTGACTTTATCATATTCGAAACACTCGTCGTCAGGCATGTTTATAAAAATATCTTGTGCTTTACCCCTAAGTCTTCCTTGTAGGATTTTCACCCACTCTTCCTTTGGCCAGTTCATGGACGTGGCCACTCTCTGAAAATGGTTGAAAAACCTTTCAGGGTCAGACTCGGAAAATTCAGGCAAATTATGCTTTTTCTCATAATGCCTGGGGTTTGAATCCCCGGCAGGTGGAGGTCCAGTGGCATTCGCTCTAATTCTAGCCTCCTCGGTTTTGAGTTTTTGCTCCTCTAATTTTATTTTTGCTAACTCTAAAGCTAATTCACTCTCCCTATGAGTTGCACTTTCTGCTTGGCTAGGCTGGCATAAAGGTGTATCACTTGCCAATAGTTCTTCATCAATACAATGTTCTAATATTTCATTTACCAAAGTCCACTTTTTATCTGCGACATTTAATTCTAGGCCAAATTCCTGGCCTAACAATACTAAATTAGACTTTTTAAGTTTCTTTATCTCTACCACTGAAGGCTCCCTTGCCAGGTTCTGCATTTCAGAAGACATCACTAATAATTTTAGCTCCCAGCCAAAGAAAAAATTAAAAAATAAAAATTGGAAAAAAAACAAAAATTTGCACGGCCCCTAACACAAGGCCACACTAACCTTAATCGTGAAGGGATCCAGCTAGGTGTCCAGTCAGTGCAAGAATGTCCTTTGCTAGATGAGCTGGACCCTAGGCTAGCACACAACCGTTCTGAGGAAATAAAAAATTTTAATTTTGGCACTCAAGAATCTAATTTTTTACACTTATAATGTTCCTCCCGGACTGGCCAACCACTTGTTATAAATGATATGAGTGGGGCTTCTATGGGGTACTGGTACTATTAAGGGGTAAAGGTAGTTAGAAGACAAGAGTATCAAATATGGGAGAGCTAAAAGGCCCGGCCCCCAAAATAAACTATCCACAGTAGTAATAACTTGCTACAAGACCAAATATGTTAGTCTAAGGGTTGATCACTGCGCTCCCACCTTGGAAGAAGAGATACTCTGTAATTCATGTACTTATTTATTAACCCGTTAACAACCCCCCATATACACTCACACCAATAACAATAATAATAATAACTTTACCACACTATCTTACGTTAAAAGCCTTGGTCCACGTAGGCAGGATACAAGGTTTACACTAATAACAAGCTAGGGTAAAGTACTACTGGATAAGCACTGAAGCTGGATGCAGCTTAGGGTAGTGAAACCACGTGGGGCCCTAATACAAAACACAACACTTAGGGGTACCCAAACACTGGCAAAATACTATCCCCAGGTCTCACCAATCGTTACTACCAGAGTAGGCACACTCACTAATGCCCTGTACTTAGCTTAAGGATACAGGAACTTCAGGTAAGGGAAATAAGTAAGAGGAGAAGGAAGGAGAGTAGGGGAGCAGCCACAGAGTAGGTCTTATCCACACACACCAGCCAGAGAGAAGACCGCGCTAGCCACCAGCTGCCTCCCTCATGTTGTGGTGCCGGGAGGAGCCTAATTGATCGTGCAGCTAAGCATATTAAAGATCTTCCCCTATGCAACGTATTGTTACTTTATGAATGATTAGAAAGTATTAGTAAGCAAAGTTGGTGCCTATGTTATTATTTAATAATCAACCCCCAGCTCAGTCTTTAAATGCTCTTTGAGAAACAATAATAGTCTTACGTCTGGCAGGGAAGATACAAACAATTGACATTCTAGATGCCCAACTGTGCTACCAGGAAGTTTAATAGCTCAATTTTGACCTCTGGTTTCCACTGGAGAACCCAGGGTCGTAACAAATGGTCAAAGAGGATTAAGCGGTCAGAGAATAAGGATAAAAGATTAAAGAAAAGCCTCATGAACACACAATATATGAATATACAAATATAATAAGACATTGTAAGCCTCTCTATCAGAGTTGTTTCTTAAACTGTTGTGCAATATTATAACTTAAAAATGGATCAAGTTTGTACATTCCAGTACTAACATTAAGAAGATTTGGACACTGACTGATTAGAGCAGACTCAATCAAATTCCGTTCCACGAAATCCCCACAATTGGTAATGCTTTTTGCTCCATTCCAATTAATATTGTGATCGCATAAACTCGTATGTAGATACAATGCATTAGACGTTTGGGCAGTTCTAATACTATAAGCATGTTATGACAACCGCAATTGTAAGGACTTTCCTGTTTGTCCAAGGTACACAGAATCACAATCATTGCAGGGAATCGAATACACACAACCTGCTGTATCAGGGGAGTTTTTTATTAAATTGGATTTGATCGTACTATTAGTGAACACCAAATTTATATTAAGTTTCTTAAAAATCAGAGACAATTTTTCAAGTCCACTCGCATAAGGTACCACCAATGAGTTAATAATTTTTGGTTTCGCCTTAGGGACGTGATTATAAAACGTACGCTTGGCTTGTACAAACGAGAAATCCAAAAACCTCTTAGGATATTGTAAACTCTTCCCAATTTCATATATTTTAGCAATCTCTTCATCAAAAAACTCAGGGCTGCAAACCCTCAAAGCTCGTAGAAACATTCCTGAAAATACTGCCTGTTTAACTTTACTATGATGATTCGAATAAAAATGAACATATGACCCCACGTTGGTAGGTTTCCTATACACATTAAATTTGAACTTTCTAGTGACTCTATGAATCATAATGTCCAAAAACGGAAGAGTACCATTCTCCTCAGTCTCACAAGTGAATTTTATTGAAGGTACCAAAGAATTGAGTTCATTAAGAAAAACTATCTGGTCTTTGTTGCACGGCCATAAGCATAAAATATCATCAACATACCTAAACCAAACTACATTAGCCGGGATAATCCTGGATAAGATTTTTGTTTCAAAGAATTCCATATACAAATTGCTTAAAACTGGGGACAGGGGATTGCCCATCGCCATACCAAATGTTTGTTTGAAAAATTTTCCATTAAAACTAAAATAATTGTCTTTTATACACAATTTAATAAGTTCCAATACTTTATTGGTCTGCAAGCTCAAATTATATTTAGGCAGTTCCTCACGTAGAAATTCTAACAGATCATCAACAGGAACTTTAGTGAATAAAGAGGTCACATCGAAACTTATAAGTTTAAAATCAAAATTTAAATTCAGTGTGGATAGCTTATTAACTAAGTCCACATTGTTTGGTATAGGTATGTTGATGATATTTTGTGCTTATGGCCGTGCAACAAAGACCAGATAGTTTTTCTTAATGAACTCAATTCTTTGGTACCTTCAATAAAATTCACTTGTGAGACTGAGGAGAATGGTACTCTTCCGTTTTTGGACATTATGATTCATAGAGTCACTAGAAAGTTCAAATTTAATGTGTATAGGAAACCTACCAACGTGGGGTCGTATGTTCATTTTTATTCGAATCATCATAGTAAAGTTAAACAGGCAGTATTTTCAGGAATGTTTCTACGAGCATTGAGGGTTTGCAGCCCTGAGTTTTTTGATGAAGAGATTGCTAAAATATATGAAATTGGGAAGAGTTTACAATATCCTAAGAGGTTTTTGGATTTCTCGTTTGTACAAGCCAAGCGTACGTTTTATAATCACGTCCCTAAGGCGAAACCAAAAATTATTAACTCATTGGTGGTACCTTATGCGAGTGGACTTGAAAAATTGTCTCTGATTTTTAAGAAACTTAATATAAATTTGGTGTTCACTAATAGTACGATCAAATCCAATTTAATAAAAAACTCCCCTGATACAGCAGGTTGTGTGTATTCGATTCCCTGCAATGATTGTGATTCTGTGTACCTTGGACAAACAGGAAAGTCCTTACAATTGCGGTTGTCACAACATGCTTATAGTATTAGAACTGCCCAAACGTCTAATGCATTGTATCTACATACGAGTTTATGCGATCACAATATTAATTGGAATGGGGCAAAAAGCATTACCAATTGTGGGGATTTCGTGGAACGGAATTTGATTGAGTCTGCTCTAATCAGTCAGTGTCCAAATCTTCTTAATGTTAGTACTGGAATGTACAAACTTGATCCATTTTTAAGTTATAATATTGCACAACAGTTTAAGAAGCAACTCTGATAGAGAGGCTTACAATGTCTCATTATATTTGTATATTCATATATTGTGTGTTCATGAGGCTTTTCTTTAATCTTTCATCCTTATTCTCTGACCGCTTAATCCTCTTTGACCATTCTAAGCTAAGCTATACCTGTTTTTGGTTAATTACACCTGACCAACCCTTGGGATGGGTTGGTCAGGTGTCGGCCTATATATCTTCCCCCCTTCTCCCTTCTCCTCAGTCAGTCTGGTGTTGACAAAGGCTTTAACAAAGCCGAAACGTTCACCTCATTTCATATTTCTCTGTGGATTTTCCGCATATGTATATATATATATATATATATATATATATATATATATATATATATATATATATATGTCGTACCTAGTAGCCAGAACTCACTTCTCAGCCTACTATGCAAGGCCCGATTTGCCTAATAAGCCAAGTTTTCATGAATTAATGTTTTTTCGTCTACCTAACCTACCTAACCTAACCTAACCTAGCTTTTTTTGGCTACCTAACCTAACCTTACCTATAAAGATAAGTTAGGTTAGGTTAGGTAGGGTTGGTTAGGTTCGGTCATATATCTACGTTAATTTTAACTCCAATAAAAAAAAATTGACCTCATACATAGTGAAAAGGGCAGCTTTATCATTTCATAAGAAAAAAATTATAGAAAATATATTAATTCAGGAAAACTTGGCTTATTAGGCAAATCGGGCCTTGCATAGTAGGCTGATAAGTGAGTTCTGGCTACTAGGTACGACATATATATATTTATATATATATATATATATATATATATATATATATATATATATATATATATATATATATATATATATATATATATATATATATATATATATATATATATATATATATATATATATTTATATATATATATTATATATTACACTACACCCTTATATATTACACTAATATATATATATATATATATATATATATATATATATATATATATATATATATATATATATATATATATATATATATATATATATATATATATATATATATATATATATATATATATATATATATGCGAACAAGCCTGAATGGTCCCCAGGACATATGCAACTGAAAACTCACACCCCAGAAGTGACTCGAACCCATACTCCCAGAAGCAACGCATCTGGTATGTACAAGACGCCTTAATCCACTTGACCATCACGACCGGACAAAATGAGGTGATAGCCGAGGCTATTTGAACCACCCCACCGCCGGCACTCGGATAGTTATCTTGGGCATAGCATTTTACCAAATCACCTCATTCTTTGGGGCAACACGTGAGGAACACAAATGCGAACAAGCCTGAATGGTCCCCAGGACATATGCAACTGAAAACTCACACCCCAGAAGTGACTCGAACCCATACTCCCAGAAGCAACGCATCTGGTATGTACAAGACGCCTTAATCCACTTGACCATCACGACCGGACAAAATGAGGTGATAGCCGAGGCTATTTGAACCACCCCACCGCCGGCACTCGGATAGTTATCTTGGGCATAGCATTTTACCAAATCACCTCATTCTTTGGGGCAACACGTGAGGAACACAAATGCGAACAAGCCTGAATGGTCCCCAGGACATATGCAACTGAAAACTCACACCCCAGAAGTGACTCGAACCCATACTCCCAGAAGCAACGCATCTGGTATGTACAAGACGCCTTAATCCACTTGACCATCACGACCGGACAAAATGAGGTGATAGCCGAGGCTATTTGAACCACCCCACCGCCGGCACTCGGATAGTTATCTTGGGCATAGCATTTTACCATAGCATTTTATATATATATATATATATATATATATATATATATATATATATATATATATATATATATATATATATATATATATATATATATATATATATATATTATTAAATATGACCGAAAAAGTAAGATTAATAATTCTAACACGAATTTTCTCAATCTTTCGTACATTTCTTTTCACTGTTGGAGGTAAATCAAAAATCAATTCTCCAAAATTCATTTTTATTTCTAGTCTGACGCGACACGAGCGCGTTTCGTAAAACTTATTACATTTTCAAAGACTTTTAGTTCACAAATACACAACTGAATAGAACTTATGCATCTCCGATTTTATATCTACATTTGAGTGAGGTAGATACACCTCATCAGAGGATACAACTGACGATTTACTATAAAACCAGAAAAACGGCCAGCCTACTCATGAGAAACTCTCCAGACACAAAACAGAACGCTTTAAAAGAGACTAACGTCGTCTATGCCTTCAAATGCCCTCTTGGGGACTGTAAGCTCCAAAAAACCCAGTGTATATGCAAAACAACAACATCTCTTTCTAGGCGTTTAACGATGCATAAGCAACAGGGCTGCATTAAGGAACATATAATCTCTTCCCACAACCAAACCATCGCCAGAGAAATCCTAGTAAACAACACAGAAATCATCGATAGATACAGCGATAGCAGGCGGCTTGACGTTTGCGAGGCACTACACATCAAGAAGTCAACACCAGCAATCAACAGCCAATTATTGCACAACTATATTCTACCCACCTCAAGACTCCGCTCCAATATAGAAGCATCAAGAAATATGGACCAATAGGCTTTCTACAAACACTTCTATTCAATATCCATTGTTTCGTGTTCTGGCTTGTGTTGATGAAATTAATACCCTATTAATACTCTTGTTCTGTCTTGTGTTGATGAAATTAATACCCTATTAATGCCACATCTTGTTCTGTCTTGTGTTAATGCCACATCACCCCTTCCACCTCACTCAAATGTAGATATAAAATCGGAGATGCGTAAGTTCTATTCAGTTGTGTATTTGTATTTGTGAACTAAAAGTCTTTGAAAATGTAATAAGTTTTACGAAACGCGCTTGTGTCGCGTCAGACTAGAAATAAAAATGAATTTTGGAGAATTGATTTTGATTTACCTCCAACAGTGAAAAGAAATGTACGAAAGATTGAGAAAATTCGTGTTAGAATTATTAATCTTACTTTTTCGGTCATATTTAATAATATATGTCTACAGGAAAGACTGCTACCAAAATATACTAATATATATATATATATATATATATATATATATATATTATATATATATATATATATATATATATATATATATATATATATATATATATATATATATATATATATATATATATTATATATATATATATATATATATATATATATATATATATATATTATATATATATATATATATATATATATATATATATATATATATATATTATATATTACACTACACCCTTATATATTACACTAATATATATATATATATATATGTATATATATATATATATATATATATATATATATATATATATATATATATATATATATATATATAATATATATTATATAAATTATTTATATATATATATTATTTATATATATATTATATATATAATTATATAGGTCATATGTTTTTGTATTTTTGCTGATTTGTTAGTAAATAATAAAAGAAATATAAATTATTTGATTTTTTTACCCTTAAATTGGTTTTAATATTTAAATTGAAAACAATATTATAATATAAAAAAATATAACAAAAATAATAATACAATATAAAATAAAATATAATAAAAATAATAATATAATATAAAATAATATAATTTAATTTCAAGAAATTTAACTTTAAACACAAAGATGTGAAAAGGGTTTAGATTAGGCTCAAACCTTTCACAAGAGATTCATATTGGTGTATGAATGGATTATGAATAACTCATGTTAGAATTGTAAAGTTGCCACAACATCTCAAATTAGTGTTAGATACGTAGGTCTTGGTTATAAGTTTTGGAAACCTATTTAAGTCCACACACAATATCGTATCTGATACGATAAAACAAACGTTTCCAATCCTTTCAAATACTTTCCAGATATGTTGTGGCAACCTAAAATTGTTTGCTGGGAAGGTAATTACGTAAATAAGTAACGAGAGAAAGAAAATGGTGAAAGAATATTGCCTGGTACCACGATTCATAGCCGAAAAATATTTATTTAATAAAAACAAGGACTCACCATCACCTCCTATTGCGGTGGGTCTGCCCTCCCCCAGCGGTGATGGTAGTGAAAGTATGTCCTTCTCTTTAAAAACGAATCCAACTCAAGTAATAATGTTGGTGGAGCCTGTAACCTACCCACCTGTGACTCTGGTAGGGGTGATGGGGGAGTGGGGGAAGAGGCACCCCCTCCTCTCACCTGACAACAACGGGCTGTGGGCGGTGTTGCCGCAGTAGTCCCTCCAGACGGGCGGGGCTGGTCACACATCCATTAAATGACATTGGGGCCCCCGGCGACCGTCGCCCGCCGCCGCCCTTTAAAAAAAAAACAACGGCGGCCGCCCGGCGCGACCATCACCTTTTTTTTAAAAAAAAAAAAAAAAAAAATAAAAAAAGGGGACATTCCATCCTTCCACCCGAAATGCAAGTAATTGTTGCTGGGCACACTCCACATAAAGCCACCATCACGCTCCAAAATCCAAGTCTGGACAACTTAATAAATGTGAATTTTTAAAATTGAGGAAATTCCACATGTCAAAGCATTATTGAACATGTTGGGGCAAAACAGCCAACAGGTGATGTGGGATAGTCGCGGAAATTTATTAAAGCCTATACAAAATTTAAATATTTTAGATATAATTAAAACTCTAGCCTTTACTAAGGGACAATTTAGGGCAATTGACAAGGAGGATGTAAGGGTTTTACTGAGGATGGCTGGCATAGACCCAACCCTCATACGTAATTATCGCGCCAGATCACAGTTTAAAAGGGGGGAGGGGGCATCCATAGGAGACCCCATTGGCAGCCGTATTGAAGACCTATATGAAGGTCATCTTAAAGACCACCATATTCAGTTGCATATCCACCATGGAGCAAGCTTCTAGACCCACTCCTCCCCCAGCTACACCTGCAGAAGACAAATCTCCCTTATTAAAGAAGTTGGTTGCTACTCAGCGGTACTACAAGTATGTCGAACACAAATGTAGATTGATATATGCATTGTGGATTGTTATGGCCGTCTTGTGTTGAGTGCCCCTCCAGAACGGTTTTTTTAAGTCATTTGGAGAAACGGTGAAATGCTATGAAGAATATTCATCCCAGAAATCCAGACGGAGATATGGCAAATGGAAAAATTAACCTTCCAACATCGAGACCAGATTACAGCCTTCGAGACTGGACGGAGTGTGTATGGACTTTTAAGGTGAGGAAGGCGGCCTCTACCCCACACCCCTACATTCCTCTCCCTCCAGGTGGGGACACAGGTGTATTTAAAGGCCCCCTCCGTCACTCCTGGTCACTATAGTTGACGACGACACTCTCCTCTCAACCGCCCCTCCGCCATGGCTTTATCATCCATTAAGTCAATAGACAACGACATCACCGACACCCACGCCTTTGGGGTTGGAGATGTAATAGTGTATGATCTCCCCGCTGCCGTTGTGCGTCCCCTATGGGCTGGCAAGTGTAATATGGAAATGTTACAACTATGCCCGTGTGGAACGTGAAGGACTGACTAATGTCAACAGGGCCACAATACATTACCGGTCTACCCCAGGGGACATTGAAGTGAAGATAGCTCCCCTACCCTCCGACGGTCAAGACATTGTCGAAGAGCAGTGTTTGTTCTTCCGCCCCACCATAGTGGGGCTAATTTCTGCTTTCGGTGCAGGAGCACCCTTCGAGTCCAACCCTATAGCTCAGGAGCAAGTGCAGTCTTCCGCCGACATCCACTACATCACCAATGTCACCCAGGACACTGCCAAAAATAGATTGTTTTGGCTGAAAACCGCCCTAACAAAGGTTGGCAATCTTATGGTAAGAACCCCAACCATATTTCGGTTGGTGGTACCCCATGGACTGGGGGCCTCCCGTGGTGGCATGGACAACTGGCACAATGACGTCCGGGCCCATGCTCATTTCTCTCAATGGTGAGTTAGCCAAGCATAACAAGGAGCTGGTAATCCTCAAACGTCCCTCTACTGTTACCCCATCAATGGTACCCCTCCCGAATGATGATCCCAGGGTGAGAAGGTGATAGTAAAACTATCACCCTAGATGCAGTGGGTGGGGGAGGGTGCCACCACCCCCAGGAAGCTCTTCTTCGTTCTACACCACCAGCACCACCAGCACCACCAGCTACCCCCAGGAAGAAGAGACATCTACAAGAGTACTCATCCACCTCCAGTGCCGCTCCACCCCCACCCTCAACATCTGCTACAGCCAAACGACGGATCGAAACCACTATTGACTTCGACCCCCTCTCAAATCATCGTATTGACACCATCCTCGATGGAGAGTCACAGGAAATATTCCTGTTATCCTCCTCACCGAAAAAACAACGAAAGCTGTAACCATCCCCCCCACAAAGAAGAGGTGCAGCACCACCACTGTCAGTAACAGCAGCAGCAGTACCACCATCTACAGCAGCTTCGGTGGTGGTAGCAGCAGCAACCGTAGCAGCAGCAGCACCACCAACGACGGTGGCAGTGGTGTCAGCGGTACCAACAGCTCCAGTGGCGGTGGCGGCAGCAGTACCACCAACTACACCAGCAGCAGCAGCAGCAGCAGCACCAGCAGCAGTACCATCAACGCTGGCAAGCGGTGTCAGCGGTAACCACAGCTCCAGTAGCGGGGTGGTAGCGGCAGCAGTACCAGCAACTACAGCGGTTCCAGCGGTGGCAGCGGCAGCAACAGTACCATCATCGCTGGCAGCTGGTTGTCAGCGGTAACCACAGCTCCAGCAGCTGTGACGGTAGCGGCAGCAGTACCACCAACTACAACGGCTCCAGCGGTGGCAGCAGCAGCAGCAGTACCATCAACGGTGGCAGCGGTGTCAGTGGCTCGGCGAGCCATACCATTTTTCATGAAAACTGTAATGCCGACTGCTATCGATTTTTGGAAAAATGTTCTTGGTGATTAACCAGTGGTAAACGGGATGTAAAGAGTGCTCTGAGAACTCACGGTATTGATTCTCTTAAGACTGTGGGGAAGAAATTGGTAACAGGCAGGAAAATTAAAGACTCTAGGAGAAGAAAAAATAAAAATAATAAATGTAAACGAGGCCTTGGGTATAAAAATGACGTATTTCACTATAGTAAGCAGTCATACTTCACCTTTCGGAGGAGATCATGGCGGAGGCTAGTGGAGCTGGGCTGAAAATACCAGTAGAATATTATAGCTCCAGTATTATTGACCAATTCCTAGAAGTAACAGAATACGTAATGTGGAGAGTTCAATTGCCTCCACGCAGCAAATAGACATTCTACCTGTTAACCTCCCTATTAATCAACGTTTGCGGGATAATTACTTAGAATTCCGCATCCCTGGAACCCAGGGCGCCTTCTTAGATCTAACTAATATTGTTATAGATTTTAAGGTATCTTTAACGAAAGATGACGATACCACAAAATTGGAAGAGGATGACCATGTGGAATTTGTGAATGGGTTGTCAAATACCATGTTTTAAAGGTGTTCAGGTGTTTTTAGGGGAGCAGGTAGTTAAAACAAATTCTAATTTTAATTATTGGTCTTTTATTAAATTTAATTACCTCCATGCCTCCATCAAAAATGTCTTCCTTGGGGAGAATTGGAGCCTTTCGTAGGGACTGAGTGATGATGGTGTAATCCCTAACGAATTACTAATACATTTTTTACTGGGGCAACCGCCAAGGATAAAAATTTATGACCGATTTAAAAGGTAAAGGATTGTCAATGTGTTTTCCCCTACTATTGGACGTAACAACCCTAGACCAATACATATTAGATAATATAGATGTGCGCCTAAGATTGGAGCTCTCCCCACATGCTTGGGTGCTAAATACAAGTGTGGACGATGGCTCTAAGTATCAGCTGCACATGGATTATGCTAAGTTGTGGGTAACACGAGTGTTCCCCTACCCAAGTGCTTACCTAGCCTTAAACAGCTCACTGTTAGCATCCCCCGACCCCATAAGCTATACTTTCAATAAAACCATTTCTAAAACATATGTCCTAGCAGGGAATCAAACTAGTCTCTTAATTGATCAGCCTTTGGCGCAAGTAATTCCTCACAAGATATTCATGGTAATTGTACCAATGAATTATTTCGCCGGCCTTCACCAAGGTAATGGATTATATTTTGAAAATGCAAAGCTGAAAAATATTGCCATGTATTTGAACAATAACGCAATTTACCGAATTGGCGGTGATTTCGACAATCATTATGCCCGCCTTTATTACGAAACTTTGAAGACATTAGGGTTAGAGTGTGATTCACTTCTAGCCTATGACACTTTTAATAAGGGAAGATCGATATTCGCCTTTGACTTAACCACCATTCAAACAAAGGATTCCCTCCCTGTGGAGAAATCTGGCAACTTGCGTATGGAGCTTGAGTTTGGTGGTGGTGTTACATATAACAGACTGGTTTTACTGTTTGGGGAAACGACCGGGGTACTATCCATCGACGGGCAGAGAACTGTTCTGTGTGACGTGCAAGCTTAAAAACATAATGAATTGTTATGATATAAATATTAATTTAAAAATAATCTAGGGGATCGAGCACTCTACCTAGGTTGTTATAATGCTGATGAATAGAACATCACTTTGAGGTTCCACAGACTGATTATCTCGTCACTCATTTTTTCTACTGAATGTGTTCCAACGACGCAATACTGAGTCACTCATTAAAATATTTTTTAAAAATTTAAATTTTATCAGATCAATCTGGTAGTGGTTTTAAAATAAGCGCCTTTAGATTGCACACAATTTGATACCAAAATCAAAGATATAACATGAAACTTGATATCCAAACACTTGAAATATTATAAATAGGCCTATGGTCCGAATATTAAAATAATTGTTAAAATTCTATTTATTGTCCTATTATCTGGGACTAGTTTTAAAATGCGCGCCGTTTTATTGCGAACAATTTGATACCAAAATGAAAGATGTAAGACAAATATTTATGTCAGAACACTGGAAAGATATAAATAAATTTGTGATGATGAGCGTCCAGAATTAAAATATTTGTTAAAAATCCAGTTATTGCTCTATTATTCTGGGACTAGTTTTAAAATAACTCGCCTTTTTATTGCGAACAATTTGATACCAAAACGAGCGACGTAGCTCGAAATTTGATGTTATCAAATTGAACGAGTTGAACATTAGGTTGCAATGTACAAAATGGTGCTCGTTCACGGGTAACTTTAGGCTTTTCTGCGGGGAGGCACTCCAGCCTTTTGTACATTTTATTCACACACATCTGTAGGGATTTAATTGCGAACACAATGATACCAAAACGAGCGACGTAGCACGAGAATTAAGGTAAAAAAATGGAACGAGAATGCACATGTTACTGATTTTGTGCGTTTTGCCGACTTTACGCTTTGCTGTTGGGAGTCACGCTAGGCTTTTGGACATTATATTTATACACACCTGTAGAGAATTTAATTGCGAACACAATGATACCAAAACGAGCGACGTAGCGCGAGAATTAAGGTGAGAAAACTGGAACGAGTATACACATTTGGGTGTCCACCGCGCGCTTACCCGCACGGAGGGGCCACGATCCCCCTGTCAACCGCGAGTTTCCACGGAGCGCGAAAGTGTTAAATATCTCATCAAGAAAACCTATTGTTCTCATAACTAATATTTTACCATCACACAGCAGATTAACTATGGGACATTGGGTAGCTATTTATGTTGATAAAGTTAAACATTGAATGTTTTTTTCGATAGTTATGCAATGTCGGCTGTTACTTATGGACATTATTTTCAAGGATTTATTAAAAATAACAAAGGTGTTTGGAATGTGCTACAGACTCCAGAGTGATTTTACTCTTGCCTGCGGGCTCTATTGCGTCATGTTCGTCCATAGGGTGAGTCACCTGGGGTTGCCTTCAACAGTACATTACTTACATAATGTATTTTCAAGCGTTAATTTAAAATTAAATGATAAACGTGCCCTCGCTTATGCGAGACGATATTTTCCTATGAAACATCACTGTGTTAGGACATTTTGTAGAGGAGTAAGGGTTGGTTCTTATAGGTGATGTAGAGAATATCTTTGTTAGCTAGGCAACCCACCTAACAAGGGAATTACCCCCATATAAAACCTTTCTCACCCCACAACCTCCCTAGAAGACCTCCAACCTCCTCATCCTACAAATGGAAGGCGTCTCTACAAAAACACCCGCAGGGAAGATTGAAGTCCTTGAAGGGCCTGGTTAGTATTACCCTCACTTTCTGGTAAAGATTTATTTTTTTTCCCACAATAGAAAGTTTGTACAACCTCTATTTTACCTCTTCTTTTTTTCAGTGCAATTCTTAGGACCCGTCCACATTTGTAGAGTAGTAATTCTACGTGGGAGGTCTGCCCCAAACAAGATGCTGTTACATAGCCTAATTGATGATGCCTGCTGTAGAGGACACAAGGTCGCTCCTGCAGGGGGAGAGGTATGTACTAGCTGTTCTTAGAGGAAATAGAATATTTTTCAAATAAAAGATATAATCCTATAAATTATTTCCCCCATCTCTTTCCAGAACACTTCAGATGAGGGCCAGAAGGAAACTCGTCCAAAAGGCAACCACCCAACTCACCCCACCCCCCCAAGAGAGGGGGAGGGGGTGAAGACCTCCCCCCACTCACCACGGATGGGGAGACGTCAGAATTCTACTCAGATGAGGAAGGGGAGGTGGAGGGGGGAGAGGGATAAGAGTGAGGAAAACCATAACTACAATTATTACCTCTCATAATTAACTTCTTATACATCATTTGTGATTTTTACCTAATAAAGCATTAATAAATTCTTTGATTTTTTTTAACCCCTGGGGGAGATTTATAATTTAATACCCCTATATAAGTCCCACTCGACCCCCACTGGGTGTGGAACTCTGTTACGGTAAAGTCAAGGCCATTAGGTGTGAGGAAGGGTACGGGCGACCACCCATACCGAGAGGAACCTGTTTTACACCTGCCCCATAGAGGAATGTGGGGGCGTAACTGGCACTCACCTGTGAGTGTTTATTATACAAATAAATTCATTTTTACTTAAATATACTGTCATACTTTACTGTATAAATGAACATGAACATAGTGGCGCATAATAGAAACCTATCATCACTGTTTTTCGACTGCTACCACACACACCTTGGGTGACCTAATATGGAGTGGCACTATGTGGCTCCCCGCTTCTGATTTTCTTATCTGATTTCCATACACAGGTGGGGCGATCTGTCACCAAAATAACTACTTGTGTTTCATCTTGTGTGGTGTGCCTCCCCTTGTGTGATGTGTTTCATCTTGTGTGGTGTGTCTCCCCTTGTGTAGTGTGTCTACCATTGTGTGGTGTGTCTCCCCTTGTGTGATGTGTCTCCCCTTAAGTGGTGTGTCTTCCCTTGTGTGGTGTGTCTCCCCTTGTGTGCTGTATCTCCCCGTTGGGTGGTGTGTCTCCCCTTGAGTGGTGTGTCTCCAGATGTGTGGTGTGTCTCCCGCTTGTGTGATATGTCTCCCATTGTGTGGTGTGACTCCCCTTCTGTGTTGTGTCTCCTCTTGTTTGATGTGTCTCCCCTTGTGTGGTGTGTCTCCCGTTGTGTGATGTGTCTCTCCTTTTGCGGTGTGTCTCCCCTAGTGTGATGTGTCTCCCCATGTGTGATGTGTCTCCCCTTGTGTGTTGTGCATCTCCTTGTGTGGTGTGTCTCCCATTGTTTGGTGTGTTCCCCTTGTGTGATGTGTCTCTCCGTATGTGGTGTGCCTTCCCTTGTGTGATGTGTCTCCCTAGTGTGATGTGTCTCCCCTTGTGTGATGTGTCTCCCCTTGTGTGATGTGTCTCCCCTTGTGTGTTGTGTATCTGCTTCTGTGATGTGTCTTCCCTTGTGTGTTGTGTCTCGCCTTGGGTGGTGTGTCCCCTTTTGTGGTGTTTCTCTGCTTGTGTGATGTGTCTCTCGTTGTGTGATGTGTCTCCCATTGTGTGTTGTTTCTCCGCTTGTGTGATGTGTCTTCCCTTGTGTGTTGTGTCTCCCTTTGGGTTGTGTGTCTCCCCTTGTGTAGTGTGTCTCCCGTTGTGTGATGTAACTCCCATTGTGTGTTGTGTCTCCGCTTGTGTGATGTGTCTCCCGTTGTGTGATGTAACTCCCATTGTGTGTTGTGTCTCCGCTTGTGTGATGTGTCTCCCCTTGCGTGGTGTGTTTCCCTCTTGTGTGGTGTGTCTCCCCTTGCGTGATGTGTCTTCCCTTGTGTGGTGTGTCTCCCCTTGTGTGATGTGTCTCCCGTTGTGTGCTGTGTCTTCCCTTGTGTGGTGTTTCTTTCCTTGGGTGCTGTGTCTTTCCTTGTGTGGTGTGTCTTCCCTTGTGTGCTGCGTCTCCCCTTGTGTGGTGTGTCTCCCCCTTGTGTGATGTATCTCCCCTTGTGTGGTGTGCCTTCCCTTGTGTGGTGTGTCTCCCCATGCGTGGTGTGTCTCCCCTTGTGTGATGCTTTTACCTTTGTGTGCTGTGTCTCAACACGTGTGGTGTGTCTCTTTGTGTGATGTGTCTCCCCTTGTGCGATGTGTGTCCCCTTGTGTCGTGTGTCCCCCATGTGTGATGTGTCTTTCCTTGTGTGATGTTTCTCCCCTTGTGTGGTGTGTCTCACCTTGTGTGGTTTGTCTCCCCTTGTGTGCTGTGTCTCCCCTTGTGTGGTGAGTCTCCCCTTGTGTGGTGTGTCACCAATTGTGTGGTGTGTCTTCCCTTGTGTGATGTGTTTCCCCTTGTGTGGTGTGTCTCAACTTGTGTGATGTCTCCCCTTCTGTGTTGTGTCTCAACTTGTGTGTTGTGTCTCTCGTTGAGTGATGTGTCTTCCCTTGTGTGATGTGTGTTTTCCCTTGTGTCGTGTGTCCCCCATGTGTGATGTGTCTTTCCTTGTGTCGTGTGGCCCCCATGTGTGATGTGTCTTTCCTTGTGTGCTGTTTCTCCCCTTATGTGGTTTGTCTCCCCTTATGTGGTTTGTCTCCCCTTGTGTGTTGTGTCTCCCTTTGCGTGGTTTGTCTCCCTCTTGTGTGGTGTGTCTCCCCTTTTGTGATGTGCTTCCCCTTGTGTGGTGTGTCTCAACTTGTGTGATGTGTCTCCCTTTCTGTGTTGTGTCTCAACTTGTGTGTTGTGTCTCTCGTTGAGTGATGTGTCTTCCCTTGTGTGATGTGTGTTTTCCCTTGTGTCGTGTGTCCCCCATGTGTGATGTGTCTTTCCTTGTGTCGTGTGGCCCCCATGTGTGATGTGTCTTCCCTTGTGTGGTGTGTCTCCCCTTGTGTGGTTTGTCTCCCCTTGTGTGCTGTGTCTCCCCGTTGTGTGGTGAGTCTCCCCTTGTGTGGTGTGTCACCAATTGTGTGGTGTGTCTTCCCTTGTGTGATGTGTCTCCTCTTGTGTGTTGTGTCTCCGCTTGTGTGATGTGTCTCCCTTTGCGTGGTTTGTCTCCCTCTTGTGTGGTGTGTCTCCCCTTTTGTGATGTGTCTCCCCTTGTGTGATTTGTCTACCGTTGTGTGTTGTGTCTTCCTTTGTGTGGTGTGTATCGCCTTGTGTGATGTGTCTCCCTTTGTGTGATGTGTCTCCCCTTCTGTGGTGTGTCTCCCCTTCTGTGGTGTGTCTACCCATATGTGATGTTTTTTCCTTTGTCTGGTGTGTGTCTCCCCTTGCGTGGTGTGTCTCCCCCTTGTGTGATGTGTCTCGCATTGTGCGATGTGTCTCACTTGCTGTGGTGTGTCTCATCTTGTGTAATGTGTCTCCCCTTGTGTGATGTGTCTGCCCTTGTGTGTTGTGTCTCCACTTGTGAGATGTGTCTCCCCTAGTGTGTTATGTCTCCACTTGTGTGATGTGTCTCCCCTTGTGTGATGTGTCTTCCCTTGTGAGTTGTGTTTCCCATTGTGTGTTGTTTCTCCCCTTGTGTGATGTGTCTCCCCATTGTGTGATGTGTCTCCCCTTGTGTGGTGTGTCTTCCCTTGTGTGGTGTGTCTCAACATGTGTGGTGTGTCTCTTTGTGTGATGTGTCTCCCCTTGTGTGATGTGTGTCTCCCCTTGTGTCGTGTGTCCCCTCATGTGTGATGTGTCTTTCCTTGTGTGATGTTTCTCCCTTTGTATGGTGTGTCTCCCATTATGTGGTTTGTCTCCCCGTGTGTGGTGTGTCACCCCTTGTGTGCTGTATCTCCCCGTTGGGTGGTGTGTCTCCCCTTGTGTGGTGTGTTTCCAGTTGTGTGGTGTGTCTCCCCTTTGTGTGATATGTCTCCCATTGTGTGGTGTGACTCCTCTTCTGTGTTGTGTCTCCTCTTGTTTGATGTGTCTCCCCTTGTCTGGTATGTCTCACGTTGTGTGATGTGTCTCCCCTTTTGCGGTGTGTCTCCCCTAGTGTGATGTGTCTCCCCTTGTGTGATGTGTCTCCCCTTGTGTGTTGTGCATCTCCTTGTGTGGTGTGTCTCCCATTGTTTGGTGTGTCTCCCCTTGTGTGATGTGTCTCTCCGTATGTGGTGTGTCTTCCCTTGTGTGTGTCTCCCTAGTGTGATGTGTCTCCCCTTGTGTGATGTGTCTCCCCTTGTGAGTTGTGTATCTGCTTCTGTGATGTGTCTTCCCTTGTGTGTTGTGTCTCGCCTTGGGTGGTGTGTCTCCCCTTTCGTGGTGTTTCTCCCCTTGTGTGATGTGTCTCTCGTTGTGTGATGTGTCTCCCATTGTGTGTTGTTTCTCCGCTTGTGTGATGTGTCTTCCCTTGTGTGTTGTGTCTCCCTTTGGGTGGTGTGTCTCCTCTTGTGTGGTGTGTCTCCCGTTGTGTGATGTAACTCCCATTGTGTGTTGTGTCTCCGCTTATGTGATGTGTCTCCCCTTGCGTGGTGTGTTTCCCTCTTGTGTGGCGTGTCTCCCCTTGCGTGATGTGTCTCCCCTTGCGTGATGTGTCTTCCCTTGTGTGGTGTGTCTCCCCTTGTGTGATGTGTCTCCCGTTGTGAGCTGTGTCTCCCCTTGTGTGGTGTGTCTTCCCTTGGGTGCTGTGTCTTTCCTTCTGTGGTGTGTCTTCCCTTGTGTGCTGCGTCTCCCCTTGTGTGGTGTGTCTCCCCCTTGTGTGATGTGTCTCCCTTTGTGTGGTGTGTCTTCCCTTGTGTGGTGTGTCTCCCCTTGTGTGTGTGTCTCCCCTTGTGTGATGTTTTTACCTCTGTGTGCTGTGTCTCAACACGTGGGTGTGTCTCTTTGTGTGATGTGTCTCCCCTTGTGCGATGTGTGTCTCCCCTTGTGTCGTGTGTCCCCCATGTGTGATATGTCTTTCCTTGTGTGATGTTTCTCCCCTTGTGTGGTGTGTCTCACCTTGTGTGGTTTGTCTCCCCTTGTGTGTTGTGTCTCCCTTGTGTGGTGAGTCTCCCCTTATGTGGTGTGTCACCAATTGTGTGGTGTGTCTTCCCTTGTGTGATGTGTCTCCTCTTGTGTGTTGTGTCTCCGCTTTGTGATGTGTCTCCCTTTGCGTGGTTTGTTCCCTCTTGTGTGGTGTGTCTCCCCTTTTGTGATGTGTTCAACTTATGTGTTGTGTCTCAACTTATGTGTTGTGTCTCTCGTTGAGTGATGTGTCTTCCCTTCTGTGATGTGTGTTTTCCCTTGTGTTGTGTGTCCCCCATGTGTGATGTGTCTTTCCTTGTGTGCTGTTTCTCCCCTTATGTGGTTTGTCTCCCCTTGTGTGTTGTGTCTCCCCGTTGTGTGCTGTGTCTCCCCTTGTGTGGTGTGTCTCCCCTTGTGTGGTTTGTCTCCCCTTGTGTGCTGTGTCTCCCCGTTGTGTAGTGAGTCTCCCCTTGTGTGGTGTGTCACCAATTGTATGGTGTGTCTTCCCTTGTGTGATGTGTCTCCTCTTGAGTGTTATGTCTCCGCTTGTGTGATGTGTCTCCCTTTGCGTGGTTTGTCTCCCTCTTGTGTCGTGTGTCTCCCCTTTTGTGATGTGTCTCCCCTTGTGTGATTTGTCTACCGTTGTGTGTTGTGTCTTACTTTGTGTGGAGTGTCTCGAATCTCAAAGTGTGTAGCAGTGGTGGTGTGTGTAGAAGTGGTGGTGTGTGTGGCAGTGGCGGTGTGTGTAGCAGTGGTGGTGTGTGTGGCAGTGGTGGTGTGTGTAGCAGTGGTGGTGTGTGTGTGGCAGTGGTGGTGTGTGTGGCAGTGGTGGTGTGTGTGGCAGTGGTGGTGTGTGTGGCAGTGGTGGTGTGTGTAGCAGTGGTGGTGTGTGTGTGGCAGTGGTGGTGTGTGTGGCAGTGGTGGTGTGTGTGGCAGTGGTGGTGTGTGTGGCAGTGGTGGTGTGTGTGGCAGTGGTGGTGTGTGTGGCAGTGGTGGTGTGTGTGTGCAGTGGTGGTGTGTGTGTAGCAGTGGTGTGTGTGTGTGGCAGTGGTGGTGTGTGTGGCAGTGGTGGTGTGTGTGGAGTGGTGGTGTGTGTGGCAGTGGTGGTGTGTGTGGCAGTGGTGGTGTGTGTGGCAGTGGTGGTGTGTGTGGCAGTGGTGGTGTGTGTGTGGCAGTGGTGGTGTGTGTGTGGCAGTGGTGTGTGTGTGGAGTGGTGGTGTGTTGGCAGTGGTGGTGTGTGTGGCAGTGGTGGTGTGTGTGGCAGTGGTGGTGTGTGTGGCAGTGTGGTGTGTGTGGCAGTGGTGATGTGTGTGGCATGGTGGTGTGTGTGCAGTGGTGGTGTGTGTGGCAGTGGTGTTGTGTGGCAGTGGTGGTGTGTGTGGCAGTGGTGGTGGGTGGCAGTGGTGGTGGTGTGTAGCAGTGGTGGTGTGTGTGTGGCAGTGGTGGTGTGTGTGTAGCAGTGGTGGTGTGTGTGGCAGTGGTGTTGGTTGGGCAGTGGTGGTGTGTGTGGCAGTGGTGGTGGGTGTGTGGCAGTGGTGGTGGTGTGTGGCAGTGGTGGTGTGTGTGTGGCAGTGGTGGTGTGTGTGGCAGTGTGGTGTGTGTGGCAGTGGTGGTGTGTGTGGCAGTGGTGGTGTGTGTGGCAGTGGTGGTGTGTGTGGCAGTGGTGTGTGTGTGGCAGTGGTGGTGTGTGTGGCAGTGGTGGTGTGTGTGTGGCAGTGGTGGTGTGTGTGGCAGTGGTGGTGTGTGTGGCAGTGGTGGTGTGTGTGTGGCAGTGGTGGTGTGTGTGGCAGTGGTGGTGTGTGTGCAGTGGTGGTGTGTGTGGCAGTGGTGGTGTGTGTGGCAGTGGTGTGTGTGTGGCAGTGTGGTGTGTGTGTAGCAGTGTGGTGTGTGTGTGGCAGTGGTGGTGTGTGTGTAGCAGTGGTGGTGTGTGTGGCAGTGGTGTGTGTGTGTGCAGTGGTGGTGTGTGTGTGGCAGTGGTGGTGTGTGTGGCAGTGGTGGTGTGTGTGGCAGTGGTGGTGTGTGTGGCAGTGGGGTTGGGTGTGGTGTGTGTAGCAGTGGTGGTGTGTGTAGGCAGTGGTGGTGTGTGTGGCAGTGGTGGTGTGGTGTAGCAGTGGTGGTGTGTGTGGCAGTGGTGGTGTGTGTGTAGCAGTGGTGGTGGTGTGTGTAGCAGTGGTGGTGGTGTGGCAGTGGTGGTGTGTGTGGCAGTGGTGGTGTGTGTGGCAGTGGTGGTGTGTGTGGCAGTGGTGGTGTGTGTGGCAGTGGTGGTGTGTGTGGCAGTGGTGGTGTGTGTGGCAGTGGTGGTGTGTGTGTAGCAGTGGTGGTGTGTGTGTGCAGTGGTGGTGTGTGTGGCAGTGGTGGTGTGTGTGGCAGTGGTGGTGTGTGTGGCAGTGGTGGTGTGTGTGACAGTGGTGGTGTGTGTGTAGCAGTGGTGGTGTGTGTGTGGCAGTGGTGGTGTGTGTGGCAGTGGTGGTGTGTGTGGAAGTGGTGGTGTGTGTGGCAGTGGTGGTGTGTGTGGCAGTGGTGGTGTGTGTGGCAGTGGTGGTGTGTGTGGCAGTGGTGGTGTGTGTGTGGCAGTGGTGGTGTGTGTGGCAGTGGTGGTGTGTGTGTGGAGTGGTGGTGTGTTTGGCAGTAGTGGTGTGTGTGGCAGTGGTGGTGTGTGTGGCAGTGGTGGTGTGTGTGGCAGTGTGGTGTGTGTGGCAGTGGTGGTGTGTGTGGCATGGTGGTGTGTGTGTTGCAGTGGTGGTGTGTGTGGCAGTGGTGTGTGGCAGTGGTGGTGGGTGGGGCAGTGGTGGTGTGTGTAGCAGTGGTGGTGTGTGTGTGGCAGTGGTGGTGTGTGTAGCAGTGGTGGTGTGTGTGGCAGTGGTGTTGGTGTGGCAGTGGTGGTGTGTGTAGGCAGTGGTGGTGTGTGTGTGGCAGTGGTGGTGTGTGTGTGGCAGTGGTGGTGTGTGTGTGGCAGTGGTGGTGTGTGTGGCAGTGGTGGTGTGTGTGGCAGTGGTGGTGTGTGTGGCAGTGGTGGTGTGGTGTGGCAGTGGTGGTGTGTGTGGCAGTGGTGGTGTGTGTAGGCAGTGGTGGTGTGTGTGTGGCAGTGGTGGTGTGTGTAGTGGCAGTGGTGGTGTGTGTGGCAGTGGTGGTGTGTGTAGGCAGTGGTGTGGTGTGTGTGGCAGTGGTGGTGTGTGTGTGGCAGTGGTGGTGTGTGTGGCAGTGGTGGTGTGGTGTGGCAGTGGTGGTGTGTGTGTGGCAGTGGTGGTGTGTGTGGCAGTGGTGGTGTGTGTGTGGCAGTGGTGGTGTGTGTGGCAGTGGGGTAGTGTGTGTGGCAGTGGTGGTGTGTGTGTGCAGTGGTGGTGTGTGTGGCAGTGGTGGTGTGTGTGTAGCAGTGGTGTGTGTGTGTGGCAGTGGTGGTGTGTGTGTAGCAGTGGTGGTGTGTGTGGCAGTGGTGGTGTGTGTGGCAGTGGTGGTGTGTAGCAGTGTGGGGGTGTGCATGGTGGTGTGAGTGGCAGTGGTGTGTGTGTGTGCAGTGGTGGTGGTGTGTGTGGCAGTGGTGTGGTGTGTGTGGCAGTGGTGTGTGTGTGGCAGTGGTGGTGTGTGTGGCAGTGTGTGGTGTGTGTGGCCAGTGGTGGTGTGTGTGGCAGTGGTGGTGTGTGTGGCAGTGGTGGTGTGTGTGTGGCAGTGGTGGTGTGTGTGGCAGTTGTGGTGTGTGTGGCAGTGGTGGTGTTTGTGCAGTGGTGGGGTGTGTGTGGCAGTGGTGGTGTGTGTAGCAGTAGTGGTGTGTGTGTGTGCAGTGGTGGTGTGTGTGGCAGTGGGTGGTGTTGTAGGCAGTGGTGTGTGTGTGGCAGTGGTGGTGTGTGTGTAGCAGTGGTGGTGTGTGTGTGTGCAGTGGTGTGTGTGTGGCAGTGTGGTGTGTGTGCAGTGGTGGTGTGTGGGCAGTGGTGGTGTGTGTGGCAGTGGTGGTGTGTGGTGTGAGCAGTGGTGGTGTGTGTGGCAGTGGTGGTGTGTGTGTGGCAGTGGTGTGTGTGTGGCAGTGTGGTGTTGTGTGTAGGCAGTGGTGGTGTGTGTGTGGCAGTGGTGGTGTGGGTGGGCAGTGGTGGTGTGTGTGTGTGGCAGTGGTGGTGTGTGTGGCAGTGGTGGTGTGTGTGTGTGGCAGTGGTGGTGTGTGTGGCAGTGGTGGTGTGTGGTGGGCAGTGGTGGTGTGTGGTGAGCAGTAGTGTGTGTGTGAGCAGTGGTGGTGTGTGTGTAGGCAGTGGTGGTGTGTGTGGTGGCAGTGGTGGTGTGTGTGCAGTGGTGGTGTGGTGTAGCAGTGGTGGTGTGTGTGGGGCAGTGGTGGTGTGTGGTGAGCAGTGGTGGTGTGTGTGGCAGTGGTGGTGTGTGTGTAGCAGTGGTGGTGTGTGTGGCAGTGGTGGTGTGTGTGTAGGCAGTGGTGGTGTGGTGTGGCAGTGTGGTGTGTGTGTGCAGTGGTGGTGTGTGTGGCAGTCGTGGTGGTGTGTGTGGCAGTGGTGGTGTGTGTGGCAGTGGTGGTGTGTGTGTGGCAGTGGTGGTGTGTGTGGCAGTGGTGGTGTGTGTGTAGCAGTGGTGGTGTGTGTAGGCAGTGGTGGTGTGTGTGAGCAGTGGTGGTGTGTGTGGCAGTGTGGTGTGTGTGTGGCAGTGGTGGTGTGTGTGGCAGTGGTGGTGTGTGTGGCAGTGTGGTGGTGTGTGTAGCAGTGGTGGTGTGTGTGGCAGTGGTGGTGTGTGTGTAGCAGTGGTGGTGTGTGTGGCAGTGGTGGTTGTGTGTGGCAGTGGTGGTGTGTGTGGCAGTGGTGGTGTGTGTGGCAGTGGTGGTGTGTGTGTGGCAGTGGTGGTGTGTGTGGCAGTGGTGGTGTGTGTGTGGCAGTGGTGGTGTGTGTGTAGCAGTGGTGGTGTGTGTGGCAGTGGTGGTGTGTGTAGGCAGTGGTGGTGTGTGTAGGCAGTGGTGGTGTGTGTGGCAGTGTGGTGTGTGTGTGGCAGTGGTGTGTGTGTGTGGCAGTGGTGGTGTGTGTGGCAGTGGTGGTGTGTGTTGGCAGTGGTGGTGTGTGTGTAGCAGTGGTGGTGTGTGTGGCAGTGGTGGTGTGTGGAGCAGTGGTGGGTGTGTAGCAGTGGTGGTGTGTGTGAGCAGTGGTGGTGTGTGTAGCAGTGGTGGTGTGTGTGGCAGTGGTGGTGTGTTGTGGCAGTGGTGGTGTGTGTGGCAGTGGTGGTGTGTGTGGCAGTGTGGTGTGTGTGGCAGTGGTGGTGTGTGTGGCAGTGGTGGTGTGTGTGGCAGTGGTGGTGTGTGTGTAGCAGTGGTGGTGTGTGTGGCAGTGTGGTGTGTGTGGCAGTGGTGGTGTGTGTGCAGTGGTGGTGTGTGGTAGGCAGTGGTGGTGTGTGTGGCAGTGGTGGTGTGTGTGGCAGTGGTGGTGTGTGTGTGGCAGTGGTGGTGTGTGTGGCAGTGGTGGTGTGTGTGGCAGTGGTGGTGTGTGTGTGGCAGTGGTGGTGTGTGTGTGCAGTGGTGGTGTGTGTGGCAGTGGTGGTGTGTGTAGCAGTGGTGGTGTGTGTGGCAGTAGGTGGTGTGTGTGTGGCAGTGGTGGTGTGTGTAGCAGTGGTGGTGTGTGTGGCAGTGGTGGTGTGTGTGGCAGTGTGGTGTGTGTGTGGCAGTGGTGGTGTGTGTGGCAGTGGTGGTGTGTGTGTGGCAGTGGTGGTGTGTGTGGCAGTGGTGGTGTGTGTGTGGCAGTGGTGGTGTGTGTGCAGTGGTGGTGTGTGTGGCAGTGGTGGTGTGTGTGGCAGTGGTGGTGTGTGTGGCAGTGGTGTGTGTGTGGCAGTGGTGGTGTGTGTGTGGCAGTGGTGGTGTGTGTGGCAGTGGTGGTGTGTGTAGCAGTGGTGGTGTGTGTGGCAGTGGTGGTGTGTGTAGCAGTGGTGGGTGTGTGTGGCAGTGGTGGTGTGTGTGAGCAGTGGTGGGTGTGTGTAGGCAGTGGTGGTGTGTGTAGCAGTGGTGGTGTTGTAGCAGTGGTGGTGTGTGTGGCAGTGGTGGTGTGTGTAGCAGTGGTGGTGTGTGTGGCAGTGGTGTGTGTGTAGCAGTGGTGGTGTGTGTGGCAGTGGTGGTGTGTGTAGGCAGTGGTGGTGTTGTGTAGCAGTGGTGGTGTGTGTTGGCAGTGGTGGTGTGTGTGTAGGCAGTGGTGGTGTGTGTAGCAGTGGTGGTGTGTGTGTGGCAGTGGTGGTGTGTTGTAGCAGTGGTGGTGTGTGTGTGGCAGTGGTGGTGTGTGTGGCAGTGGTGGTGTGTGTGGCAGTGGTGGTGTGTGTGGCAGTGGTGGTGTGTGTGTGCAGTGGTGGTGTGTGTGGCAGTGGTGGTGTGTGTGGCAGTGGTGGTGTGTGTGTAGGCAGTGGTGTGTGTGTGGCAGTGGTGGTGTGTGTGGCAGTGGTGGTGTGTGTGTGGCAGTGGTGGTGTGTGTGGCAGTGGTGGTGTGTGTGTAGCAGTGGTGGTGTGTGTGGCAGTGGTGGTGTGTGTGTGGCAGTGGTGGTGTGTGTGGCAGTGGTGGTGTGTGTGGCAGTGGTGGTGTGTGGTGGCAGTGTGTGTGTGTGTAGCAGTGGTGGTGTGTGTAGCAGTGGTGGTGTGTGTAGGCAGTGGTGGTGTGTGTGGCAGTGGTGGTGTGTGTGTGGCAGTGGTGGTGTGTGTGGCAGTGGTGGTGTGTGTAGCAGTGGTGGTGTGTGTGGCAGTGGGTGTGTGTGTGGCAGTGGTGGTGTGTGTGCAGTGGTGGTGTGTGTGGCAGTGGTGGTGTGTGTGGCAGTGGTGGTGTGTGTAGGCAGTGGTGGTGTGTGTAGCAGTGGTGGTGTGTGTGCAGTGGTGGTGTGTGTGGCAGTGGTGGTGTGTGTAGCAGTGGTGGTGTGTGTGTGGCAGTGGTGGTGTGTGTGGCAGTGGTGGTGTGTGTTAGCAGTGGTGGTGTGTGTGGCAGTGGTGGTGTGTGTGTGGCAGTGGTGGTGTGTGTGGCAGTGGTGGTGTGTGTGGCAGTGGTGGTGTGTGTGGCAGTGGTGGTGTGTGTGGCAGTGGTGGTGTGTGTGGCAGTGGTGGTGTGTGTGTGGCAGTGGTGGTGTGTGTGTGGCAGTGGTGGTGTGTGTGGCAGTGGTGGTGTGTGTGGCAGTGGTGGTGTGTGTGGCAGTGGTGGTGTGTGTGTAGCAGTGGTGGTGTGTGTGGCAGTGGTGGTGTGTGTAGCAGTGGTGGTGTGTGTGGCAGTGGTGGTGTGTGTGGCAGTGGTGGTGTGTGTGGCAGTGGTGGGTGTGTGTGCAGTGGTGGTGTGTGTGTGGCAGTGGTGGTGTGTGTGGCAGTGGTGGTGTGTGGGTGGCAGTGGTGGGTGTGTGTGGCAGTGGTGGTGTGTGTGGCAGTGGTGGTGTGTGTGGCAGTGGTGTGTGTGTGGCAGTGGTGTGTGTGGTAGCAGTGGTGGTGTGTGTGGCAGTGGTGGTGTGTGTTAGGCAGTGGTGGTGTGTGTAGCAGTGGTGGTGTGTGTGTAGCAGTGGTGGTGTGTGTGGCAGTGGTGTGTGTGTAGCAGTGGTGGTGTGTGTGTGCAGTGGTGGTGTGTGTGGCAGTGGTGGTGTGTGTGCAGTGGTGGTGTGTTGTAGCAGTGGTGGTGTGTGTGTAGCAGTGGTGGTGTGTGTGGCAGTGGTGGTGTGTGTAGCAGTGGTGGTGTGTGTGTAGCAGTGGTGGTGTGTGTGTAGCAGTGGTGTGTGTGTGGCAGTGGTGGTGTGTGTGGCAGTGGTGGTGTGTGTGGCAGTGGTGGTGTGTGTAGCAGTGGTGGTGTTGTGTGGCAGTGGTGGTGTGTGTGGCAGTGGTGGTGTGTGTGGCAGTGGTGGTGTGTGTGGCAGTGGTTGGTGTGTGTGGCAGTGGTGGTGTGTGTGGCAGTGGTGGTGTGTGTGTGGCAGTGGTGGTGTGTGTGGCAGTGGTGGTGTGTGTGGCAGTGGTGGTGTGTGTGGCAGTGGTGGTGTGTGTGGCAGTGGTGGTGTGTGTAGGCAGTGGTGGTGTGTGTGGCAGTGGTGTGTGTGTGTAGCAGTGGTGGTGTGTGTAGCAGTGGTGGTGTGTGTGGCAGTGGTGGTGTGTGTGTGGCAGTGGTGGTGTGTGTGGCAGTGGTGGTGTGTGTGTAGCAGTGGTGGTGTGTGTGGCAGTGGTGGTGTGTGTGGCAGTGGTGGTGTGTGTGGCAGTGGTGGTGTGTGTGCAGTGGTGGTGTGTGTGGCAGTGGTGGTGTGTGCAGTGTGTGTGTAGCAGTGGTGGTGTGTGTGGCAGTGGTGGTGTGTGTGTGGCAGTGGTGGTGTGTGTGTGCAGTGGTGGTGTGTGTAGGCAGTGGTGGTGTGTGTGTGGCAGTGGTGGTGTGTGTAGGCAGTGGTGGTGTGTGTGGCAGTGGTGGTGTGTGTGTGGCAGTGGTGGTGTGTGTGGCAGTGGTGGTGTGTGTGTGCAGTGGTGGTGTGTGTGGCAGTGGTGGTGTGTGTAGCAGTGGTGGTGTGTGTGGCAGTGGTGGTGTGTGTGTGCAGTGGTGGTGTGTGTAGCAGTGGTGGTGTGTGTGTAGCAGTGGTGGTGTGTGTGGCAGTGGTGGTGTGTGTGTGCAGTGGTGGTGTGTGTGGCAGTGGTGGTGTGTGTGAGCAGTGGTGGTGTGTGTAGGCAGTGGTGGTGTGTGTGTGGCAGTGGTGGTGTGTGTGGCAGTGGTGGTGTGTGTGTGGCAGTGGTGGTGTGTGTGTAGGCAGTGGTGGTGTGTGTGGCAGTGGTGGTGTGTGTGGCAGTGGTGGTGTGTGTGTGGCAGTGGTGGTGTGTGTGGCAGTGGTGGTGTGTGTGTAGCAGTGGTGGTGTGTGTGGCAGTGGTGGTGTGTGTGTGGCAGTGGTGGTGTGTGTGGCAGTGGTGGTGTGTGTGTGCAGTGGTGGTGTGTGTGTAGCAGTGGTGGTGTGTGTGGCAGTGGTGGTGTGTGTGGCAGTGGTGGTGTGTGTGTGGCAGTGGTGGTGTGTGTGGCAGTGGTGGTGTGTGTGGCAGTGGTGGTGTGTGTGTAGCAGTGGTGGTGTGTGTGGCAGTGGTGGTGTGGTGTAGCAGTGGTGGTGTGTGTGTGGCAGTGGTGGTGTGTGTGGCAGTGGTGGTGTGTGTGTGGCAGTGGTGGTGTGTGTGGCAGTGGTGGTGTGTGTAGGCAGTGTGGTGTGTGTGGCAGTGGTGGTGTGTGTGGCAGTGGTGGTGTGTGTGTGGCAGTGGTGGTGTGTGTGGCAGTGGTGGTGTGTGTGTGGCAGTGGTGGTGTGTGTGTAGCAGTGGTGGTGTGTGTGGCAGTGGTGGTGTGTGTGGCAGTGGTGGTGTGTGTAGCAGTGGTGGTGTGTGTGGCAGTGGTGGTGTGTGTGGCAGTGGTGGTGTGTGTAGCAGTGGTGGTGTTGTGTGGCAGTGGTGGTGTGTGTGTGGCAGTGGTGGTGTGTGTAGCAGTGGTGGTGTGTGTGGCAGTGGTGGTGTGTGTAGCAGTGGTGGTGTGTGTGGCAGTGGTGGTGTGTGTGTAGCAGTGGTGGTGTGTGTGTAGCAGTGGTGGTGTGTGTGTGGCAGTGGTGGTGTGTGTAGGCAGTGGTGGTGTGTGTGAGCAGTGGGTGGTGTGTGTGTAGGCAGTGGTGGTGTGTGTGTAGCAGTGGTGGTGTGTGTGTAGGCAGTGGTGGTGTGTGTGTGGCAGTGGTGGTGTGTGTAGCAGTGGTGGTGTGTGTGTGCAGTGGTGGTGTGTGTGGCAGTGGTGGTGTGTGTGTGCAGTGGTGGTGTGTGTGGCAGTGGTGTGTTGTGTGGCAGTGGTGGTGTGTGTGTGGCAGTGGTGGTGTGTGTGTGGCAGTGGGTGGTGTGTACTCACCTAGTTGTACTCACCTAGTTGTGTGTTTGCGGGGGTTGAGCTCTGGCTCTTTGGTCCCGCCTCTCAACCGTCAATCAACAGGTGTACAGATTCCTGAGCCTATTGGGCTCTGTCATATCTACACTTGAAACTGTGTATGGAGTGAGCCTCCACCACATCACCCCCTAATGCATTCCATTTGTCAACCACTCTGACACTAAAAAAGTTCTTTCTAATATCTCTGTGGCTCATTTGGGCACTCAGTTTCCACCTGTGTCCCCTTGTGCGTGTTCCCTTGTGTTAAATAGACTGTCTTTATCTACCCTATCAATCCCCTTCAGAATCTTGAATGTGGTGATCATGTCCCCCCTAACTCTTCTGTCTTCCAGAGAAGTGAGGTTTAATTCCCGTAGTCTCTCCTCGTAGCTCATACCTCTCAGCTCGGGAACTAGTCTGGTGGCAAACCTTTGAACCTTTTCCAGTTTAGTCTTATCCTTGACTAGATATGGACTCCATGCTGGGGCTGCATACTCCAGGATTGGCCTGACATATGTGGTATACAAAGTTCTGAATGAACTTTGTGGGTGATGTGTGTGTAGCAGTGGTGGTGTGTGTAGCAGTGGTGGTGTGTGTGTAGCAGTGGTGTGTGTGTGTGGCAGTGGTGGTGTGTGTAGCAGTGGTGGTGTGTGTGTAGCAGTGGTGGTGTGTGTGTGGCAGTGGTGGTGTGTGTGTGGCAGTGGTGGTGTGTGTAGCAGTGGTGTGTTCATTCAGAACACCACAGTGTGGTGTGTGTAGCAGTGGTGGTGTGTGTGTGGCAGTGGTGGTGTGTTTAGCAGTGGTAGTGTGTGTGTGGCAGTGGTGGTGTGTGTAGCAGTGGTGGTGTGTGTGTGTGGCAGTGGTGGTTTGTGGGCAGTGGTTGTGTGTGTGTAGCAGTGGTGGTGGTGTGGCAGTGGTGGTGTGTGTGGCAGTTGTGGTGTGTGTGTGTAGCAGTGGTGGTGTGTGTGGCAGTGGTGGTGTGTGTGGCAGTGGTGGTGTGTGTAGCAGTGGTGGTGTGTGTGTAGCAGGTGTGGTGTGTGTATGGCAGTGGTGGTGTGTGTGTGGCAGTGGTGGTGTGTGTAGCAGTGGTGATATGTGTGTGGCAGTGGTGGTGTGTGTGTGGCAGTGGTGGTGTTGTGTGGCAGTGATGGTGTGTGTGTGGCAGTGGTGGTGTGTGTGGCAGTGGTGTGTGTGTGTGGCAGTGGTGGTGTGTGTGTAGCAGTGGTGGTGTGTTTAGCAGTGGTGGTGTGTGTAGCAGGTGGTGGTGTGTGTAGGCAGTGGTGGTGTGTGTGGCAGTGGTGGTGGTGTGTGGCAGTGGTGGTGTGGTGTGGCAGTGGTGGTGTGTGTAGCAGTGGTGGGTGTGTGTGTAGCAGTGGTGGGTGTGTGTGGCAGTGGTGGTGTGTGTGTAGCAGTGGTGGTGTGTGTGTAGCAGTGGTGGTGTGTGTGTGGCAGTGGTGGTGTGTGTGTGCAGTGGTGGTGTGTGTAGCAGTGGTGGTGTGTGTGTGGCAGTGGTGGTGTGTGTAGGAGTGGTGATGTGTGTGTGGCAGGTGGTGGTGTGTGTGTGGCAGTGGGGGTGTGTGTGTGTGTGGCAGTGATGGTGTGTGTGTGGGCAGTGGTGGTGTGTGTGGCAGTGGTTGGTGTGTGTGGCAGTGGTGGTGTGTGTGTGCAGTGGTGGTGTGTGTGTGGCAGTGAGGGGTGTGTGTGGCAGTGGTGGTGTGTGTGTAGCAGTGGTGGTGTGTGTTAGCAGTGGTGGTGTGTGTGTGGCAGTGGTGGTGTGGTGTGGCAGTGGTGGTGTGTGTAGCAGTGGTGGTGTGTGTGTAGGCAGTGGTGGTGTAGTGTGGCAGTGGTGGTGTGTGTGGCAGTGGTGGTGTGTGTAGCAGTGGTGGTGTGTGTGTGGCAGTGGTGGTGTGTGTAGCAGTGGTGGTGTGTGTGTGGCAGTGGTGGTGTGTGTGGCAGTGGTGGTGTGTGTGTAGCAGTGGTGGTGTGTGTGGCAGTGGTGGTGTTTGTGGCAGTGGTGGTGTGTGTGTGGCAGTGGTGGTGTGTGTAGCAGTGGTGGTGTGTGTGTAGGCAGTGGTGGTGTGTGTGGGGCAGTGGGTGGTGTGTGTGTGAGCAGTGGTGGTTGTGTGTGGCAGTGGTGGTGTGTGTAGGCAGTGGTGGTGTGTGTGTGGCAGTGGTGGTGTGTGTAGCAGTGGTGGTGTGTGTGTGGCAGTGGTGGTGTGTGTAGGCAGTGGTGGTGTGTGTGGCAGTGGTGGTGTGTGTAGTGCAGTGGTGGTGTGTGTGGCAGTGGTGGTGTGTGTGTAGGCAGTGGTGGTGTGTGTGGCAGTGGTGGTGTGTGTGTGGCAGTGGTGGTGTGTGTGTAGCAGTGGTGGTGTGTGTGGCAGTGGTGGTGTGTGTGGCAGTGGTGGTGTGTGAGGCAGTGGTGGTGTGTGTAGGCAGTGGTGGTGTGTGTGTGGCAGTGTGGTGTGTGTGGGCAGTGGTGGTGTGTGTGTGGCAGTGGTGGTGTGTGTAGCAGTGGTGGTGTGTGTGTGCAGTGGTGGTGTGTGTGGCAGTGGTGGTGTGTGTGTAGCAGTGGTGGTGTGTGTGTGGCAGTGGTGGTGTGTGTAGCAGTGGTGTGTGTGTGTGGCAGTGGTGGTGTGTGTGGCAGTGGTGGTGTGTGTGGCAGTGGTGGTGTGTGTGTGGCAGTGGTGGTGTGTGTGTAGGCAGTGGTGGTGTGTGTGTGGCAGTGGTGGTGTGTGTGTGGCAGTGGTGGTGTGTGTGGCAGTGGTGGTGTGTGTAGGCAGTGGTGGTGTGTGTGGCAGTGGTGGTGTGTGTGGCAGTGGTGGTGTGTGTGGCAGTGGTGGTGTGTGTGTGGCAGTGGTGGTGTGTGTGTGGCAGTGGTGGTGTGTGTGTAGCAGTGGTGGTGTGTGTGGCAGTGGTGGTGTGTGTGGCAGTGGTGGTGTGTGTAGCAGTGGTGTGTGTGTGTGGCAGTGGTGGTGTGTGTGGCAGTGGTGGTGTGTGTGTGGCAGTGGTGGTGTGTGTGGCAGTGGTGGTAGTGTGTGTAGCAGTGGTGGTGTGTGTGTGGCAGTGGTGGTGTGTGTGTGCAGTGGTGGTGTGTGTGTGGCAGTGGTGGTGTGTGTGTGGCAGTGGTGGTGTTGTGTAGGCAGTGGTGGATGTGTGTGTGGCAGTGGTGGTGTGTGTGGCAGTGGTGGTGTGTGTGTGGCAGTGGTGGTGTGTGTAGGCAGTGGTGGTGTGTGTGGCAGTGGGTGTGTGTGTGGCAGTGGTGGTGTGTGTGTGGCAGTGGTGGTGTGTGTGTGGCAGTGGTGGTGTGTGTGGCAGTGGTGTGTGTGTGGCAGTGGTGGTGTGTGTGTGGCAGTGGTGGTGTGTGTGGCAGTGGTGGTGTGTGTGGCAGTGGTGGTGTGTGGTAGCAGTGGTGGTGTGGTGTGGCAGTGGTGGTGTGTGTAGCAGTGGTGGTGTGTGTAGCAGTGGTGGTGTGTGTGGCAGTGGTGGTGTGTGTGGCAGTGGTGGTGTGTGTGGCAGTGGTGGTGTGTGTGTGGCAGTGGTGGTGTGTGTAGCAGTGGTGGTGTGTGTGGCAGTGGTGGTGTGTGTAGCAGTGGTGGTGTGTGTGTGCAGTGGTGGGTGTGTGTAGCAGTGGTGTGGTGTGTGTGGCAGTGGTGGTGTGTGTGTAGCAGTGGTGGGTGTGTGTAGGCAGTGGTGGTGTGTGTGGCAGTGGTGGTGTGTGTGTGGCAGTGGTGGTGTGTGTAGCAGTGGTGGTGTGTGTGTAGCAGTGGTGGTGTGTGTGTGGCAGTGGTGGTGTGCTGTAGGCAGTGGTGGTGTGTGTGTAGCTAGTGGTGGGTGTGTGTGTGACAGTGGTGGTGTGATGTGGCAGTGGTGGGTGTGTGTAGCAGTGGTGGTGTGTGTGTGGCAGTGTGGTGTGTGTGTAGCAGTGGTGGTGTGTGTAGGCAGTGGTGGTGTGTGTGTGGCAGTGGTGGTGTGTGTGTGACAGTGGTGGTGTGAGTGTGGCAGTGGGGTGGTGTGTGTGGCAGTGGTGGTGTGTGTAGCAGTGGTGGTGTGTGTGGCAGTGGTGGTGTGTGTGTGGCAGTGGTGGTGTGTGTGGACAGTGGTGGTGTGATGTAGCAGGGTGGTGTGTACTCACCTAGTTGTACTCACCTAGTTGTGTTTGCGGGGGTTGAGCTCTGGCTCTTTGGTCCCGCCTCTCAACCGTCAATCAACAGGTGTACAGATTCCTGAGCCTATCGGGCTCTGTCATATCTACACTTGAAACTGTGTATGGAGTGAGCCTCCACCACATCACCCCCTAATGCATTCCATTTGTCAACCACTCTGACACTAAAAAGTTCTTTCTAATATCTCTGTGGCTCATTTGGGCACTCAGTTTCCACCTGTGTCCCCTTGTGCGTGTTCCCCTTGTGTTAAATAGACTGTCTTTATCTACCCTATCAATCCCCTTCAGAATCTTGAATGTGGTGATCATGTCCCCCCTAACTCTTCTGTCTTCCAGCGAAGTGAGGTTTAATTCCCGTAGTCTCTCCTCGTAGCTCATACCTCTCAGCTCGGGAACTAGTCTGGTGGCAAACCTTTGAACCTTTTCCAGTTTAGTCTTATCCTTGACTAGATATGGACTCCATGCTGGGGCTGCATACTCCAGGATTGGCCTGACATATGTGGTATACAAAGTTCTGAATGAACTTTGTGGTGATGTGTGTGTAGCAGTGGTGGTGTGTGTAGGCAGTGGTGGTGTGTGTGTAGCAGTGGTGGTGTGTGTGTGGCAGTGGTGGGTGTGTGTAGCAGTGGTGGTGTGTGTGTAGCAGTGGTGGTGTTAGTGTGGCAGTGGTGGTGTGTGTGTGGCAGTGGTGGTGTGTGTAGCAGTGTGGTGTTTCATTCAGAACACCACACAGTGTGGTGTGTGTAGCAGTGTGGTGTGTGTGTGGCAGTGGTGGTGTGTTTTAGCAGTGTAGTGTGTGTGTGGCAGTGTGGTGTGTGTAGCAGTGGTGGTGTGTGTGTGGCAGTGGTGGTTTGTGTGCAGTGGGTTGGTGTGTGTGTAGCGTGGTGGTGTGTTGTGGCAGTGGTGGTGTGTGTGGCAGTGGTGGTGTGTGTGTAGCAGTGGTGGTGTGTGTGGCAGTGTGTGAGTGTGTGTGTCAGTGGTGGTGTGGTGTATGCAGTGGTGTGTGTGTGTAGCAGGTGTGTGGTGGTGTGGCAGTGGTGGTGTGTGTGTGGCAGTGGTGGTGTGTGTAGCAGTGGTGATGTGTGTGTGGCAGTGGTGGTGTGTGTGTGGCAGTGGTGGTGTGTGTGTGCAGTGATGGTGTGTGTGTGGCAGTGGTGGTGTGTGTGGCAGTGGTGGTGTGTGTTGGCAGTGGTGGTGTGTGTTGTAGCAGTGGTGGTTTGTGTGTGTGGCAGTGGTGGTGTGTGTAGCAGTGGTGGTGTGTGTAGCAGTGGTGGTGTGTGTGGCAGTGGTGGTGTGTGTGGCAGTGGTGGTGTGTGTGGCAGTGGTGGTGTGTGTGTAGCAGTGGTGGTGTGTGTGTAGCAGTGGTGGTGTGTGTGGGCAGTGGTGGTGTGTGTAGGCAGTGGTGGTGTGTGTGTAGCAGTGGTGGTGTGTGTGGCAGTGTGGTGTGTGTGTGTAGCAGTGGTGGTGTGTGTAGCAGTGGTGGTGTGTGTGTGGCAGTGTGGTGTGTGTGTAGCAGTGGTGGTGTGTGTGTGCAGTGGTGGTGTGTGTAGCAGTGGTGATGTGTGTGTGGCAGTGGTGTGTGTGTGTGGCAGTGGTGGTGTGTGTGTGGCAGTGGTGGTGTGTTGTGGCAGTGGTGGTGTGTGTGGCAGTGGTGGTGTGTGTGGCAGTGGTGGTGTGTGTGTAGCAGTGGTGGTGTGTGTGTGGCAGTGGTGGTGTGTGTAGGCAGTGGTGGTGTGTGTGGCAGTGGTGGTGTGTGTGGCAGTGGTGGTGTGTGTGGCAGTGGTGGTGTGTGTGGCAGTGGTGGTGTGTGTAGCAGTGGTGGTGTGTGTGTAGCAGTGGTGGTGTGTGTGTGGCAGTGGTGGTGTGTGTGGCAGTGGTGGTGTGTGTGTAGCAGTGGTGGTGTGTGTGGCAGTGGTGGTGTGTGTGTAGCAGTGGTGTGTGTGTGTGGCAGTGGTGGTGTGTGTGGCAGTGGTGGTGTGTGTGTAGCAGTGGTGGTGTGTGTGGCAGTGGTGGTGTGTGTGTGGCAGTGGTGGTGTGTGTAGCAGTGGTGGTGTGTGTGTGGCAGTGGTGGTGTGTGTAGCAGTGGTGGTGTGTGTGGCAGTGGTGGTGTGTGTGGCAGTGGTGGTGTGTGTAGCAGTGGTGGTGTGTGTGGCAGTGGTGGTGTTTGTAGGCAGTGGTGGTGTGTGTGTGGCAGTGGTGGTGTGTGTAGCAGTGGTGGTGTGTGTGTGCAGTGGTGGTGTGTGTGGCAGTGGTGGTGTGTGTGTGCAGTGGTGGTGTGTGTGTGGCAGTGGTGGTGTGTGTAGGCAGTGGTGGTGTGTGTGGCAGTGGTGGTGTGTGTGTAGCAGTGGTGGTGTGTGTGGCAGTGGTGGTGTGTGTAGGCAGTGGTGGTGTGTGTGTGGCAGTGGTGGTGTGTGTGGCAGTGGTGGTGTGTGTGGCAGTGGTGGTGTGTGTGGCAGTGGTGGTGTGTGTGGCAGTGGTGGTGTGTGTGTAGCAGTGGTGGTGTGTGTGGCAGTGGTGGTGTGTGTGTGGCAGTGGTGGTGTGTGTGTGCAGTGGTGGTGTGTGTAGGCAGTGGTGGTGTGTGTGTGGCAGTGGTGGTGTGTGTGTAGGCAGTGGTGGTGTGTGTGTGGCAGTGGTGGTGTGTGTAGGCAAGTGGTGGTGTGTGTGTAGCAGTGGTGGTGTGTGTAGCAGTGGTGGTGTGTGTGTAGCAGTGGTGGTGTGTGTGTGGCAGTGGTGGTGTGTGTAGCAGTGGTGGTGTGTGTGTGGCAGTGGTGGTGTGTGTGGCAGTGGTGGTGTGTGTAGCAGTGGTGGTGTGTGTGGCAGTGGTGGTGTGTGTGTGGCAGTGGTGGTGTGTGTGTGGCAGTGGTGGTGTGTGTGGCAGTGGTGGTGTGTGTAGCAGTGGTGGTGTGTGTAGCAGTGGTGGTGTGTGTTGGCAGTGGTGGTGTGTGTGTAGGCAGTGGTGGTGTGTGTGTCAGTGTGGTGTGTGTGTGGCAGTGGTGGTGTGTGTAGCAGTGGTGGTGTGTGTAGCAGTGGTGGTGTGTGTGTAGCAGTGGTGGTGTGTGTGTAGCAGTGGTGGTGTGTGTGGCAGTGGTGGTGTGTGTGTGGCAGTGGTGGTGTGTGTGGCAGTGGTGGTGTGTGTGTAGCAGTGGTGGTGTGTGTGTAGCAGTGGTGGTGTGTGTGGCAGTGGTGGTGTGTGTGGCAGTGGTGGTGTGTGTAGCAGTGGTGGTGTGTGGTGGCAGTGGTGGTGTGTGTGTGGCAGTGGTGGTGTGTGTGGCAGTGGTGGTGTGTGTGGCAGTGGTGGTGTGTGGCAGTGGTGGTGTGTGTGGCAGTGGTGGTGTGTTGTAGCAGTGGTGGTGTGTGTGGCAGTGGTGGTGTGTGTGGCAGTGGTGGTGTGTGTGGCAGTGGTGGTGTGTGTGGCAGTGGTGGTGTGTGTGGCAGTGGTGGTGTGTGTAGCAGTGGTGGTGTGTTGTAGGCAGTGGTGGTGTGTGTGTGGCAGTGGTGGTGTGTGTGGCAGTGGTGGTGTGTGTGTAGCAGTGGTGGTGTGTGTGGCAGTGGTGGTGTGTGTGTAGCAGTGGTGGTGTGTGTGTAGCAGTGGTGGTGTGTGTGGCAGTGGTGGTGTGTGTGTGGCAGTGGTGGTGTGTGTGTAGCAGTGGTGGTGTGTGTGTGGCAGTGGTGGTGTGTGTGGCAGTGGTGGTGTGTGTAGCAGTGGTGTGTGTGTGTGGCAGTGGTGGTGTGTGTAGGCAGTGGTGGTGTGTGTGTGGCAGTGGTGGTGTGTGTGGCAGTGGTGGTGTGTGTGGCAGTGGTGGTGTGTGTGTAGCAGTGGTGTGTGTGTGTGGCAGTGGTGGTGTGTGTAGCAGTGGTGGTGTGTGTGGCAGTGGTGGTGTGTGTGGCAGTGGTGGTGTGTGTGGCAGTGGTGGTGTGTGTGTGGCAGTGGTGGTGTGTGTGGCAGTGGTGGTGTGTGTGGCAGTGGTGTGTGTGTGGCAGTGGTGGGGTGTGTGCAGTGATGGTGTGTGTGGCAGTGGTGGTGTGTGTAGCAGTGGTGGTGTGTGTGTAGCAGTGGTGGTGTGTGTGGCAGTGGTGGTGTGTGTGGCAGTGGTGGTGTGTGTGGCAGTGGTGGTGTGTGTGGCAGTGGTGGTGTGTGTGTGGCAGTGGTGGTGTGTGTGGCAGTGGTGGTGTGTGTGGCAGTGGTGGTGTGTGTGGCAGTGGTGGTGTGTGTGTAGCAGTGGTGGTGTGTGTGGCAGTGGTGGTGTGTGTAGCAGTGGTGGTGTGTGTGGCAGTGGTGGTGTGTGTGTGGCAGTGGTGGTGTGTGTGTGGCAGTGGTGGTGTGTGTGTGGCAGTGGTGGTGTGTGTGTGGCAGTGGTGGTGTGTGTGGCAGTCGGAGGTGTGTGTGGCAGTGGTGGTGTGTGTGGCAGTGGTGGTGTGTGTGTGGCAGTGGTGGTGTCTGTGTAGCAGTGGTGGTGTGTGTGTGGCAGTGGTGGTGTGTGTAGCAGTGGTGGTGTGTGTGTGAGCAGTGGTGGTGTGTGTGCAGTGGTGGTGTGTGTGGCAGTGGTGGTGTGTGTGGCAGTGGTGGTGTGTGTGGCAGTGGTGGTGTGTGTAGCAGTGTGGTGTGTGTGTAGCGTGGTGGTGTGTGTGTGGCAGTGGTGGTGTGTGTGTAGCAGTGGTGGTGTTGTGTGGCAGTGGTGGTGTGTGTGTAGCGGTGGTGGTGTGTGTGTGGCAGTGGTGGTGTGTGTGTAGCGGTGGTGGTGTGTGTGTGGCAGTGGTGGTGTGTGTAGCAGTGGTGGTGTGTGTAGCAGTGGTGGTGTGTGTGGAAGTGGTGCTGTGTGTGGCAGTATTGGTGTGTGTAGCAGTGGTGGTGTGTGTAGCAGTGGTGGTGTGTTTGTGGCAGTGGTGGTGTGTGTGTGTAGCAGTGGTGGTGTGTGTGGCAGTGGTGTGTGTGTAGCAGTGGTGGTGTGTACTCACTACTAATTGTGCTTGCAGGGGTTGAGCTCTGGCTCTTTGGTCCCGCCTCTCAACCGTCAATCAACTGGTGTACAGATTCCTGAGGCCTATTGGGCTCTATCATATCTACATTTGAAACTGTGTATGGAGTCAGCCTCCACCACATCACTTCCTAATGCATTCCATTTACTAACTACTCTGACACTGAAAAAGTTCTTTCTAACGTCTCTGTGGCTCATTTGGGTACTCAGCTTCCACCTGTGTCCCCTTGTTCGCGTCCACCAGTGTTGAATAGTTCATCCTTGTTTACCCGGTCGATTCCCCTGAGGATTTTGTAGGTTGTGATCATGTCCCCCCTTACTCTTCTGTCTTCCAGTGTCGTGAGGTGCATTTCCCGCAGCCTTTCCTCATAACTCATGCCTCTTAGTTCTGGGACTAGTCTAGTAGCATACCTTTGGACTTTTTCCAGCTTCGTCTTGTGCTTGACAAGGTACGGGCTCCATGCTGGGGCCGCATACTCCAGGATTGGTCTTACATATGTGGTGTACAAGATTCTGAATGATTCCTTACACAGGTTCCTGAACGCCGTTCTGATGTTAGCCAGCCTCGCATATGCCGCAGACGTTATTCTCTTTATGTGGGCTTCAGGAGACAGGTTTGGTGTGATATCAACTCCTAGATCTTTCTCTCTGTCTGTTTCATTAAGTACTTCATCTCCTATTCTGTATCCTGTGCCTGGCCTCCTGTTTCCACTGCCTAGTTTCATTACTTTGCATTTACTCGGGTTGAACTTCAACAGCCATTTGTTGGACCATTCACTCAGTCTATCCAGGTCATCTTGTAGCCTCCTACTATCATCCTCTGTTTCAATCCTCCTCATAATTTTTGCATCGTCGGCAAACATTGAGAGGAACGAATCTATACCCTCTGGGAGATCATTTACATATACCAGAAACAGTATAGGTCCAAGGACTGACCCCTGCGGGACTCCACTTGTGACGTCTCGCCAATCTGAGACCTCACCCCTCACACAGACTCGTTGTCTCCTGTTGCTTAGGTATTCCTCTATCCACCGGAGTACCTTCCCTCTCACTCCAGCCTGCATCTCCAACTTTCGCACTAGCCTCTTGTGTGGCACTGTATCAAAGGCTTTCTGACAATCCAAAAATATGCAGTCTGCCCACCCTTCTCTTTCTTGCCTTATTTTTGTTGCCTGGTCGTAGAATTCAAGTAACCCTGTGAGGCAGGACCTGCCATCCCTGAACCCATGTTGATGCTGTGTTACAAAGTTCCTTCGCTCCAGATGCTCCACTAGTTTTTTTCGCACAATCTTCTCCATCAGCTTGCATGGTATGCAGGTTAGGGACACTGGCCTGTAGTTCAGTGCCTCCTGTCTATCCCCTTTCTTGTATATCGGGACTACGTTAGCTGCTTTCCAAATATCTGGCAGTTCCCCTGTTGCCAGTGATTTGTTATACACTATGGAGAGTGGTAGGCTCAGTTCTCTTGCTCCTTCCTTTAGAACCCAAGGGGAGATTCCATCTGGCCTATAGCCTTCGTCACGTCCAACTCTAGTAAACACTTCCTTACTTCCCCACTGGTAATCTCAAACTCTTCCAGTGGTTCCTGGTTAGCTATTCCCTCACTTACCTCTGGAATTTCTCCTTGTTCTAAGGTGAAGACCTCCTGGAATTTCTTATTCAATTCCTCACACACTTCCTTGTCATTTGTAGTGAATCCTTCCGCCCCTATCCTTAATCTCATAACCTGTTCCTTTACTGTTGTTTTTCTCCTAATGTGGCTATGCAACAATTTAGGCTGAGTCTTTGCCTTGCTTGCGATGTCATTTTCGTATTGTCTTTCTGCCTCTCTTCTCATCCTGACATATTCATTCCTGGCATTCTGGTATCTTTCTCTGCTCTCCAGTGTCCTGTTATTCCTATAGTTTCTCCATGCCCTTTTACTTTGCTGCTTAGCTAGCCTACATCTTTGATTAAACCATGGGTTTCTCATCTTCATTTCTCTGTTTTCCTTTTGGACTGGGACAAACTTGTTTGCTGCGTCCTTGCACTTCTGCGTGATGTAATCCATCATATCTTGGGCCGTCTTTCCCCTGAGCTCTGTTTCCCATGCTATATCTGTTAGGAATTTTCTTATCCCCTCATAGTTTCCCTTTCGGTATGCTAACCTTTTGGTTTCGGTATCCCTCCTCGAGTTCAATAACCCTTCTTCAATCAAGTACTCAAACACCAGTACACTGTGGTCGCTCATTCCTACTGGGTCCTCAAAACCGATTTCTCTTATGTCGGAGTCCGTTCAGAGTGAAGACTAGGTCGAGTCTCGCTGGTTCGTCATTGCCTCTCATCCTTGTGGGTTCTCCGACATGCTGGGTTAAAAAGTTGCTTGTCACTACCTCCAATAGTTTGGCTCTCCACGTATCCTCGCCTCCATGCGGTTCCTTGTTCTCCCAGTCAATCTTTCCGTGATTGAAGTCGCCCATGATGAGCAGGTGGGATCTATTTCTACAGGCAGCAGAGGCTGCCCTCTCAATTATAGTGTTAACTGCCTTGTTGTTGTTTTCATACTCTTGACTGGGTCTCCTGTCATTTGGTGGAGGGTTGTATATTACTGCTACTACTATTCTTGGTCCTCCCATTGTTATGGTGCCTGCTATGTAGTCTCTGAACTCCTCACAGCCCGGGATGGCCATCTCCTTAAAACTCCATTCCCTTCTCATGAGTAGGGCCACTCCGCCTCCTCCTCTACCTTCCCTCTCTTTCCTTATTACTGTATACTCCTGGGAAACACGGCATTCGTTATGATTCCAGAGAGTTTGTTTCAGTGAGTCCGATTACATCTGGGTTAACTTCTTGTGCTCTTTCCCTTAGTTCACTTGTCTTGCTTGTGATCCCATCTATGTTCGAGTACATCACCCTGAAACTGACTCTCTTCTGCTTCTTTTCTGGGGGGGACCTTTGGGATCTGGGGTGAGTGGGAGCTGGGGGGACCTGGCACGGGGGGATTGGTGGAGGAGGGAGGGCTTGGGGTGGTGGGGGAGAGGGGGAGGGTACAGGGGGTGGATAAGAGGGGGAGGGTACAGGGGGTGGATAAGAGGGGGAGGGTACAGGGGGTGGATAAGAGGGGGAGGGTACAGGGGGTGGGTAAGAGAGGGAGGGTTGGGGAAGCATGGGGGGAGGAGAGGCTGTGGGGGATAGGGGAGATGGGGGGGCTTGGGGGGAGAGAAAAGGGTGGAGGGCTTGGGGGGCGTGGGGGGAAAAGGGAGGGCTGAGGTGGGTGAGGAAGAGGGGAGGGTTTAGGGGAGTGGGGGAGAGGGGAAGACTTAGGTGGGGTGGGGGAGAGTGGGGGGCTTAGGGGGGAGGGGAGAAGGGAGGGCATGGGGGTGGGAGAGACGGGAAGGCATGTGGGAGAAGGGAGGGCATGGGGGATGGGGGGGAAGGGAGGTCCTGGGGAGAGGGGTGAGGGGGAGAAGGGGGGTGAGTGGGGGGAGGGGGGTGGGTGGGGGGGAGGGTGCCCTAGGTGGGTACTTAGTGGGGGGCTGACAGGGGATGGGGCAGGTTGGGTGTCTGTTGGGTAGAATTTGCGGGGTGGTGCCCCAATCCCTGTGGCTGTTGCACTGTTTGAGGAGGGTTCTCCACTTCCCTCTGGGATTGTAGGGTTCTGGGTTGTGGTACTCTGATTTCCTTCTCTCTCCCTGCGCTCCTTCCTCGCGTCTGCTGTCCGTATTCTCTCTTCCCTTGTCATATCCCTCTGCAGGAATATTTCTTGAACTTCTCTACACCTTTAGACAACACTTCCTTGCTAGCAGTTCCTCTTTCGCGATTTCGCTCATGAAAACCACCTTTATCATTCGGTCTCTGTCCTTGTTGTACTTTCCAAGCCTGAAAACCTTTTCAACATTTCGCTCAGCTCCCTCCATCCTTACCTCTTTAAGGATCTCTTTAATCATGTTTTGTCCTTGTCTCTCCGCTCCTTTGGTCTGGTCCCTGTTTGTTCTTCAATGCCTGCTACTACTACTGCTCTATTTCTCTCTATCAGCCGGCTAGTACATCTAGCTGCTTCCTGAGAGGAAGCCACTTCCATGGCAACTTCCTTAACCGCAGACCTAGCTTCAGGGCTCTTTTTAAGCATTTCAGCAAATGAGATCTGGGTTGTGGTGGTCCCCTCCAGAGTAGCATTCCCATCTCCCTGGGGTACGGTTTTGCGCCTGGTATTGTGGAAGAGTCTCCTTAGGTATCTTATCTCCTCCTTTGCTGCCCTTAAATCATCTTGCAGGTTGGCTACTGTCTCCCTCATTACCCTCAGTCCTTCACTGAATTCATTCTGCATTTGCTGGAGTACTTCCTTCATCCAGGCTTCCTGTTCCATCCCATCCTCTGTGTTTGTTCCAGTTGTGAATGTCCTGCGTTTGGCAGTCCAGAGTTCGTCTCCCTTCCATGATTTACCTATGAGTGTGTGTGTGTGAGAGAGAGAGAGAGAGAGAGAGAGAGAGAGAGAGAGAGAGAGAGAGAGAGAGAGAGAGAGAGAGAGAGAGAGAGAGAGAGAGGAGAGAGAGGAGAGAGAGAGAGAAAGAGACAGAGAGAGAGAGGGGGGGAGGGAGAGAGAGAGGGGGGAGGAAGAGAGAGAGGGGGAGGAAGAGAGAGAGGGGTGGGAGCGAGAGAGGGGAGGGAGAGAGAGAGAGGGGGGGAGGGGAAGAGAGAGAGGGGAGGGAGAGAGGGGTGAGGGAGAGAGAGGGGGAGGGGGAGAGAGAGAGGGGGAGAGAGAGAGAGAGGGGGAGGGGAGAGAGAGAGGGGAGGGGAGAGAGAGGGGGAGGGGAGAGAGAGGGGGGGGGAGAGAGAGGGGGGAGGGAGAGAGAGAGGGGGGAGGGAGAGAGAGGGGGAGGGAGAGAGAGGGGGGGAGAGAGAGGGGGAGAGGGAGGAGATGAGAGGGGGGAGAGGGAGAGAGAGGGGGAGAGGGAGGGAAGATGGGAGAGAGGGGAGAGAGAGGGGGAGAGGGAGAGAGAGGGGAGAGGGAGAGAGAGGGGGAGAGGAGAGAAAGGAGGGAGAGAGGAGAGAGGTAGGGAGAGAGAGAGAGGAAAGGGAGGGAGGAGAGGGAGAGAGAGAGAAGAGGAGAGGAAGAGGAAGGAGAGAGAGAGAGAGAGAAGAGAGAGAGAGAGAGAGAGAGAGAGAGAGAGAGAGAGAGAGAGAGAGAGAGAGAGAGAGGAGAGAGAGAGGAGAGAGAGAGAGAGAGAGGGAGAGGAGAGAGAGAGAGAGAGGAGAAAGAGAGAGAGAGAGAGAGAGAGAGAGAGAGAGAGAGAGAGAGAGAGAGAGAGAGAGAGAGAGAGGGGGAGAGAGAGAGAGAGAGAAGAGGAGGTGTGTGAGTATATGGGGAGAGGGGAAGGTGGAAGTGAGGGAGGGGATGGAGAGGGTGTGTGGGGGTGGGTTAGTGCGGGAGGGTACAGAGAGAGGTTGTGGTGTGTGCGCGTGTGCGTGTGTGTGTGCGCGCGCGAGCGTGTGTGTGGGTTTGTGTGTGTGTGTGTGTGTGTGTGTGTGTGTGTGTGTGTGTGTGTGTGGTGTGTGTGTGTGTGTGTGTGTGTGTATGTGTGTGTGTGTATGTGTGTGTGTGTGTGTCTGTGTGTGTGTTGAGTGCGGGGGTGTTTGTGTATAGGGGGAGGGTTGGGGGGTGTCTTGGGTCAGTGTAGGCGTGGGAACGTGAGGGGTAAGGGTGGGCGAGTGAGGGTGAGCGGTCACCAGTGTGTGCGTGCGTGCATGTGTGTGTGTGTGTGTGTGTTTACACTGGCTTGTTGTGGTGAGGAGGAGGGGGGGGGGGGTAGGTCTAGTCAGTGGGGTGTAATGTCACACAGGTGTGAGAAGCTGGTACCAAGCTGAGGCTCTTGAGCTACTTTTTCGTATTTAATTACTTGTTCAAAGCTAATTACTATATAAAAAACACTGTACACCTTATATGACGACTTTGAGAGGCACTCACCTCCGAGTAAAGCATCCCACAGCACAATTAGGTGATTTATGAAGCGATGTCCGATATTGTTGTTGACGTCCCCGCCAGAGGTCCTCCCACGTGGTGGTCCAACCTCGTCCCTTCGCGGCCTCTGTGCCACCCGTCTTGCCACAATCTCGTTCTTTTCTTTTTCAATTTTTCCTTATCAAACGTTATAAGAATTCACTATGTTGCGTTATCACTGCGTTGCTGTACCTTTCATATGACCAAAAACTATGTTTTGGGCTCACTGGTACGTAAATATCGAGAATATTGAAGTAATTCGCGGACTGGCACGTCCTACCCTTGTTCACTGACCGCCGTCTACTGCCTACCGTGTGTGGCCACTGCCTACTGTGTGTGGCAGTGGTGGTGTGTGTGTAGCAGTGGTGGTGTGTGTGTGGCAGTGGTGGTGTGTGTAGCAGTGGTGGTGTGAGTGTGACAGTGGTGGTGTGAGTGCCAGTGGTGGTGTGGTG